>NC_022009.1:57227268-57241575 GCF_000317375.1 Microtus ochrogaster | reverse complement strand
CTCGGGAACACACTGCCTGACTTCAGTGGCTCTCAGGAACACACTGCCTGACGTCAGTGGCTCTCGGGAACACACTGCCTGACTTCAGTGGCTCTTGGACACCATGGAGAAAGAGTCCATTCACCCCACTCTTGCAACTTCCATGCTTCCCAAACCAGTACCACGTGGATGGCACTGCCAAGTTTGATTGCCATATTGGGATGCTTCCTTACCCCCTGGGATCACATCTGTAGCAGATTATATATCCTGTTTAGGAGCAGAAAACTGTTTAGACCCATGGCTTTCATAAACTGGAATTTTAAATTGAGTAGAGTCTTGATTCGAGGACATTTGTTTTGTTTGTTTTTTTCCAGTGTACCTTTTCCCATGCTTAATAGGTGGCTTTTCTTTAATGATGCCAGCTTTAATGACCGCAGCCTCTTCTTTAGCACAAGACTCTGCTGCTATGGAAAAGCAAACTAGAACACACACACACACGTGTGTGTGTGTGTGTATACAATCCAATAAATATTGTGAATAAAAATTTCTTTTAAAAAAGAAGCTGTGTCTGACTGCGAACAAAAGACTCCCGGAAGTAGTTTCTAGTCTGCAGAGACTGGTGAACTGTTTGGAATTTCAGTGCTATGAGGAGAGTGGAATTTGTAGGTCCGAGGCTAATTATTTTGTGTTGGATTAGTTATAGCCTCTGGAACAGCTTTTCCTTGCCCCACCCTGTATCTGAACTAACACTTTGTGATAATAAATTTAAGAAAAAAACCTCCCAGAAGCCATTAACTTAGCAGAACACTAGCTTCTGCCAATCCAAGAGCTAAGAATGTCTTCAGGTAACATCTTAGGTCTATAGGAAAGTGTATCATTTTCTGTGGTGTACCCACCAATGTAGTTTAAAGCAGCCTTGATTTATGACTTTTTCTCTCTCTAGAAGTATAAAATCCCAGTGAAACTGCTTTCACATTGGAACTGGGAATCTGGGGTAACCTAAACCTGTGTTCCCAGCCCATGGCCACTCAAAATGACTCAGAACAAAATATCTCTTCTTCCCTTTAAGATGAGAGCTGTGGTATTTTTTTTTTACATTGACAGTATAATACACTACATTAACAGAATAAAAGACAAAAATCATATGAACCGCTCAATAGACACAGAAAAAAATAAGATGCAGTGTTCTTTTCTGATTAAAGAAACTGAACAAATTAGGTCTGAAAGGGAACTGATAAAGTAATTAAAGGAAGTTACAGAATACTAAAGCAGCATTCAAAGTCAGTAGCATTTTATACAGCTGTAATGAGGATATTGAGAAAGAAATTTTAAAAAAAAATCCCATTTACAATAGCCACAGACAAAAGTTAGAAAGAAATAAATTTACCAAGGATATGAGAGACATCTGCAAAACAAGAAAAAAAATCAGTAATGATCTAAGAAATTGAAGAAGACATACATTGACATAGAAAGGCCTTTGTAGCACAATTAATAAAAACCCAGAGACAGAGGTTGGGTTTCAGTCTGAAGATCAGGAAAGCAAAGCAGCCAAGCCATTAGAGACTTCTTACCTCTACCAAAACTCAGACAAAGGGGCGATCCTTTCCTCACCATGACGGAGACTGCAATGCTCTCCATCAGACCTCAGCCTGCAAAGAGCTCTTGTCTCCTCCTGCCTTATCCACCTCTCTCTGCCCAGTCCTGTCACTTCTGTCTTCACCTCCCTAGTGCTGGGACTAAAGATGGGTGACTCCGGGTGCTGGGATCACCTTAGTTTGAGTTCTGTTTTTCTTTATAGACAGACTCAAATCTCGTGTAGCCCAGGGTGGCCTTGAATTCTGGATTAAAGGTGTTCCACCACTCCACGGCCTCTGGTGGCTTAACTCTGCACTCTGATCTTCAGTAAGCTTTATTTATTAAAACACAAATAAAATATTACTATAGACCTTCTTGGGTAAAAATATTAACAGCTGCTAGGATGGCCAGATTAATGCCACTATCGGGGTCCCTTCATGGCTACCAGATGAAACAAACAAATAAAAAATCAGGCTTCCCTGATTTGGATTCTTGGTCTTTTTAACAAAGGAATTTAAAAATGGAGTCAAACAGAAACTCAGGAACAACTTATTATTATTATTAGTGTTTAAAAGAAAACCTCCCAGAGCTGGCAAGTTATAAACCTCAGAAGCTGCCTGGAGGAGGAGAAGAGAGGTGAAGAAGGAAACCGTCAAGCTGTTTAAGCGGGTGTGGGTCTTAGACACAGCACACAAGCAACCACGTGGCAGGGACAGAAGCATTGGAGAAAAGAAGCCCCAGGTGTTGGGGGACACCAAGGTTTTAAAGAAAGCAAGCCCATAACAGAGAGAGAAGGAAAGAAGTGGTGCTTACCCGAACAATTCTGAGTAACTCAGGAAAGCAGCAGACTAGGAATGTGTGGCCATGGCCCCCAAACTACTGCACTAAGGGAGCACAGTCTTGGGAGGAAAAGTACAATGTCTTATCCTATTTCTTTATATGACTTAAGGTCAACTCACCTTCCTAGGTGTGGGTGGTCCCTTGCCAAACTGATTTGAGCTGGCCCAGTTGTCATGTTAGGTCTTCATTTAGGTCAGAGAACCTATTCGCTTGATCAGAAGGTTTTTATGGTGATGGATGGAGTTAGAGACAGAGACCCACACTGGAGCACTGGTCTGAGCTCCCAAGGTCCCAATGAGGAGCAGAAGGAGGGAGAAGATGAGTAAGAAAGTCAGGACCACGAGGGGCGCATCCACCCACTGAGACAGTGGAGCTGATCTATTGGGAGCTCACCAAGGCCAGCTGGACTGTGACTGCGAAAGCATGGGATAAAACCGGACTCTCTGAACATGGCGAACAATGAGGGCTGATGAGAAGCCAAGGACAATGGCAAGGGGTTTTGACCCTACTTCATGTTCTGGCTTTGTGGGAGCCTAGCCAGTTTGGTTGTTCACCTTCCTTGACATGGACGGAGGGGGGCGGACCGTGGACTTTCCACAGGGCAGGGAACCCTGACTGCTCTATGGACTGGAGAGGGAGGGGGAGAGGAGGTGGGGGGAGGGAGAGAAAGGTGGGAGGAGGGGGAGGGAAATGGGAGGCTGGGAGGAGGCGGATACTTTTTTTTTCCTTTTCTCAATAAAAAAAAAGTTTTTTTAATTGTCACTAAAACACTATTCAATGCTGTCTGTACATTCAACACAAATCCTATGAAAATACCAGAACTAGGGAAAAAAACAATCTTAAAGTCGATATAGGCACATAGGGACCCCAGAGAAGCAAAGCAATAGTAAACAAGAGCAAACCTGGAGACGTCACAATAATTTATTTCAAGCTAGACCACAGATCGATAACAGATAAAACAATCTGGTACTAACATACCTCTATATCAACAGATTAGAGATCCCAGAGCCAAACTGACACATCCATAGTCAACTAATTCTTGATGATTAACAGCCTATTCAACAAATGGTGCTGGAGTGTGCATATCAATATGCAGAAGACTGAAATTTGATGTGTATCTTTCATCCTACACAAAAATCAACGCAAAATAGATCAAAGACCTAAGTGTAAGACCACTGTAAATCTACTCAAAGAAAACATCAGGGAAATATTTCAAAACATTGGTATAGGCAATATTTTTTTACATGTGCCCAAATCACAAGAAAACACAAACAAAAATAGATAAATGGTATTCAAAGCTAAAGTACTGTCCAACAAAGGAAACTACAAAGGAGTAAAGAGAACAGAGAAAATATCTGCCAACTATCCATCTGAAAACGATGACTTTCCAAAATAAAAAAAGGAATGGAAAATAGTTAAGAAAAAATCAAATAATTAAAACATGGTCATATCTCAGGAGGCAGAGACATTCAGATTGCTGAGTTCAAGGCCAACCTGGTCTACAAAGTGAGTTCCAGGCTACACAGAGAAATCCTTTCTTAAAAAAAAAAAAAAAAAGACAACAACAGCAAAAAAATTGGCCAAATGATTTGAATAGATTTTCCTATAAAGAATAAATGCAAATGGCCAATAGGTTTATGAAAAGTCTCAATATCATTAGTCATTGGGGAAACAAACACTGAGCCTACAGTGATGATGACAGTTTTGCTTGAGGTGGAAGGATCATTTGTGCTCATGAGTTCGAGGCCAGCCAATGTAATGAAATCTTGTCTCACAAAACAAAACAAACAAATCACTGTATCATTTTATCCCAGCTAGAATAGCTGTTATCAAAAATTAAAAACTGACAAATGCTGAAAAGATGTGAAGAAAAAGGAGTTGTTATACACTGGAGATGATAATGCAATTTCATCAAAGCTGTTATGAAGGACATCATGGGGGTTGCTTTAAAAAAACCCTACAGATAGATCTACTGTATATATCATTCAGCTATCACACGTAGCGCATATATTAAAAGGAAGTCAAATCAACATAACAAAGAGATACCTGTGAATCCGTGTTGATTGTGGTACTTATCAGTGGATACGTGAATAATGAAGCTTGGTGTATTTATTATATATATGCAATGGAATATTATTCATCATTCAGAAATGTATGGAAATGAAGGACATCGTGTTAAATAAGTCAAACACAAAAAGTATGTACTACGTGTTCTCTTAGGTTGAAGTTTACAAAGTCAGACTGTTTGGAATGGTGAGTGCCAATAGTTGGGAAGGATGGGGAGACATAGTGAAGGGAGGTTAAATCTGAGTGTACTGAAATACTACACTGAGCCTCGTTAATATGTACATATTAATTAATTAGTGTTAATGGTGCATTTTAGTAAAAAGAACACAATATTTTAAAATTAAGTTTTAACTATATACAACTGAATGAAGGCCACTTTTTACATGCAGAAGGTATAGCTAAGTGGGGAAACCTGAGCTCAGTATGTATGAGACCTGGAGGATCAATTCCCAGCAATCCTTTCTGTCATATACTAGCTATCTCTCTAAAGAGACAGAAGATGTTAATAGTGGGATGCTAAGGACATACTGTGCAAACACAGAGAAAACTCAAAGTAAAATAGTTCTTTTAACATCAGATGGTGTAGGTGTAAGACTATTGAGTGATGTTAGAGAGATAATTCACCAAGGAGAGTAAACAGTATTAGATATTTGTACATTAATATTCTAGATTAAAAATACTTGGAAGCAAAACCTAAAAGACGTGCAGGGAGAACTATACAGTTTTTTTTTCTGTTTTCTTTTTTTTTTCCATTTATTTATTTAATAAGGATTTCTGCCTCCTCCCCGCCACCGCCTTCCCATTTCCCTCCCCCTCCCCCGATCAAGTCCCTCTCCCTCATCAGCTTGAAGAGCAATCAGGGTTCCCTGACCTGTGGGAAGTCCAAGGACCGCCCACTTCCATCCAGGTTTAGTAAGTTGAGCATCCAAACTGCCTATGCTCCCCCAAAGCCAGTATGTGCAGTAGGATCAAAAACCCATTGCCATTGTTCTTGAGTTCTCAGTAGTCCTCATTGTCTGCTATGTAAGTCCGGTTTTATCCCATGCTTTTTCAGACCCAGGCTAGCTGGTCTTGGTGAATTCCCGAAAGATCATCCTTATTGTCTCAGTGTGTGGGTGTACTCCTCGCGGTCCTGAGTTCCTTGCTCGTGCTCCCCCTCCTTCTGCTCCTGATTTGGACCTTGAGATTTCTGTCCGGTGCTCCAATGTGGATCTCTGTCTCCTTTCATCGCCTGATGAAGGTTAATATTCAGGAGGATGCCTATATGTTTGTCTTTGGATTCACCTTCTAATTTAGCTTCTCTAGGATCGTGAATTATAAGCCCACTGTCCTTTATTTATGGCTAGAAACCAAATATGAGTGAGTACATCCCATGTTCCTCTTTTTGGGTCTGGCTTACCTCACTCAGGATAATGTTTTCTATTTCCATCCATTTGTATGCAAACTTCAAGAATTCCTTGTTTTTTATTGCTGAGTAATACTCTAATATGTTCAAATGGCCAAAAGACACTTAAGGTCATGCTCAACTTCCTTAGCAATCAGGGAAATGCAAATCAAGACAACTTTAAGATACCATCTCACACCTGTCAGAATGGCTAAAATGAAAAACACCAATGATAGCCTTTGCTGGAGAGGGTGTGGAGAAAGGGGTACACTCATCCATTGCTGGTGGGAATGCAAATTCGTGCAACCACTTTGGAAAGCAGTGTGGCGGTTCCTCAGGAAATTCGGGATCAACCTACCCCTGGACCCAGCAATACCGCTCTTGGGAATATACCCAAGAGAGGCCCTATCATACAACAAAAGTATATGCTCAACTATGTTCATAGCAGCATTGTTTGTAATAGCCAGAACCTGGAAACAACCTAGATGCCCTTCAATGGAAGAACTATACAGTTTTATAATCATATTTACTGTTTGTTTGTTTACATGTATACAGTGTTCAACCTGAATGTGTCCCTGCAGGCCAGAAGAGGGCACCAAATCTCATTACAGATGCTTGTAATGTGGTTGCTGGGAATTGAACTCAGTACCTCTGAAAGGGCAACCCATGCTCTTAACTGCTGAGCCATCTCTCCAGAACCTATTTACTGTTTTTAAGACCCTTTCTTAATAGTTTTAAAAAATATCTAAACTGCCAATTGTAGGAGGTAATAAACCAACTGAAAGACCTCAAATTCTAAAAACAAAAGCCCTTTTGAAGACTTTTATTCTTTCATTCAATTATTGTGTTTATTTGCCTCATTTACTTCAGTGAGTGCTTGCTTTATATACAAATGTTTGAAAAATCATGTGAAATAAGTTTTATTAATCCAATATCACTTTTCTCATTTATTCCATTTTTAATTTTAGGGGTTAGTGGGGGGGGTTCTTTACTTCTAATTCATCTTCAGAATTTATGTTTTCAAAAACCAATCTGAGAAAGATAAAGTTGACTTGAACAAAATGAATTATCACTCACATTATTAGCTACAATATAAACATAAGCATGATGGTTTCCACACATTGGTATGTAAATTTAATGTAATTTAAATAAAACTATCAACACAGTTTTTTTCTGAAATTTTACAAAGTCAATTTTAAATATGGATGCAATACAGAGAATAAGAAAATCTATGATAACTAATGACTACTTTAGTTTTCATCTTTTATAATAAATTACCTGTTTAAAAAAGGTGAGACATGAAATCGCTTTTGTCTGTTTGAGGGATGGTGTCTCATGTCATTCAGTCTGACTTCAAACTTGTTTTGTAGACAGGGATGTTCTTGAATGCCTGATCCTTCTGAGTCCGCTTTCCGAGTGCTGGGGTTATACATAGGCACCGCTCTGTCAGACAAGACATGCATTTCCTAAGAGCCGTGTGCCCATCTTTTCTGCGGCTGCTCATTCACTGTGTAGATCCCTGTTTCACCTGGTGTCCCTGCTTTACCCAGTGTCTGAACTCTGACCTTTCTTCTACACTACCTACCATTTTTTTTAGTTGTTCCTTTTTTGAAAGATTATCTTCCTTTTAAGTTTTTTTTCATATAGTTGCTGAACAAAGAAGTTCTTGCTACACTTATATTTCAGTGCTTCGATGATGTGCCCCCATTGTCTTCCCTCTCTGTGTATGTGGGTTCCCATCCCAAGCAGGACTGCTCTTAATGTCTCTTTTACACTAGTTTTCATTAGCTCTGTTGTGCTCTGCAAGCGCTATGTTTTGAATTTCTCCTAAAGTTCACTTGATAGAACTTAATTGCTAGTGCAGTGTTGTTAAGGGGTGGGATTTTACGGAAGTGAGCTTGGTTTATGCCCTATGGACGGATTAATGCTCTTTGTTAAGGGTAGTGGCACACACATTTCATCCTAGTTGTTTGTTCATCTGTAGGAGATGAAGTTTTTGCTGTGGACTGACCTTGAAATCCATAGCTCAAGTTGCCTTCAAACTAGAGACCCTCCTGCCCCTGCCTCCCTCATACTGGGGTTCCAGGCATGCACCACCAAGGCTGATTTCGTGTTTATTTTTATGTCTGTTTTTATCTGGGCACCAAGAGCTTTCTTCAGTCTTATCTCCAGCTTAATTCCTTCTCCATCTGTATTTTTCTTTATTGCCCATCTTTTGAGTTTCTTTTTTTTAAATCCTCAATGCACTTCTCTTTTATGGGCTAGATGACTGGTTATTTTGTAACTACTTTTCTCTTTAATCACCTTCTGCCTTGGCTTGTTTGTTGATTTTCTCTTTTATTTCTTTGAAAATACATTAAGCATTCATTTAAAGGCCGTATTCACTCTATTAGCCTTAGTTTGCCTGAAGTAAATTCCTCCACTTACCAAATGCACTTCTCTCATGTGTGCTGCTGATCTAATTTTTTTTATTATGAAATCATTTCTGGTTCTGAAGGTATCACAATCAGAGCCCAACTCCCTTCCTGCCCCCTCCACCTCACACACCCAAAGAATTATGGGAACTCACAGCTCTCTCTTTTTAGATTTAGCAAAGTCTTCTATTGTTTGAAGGTGGTTATATTGTCTCAGCCTTTGGACATGAGAATTGAGTTCCAATGACTTTTACAGTTAGGTGGGTGCTTATCCCTGAATTTGACCTCTGATATGCATGCAGAGTGGTGTGCACCATATCCAGGCCACACTGCTAAAATTTCCTCCACGGTGCTCTCTTGCTCTTTCTCTTCTTTATCTGCTAACCAGCTACAGAGAATCCAGGCCAGAGCTCTGAGTTCAGAGCTATATAGAATTCTGGAACTCTCAGATTGGAAGTTTCTCTTTTGGAAGCCATAACTGTAATAGATGGAAACAAGGAAAGCCACAAGCCTGAATATAAAATAAAGACACAACATTTATCTAAAATTTAGAATTCAGGACTTTGAGAGATTAAGTATTCAAAAGCACCAATATATGGCAATTTCTTACAGCACATTTAGGGAATGAATATACTAACCACATTTTTAAAGTTTATTGTTCCAGGGTCATTCTTCTGTGAGTACAGCTGGCCCTCGTGTTTATGGTTCCAAGTTACTGGCTTCAATCAACACAGACCGAAAGTATTCAGGAAAACCAACTACACCTGTGCTGAATATATTTATATTCCCCTCTTGTGATTTTTCTTCAACAATACCACATAGCCACTGTGTGGCTAGAATTTACATTGCATGAGTTGTTATAGTTAACCTGGAGAGTATTTCAAGTATATGGGAGGTTTGTGTTGGTTCCTGTGCTGTGCTGTTTTGTGTAAGGGCCTTGAATACAGAGTTTGCTACCAGGGTGGTCCTGGAACTCTCAGTGGACACTGAGGCATAACTATGGATCCCTCGGTGTTTTGGTTCCCCTTCTCTGGTTTTCCTAGTTCATGTCACTAGTTCAGCCATTACCAGTAGTGTAATTTTTGGGTGAGTGAGTGATCTCTGTTCTTGTTTATAAGCTGTACAATGAGAATAACAACAGTACTGTCTTATATGGTTGCTATAAGGAATGAATGTTTTAGTATATATAATGCTTAAATAGGATCATGGCATACAATATGTGTTCAATAAGGTTTGTGTTTATTACTTCTAATTTATTATTATTATGCCATTCATCCCATAATGCTTTAAATACTTGCATAAAAATCACCAATAAATCAATAACTTCTTTCCCCTCTTGATTAGCTTTAAGATATGTGTGACTAATCATAATTAGGGTTAAAATTGAATAATTTTCTGTTGGAAGAGTGAAATACATTAGCAACTAGAATAATAATTACGAATCCTCAGTGGCAAGAGTTACAAGATGAAGTAGTTCCTGATGAGGTTCTTTCATGGGATTAATAATATTTCTAAGTTAGATAACTAAAACAATATTTTAAAGATTTATTTGTTTTTATTCTTTTTTATGTGTATGAGTGTTTTGCCTGCATGTGTGTTTATGCACCACATGTGTGTCTGGTTCCCTTGGAGGCCAGAAGAAGGTGTGGGGTTCCCTGGAGCTGGAACTCCAGGTGGCTATTGAGCCCCCAGATGGGAGTGCTGAGAACTAACCCTGGATCCTCTACAAGAAGAGCGGGTGCTCTTAGCCATAGAGCAACTCTTCCGGCTCCAAAACAGTGTTTCAAATGAGGTTAAACATGTATATGGGCTCTGAGGAGAAACATCTAGAACAAAGGAAAACAAACAGAACCTGCTCAGCCAGACACTGTCCTTCTTCTTTTAGTTACTATTGTAACCACCTGAGACAATGAACTCATAAAGAGGAAAGGTTCATTTTTGGCCCCCAGTTGTAGAAGTTTCTATCCATGATCCGTTGGCCACATTGCTTTGGCTTATAGCAAGATAGCATATCATAGTCATGGCGTGGGGCAGAGCAAAACAGTTCATCTCACGGTTTGGAAATAAAATAAAAGGAGGTTAGGAGCGGGAGGTCTATTGACACCTTCAGGGTTATGTCCTCAAGGACCTGAAGATCTCTGGAGGTCCTTACCTCCATCCTCTTCAATGCTATGTGTGATGGTTTGATGGGAAATACATCCATAGTCCATGTGTGTGATGCCCTCTCCCACGGGTGGTGGCACTGTTGAGAGGCTATGGGACCTTTAGGGGTTACAGCCTTGTTGAGGGAAGTTTATCATTGAGGGTAGATTGATAGCCTGGCCCCACTTCTTGTTCTCTCTCTCCACTTCCTGTGTGCAGATGAAATGTAATCTCTTCTTCCTGACTGCCATGCCAGCCTCAAGCTCCACCCCTTTCCTGTCATGAGTGGCTAAGCCTCTGGAACTGTAGGCCCTCTTCTCCTCTAAGCTGCTTTAAAAACAAACAAATAAACATTTATTTTGAGGTTTTGCTTTACAAGAAACCGTCTCAATGTATTGCCCTGGCTAGACTGGAATTTGGTATACTGATAAACTCACAGGGGTCTGCCTGCCTCTGCCTTCCCAGTGCTGGGTGGGATGAAAGGTGTTTACTACCGTGCCTGCTCTGAGTTGCTTCTTGTCACAGTATTTATTATAGCAACAGAAAAGTAGCCAGCACAGTGCTGCTCCGAGGAACAAGCCTTCGACTTACGGGTTTGGCAGACATTGAGGGCCCAAACTATAGCAGCTATCGATACCTACCCCTGCCTATGCGATATCTCTTCATCGTACATGACTATGTGGAGAAGTATTGTTAATCTGTCCAGCCTGCTTCCCTCTTTCCTTCACCTCACTCTTCTGAAGCGATTGGCTAAGCACTAGGCTGTGTGTGCACGCTTATGCATAGAGACAGCACAGCCAATTTCACCCCTGTCTAAATGCGCTCATAGATTTACACCTTTATTATACCCAGGCTGTAAGTTCTACTTCAGGTCTGGTACTTCTCTTCCTTTTCCCCCAGGTCTCTAGCTGGTTTCTGATATGAACCAGTGTCAACTCAAAGTGAAGTTGTGCTAACTTTTCTTGCCGTCATGTGAGCAAATACCTCTTCACCCCTGATAGGACACCAAAAAAGGATTAACAAAGTGCACCTTGGTGAACCATTGCGTTTACTGGGCTCACTTCCAGGACATAGGTGAGGGCTTGCTTACAGAGGTGTGTGTGAAACCAATAGAGCTGCATTGTCACAGCTTCCCACTCTATCACAGATAGTGACCTTACAGAAACGGCATCTTGAAGTCCCCATTTCCGGTAACTCTTCACTTCCTAGGTATTCTGAAATCTTCCAAGGTCACTTGTACTTTCAAGAGAACCAAATAAAGTAATAGCTGGGCTCCCAGATGAGATTCTGTTCCCCTCCCCTCCTCCACTTACTAGGCAACATCAATAGTTCGTTACCATTACCGTAGTACCTTTGTATTGTTCTACTCAGTTAGTTGCCATGGCTACCTAGCTAAGATATTCTTTACTCCAAGATGGCAATCATGTTATACTTGCAGGGGAGAAAGTCATACTGTAGCGGATGGGTCCCGGTTGCCATGTGTCTTAATCTAACACAGCACTGGTCACAGAGTTATCTTTACTCTGTCTAGGCACATCTTTTTAGCCTTCTTTTTTGAATGTAGACTAAAAACACAGGCTAATTTATCTTTTATCCACACTCTGTCTCCCTTATTTCTGCAGCTCCCATTGGTGCTTGTCTGTGGGACAGAACATTGGCACCAAGGATCTGACTAAGCAATTAAGAGTGCATAAGTTGATTTCTCTCTAAATGGGTAGGTTATCTCTGATTTACTTTTGCATATTTGAGCCTGCAGATTACTTAAATGCATACGGTTTAATTTTCACATTTTATGCACATCCTTTTCGCGGCATGAAAATAAATCCATGTTTTAACAGAGGAATTGAGAAAACCTGATGATGAGATGACAGCTGGAAGCTGAGTTGCTAGAGCCCTGCTTAAGCCCTTGGATTGCTTTCATCATCAACCATCGTTTGTAAGTGAAGACATATTAGCGTCTGTATTCTGGTCGTGCCCTCAGTGTCTTTGCTTTCTCAGCTTAACTCAGACATGCAGCCTCCAGCATTTTTGTTAGCTTAGCATTGCTACAAGGGGACTAGGATTTCCATTCCTGGGTTCTAAGGAGGGGCAGCTGTGATGCTTCCCTTTCCAGCGTTACCAGGGAGGTGGGATGTGAGATCCAAAGCAGATTATGAGGAATAGACGTATCCTCAATGGCCTCCAAGCCTGCTAATGTCAACCTAACCACTGTTGATGCAAAACCAACAACTCTTTCCTCAAGGGGGATAAGAGATAGCTTATTCTGGAGCCAAATATGATTGACCATGTCCCAGGGATGCAAACTCAGGTTACGTCACATTCTGTGTTTCAATGAGGCAACTACTTCATCATTTTTATAGTACCAGAACAAATAAATTCATAAGTCAGGACACATTTCAATTATGTTGGCAGAAGCACCAAGCAACAGGAAAGAGGGAAATCAGCTATAGGCCTTACATGCTATCTGACCGCATTCTTAGCTTCTTGGTTGATAGAAGCTAGTGGCCTGTTCGTAGATTCCAAATGATTTGCTTAATAGTCACAGAGACATCAGGTCACATATGGAGGTTGGTAGTCAATGGCTGTTCGGTGGACGAAACACATCCCAAGATGATTTGTAACTAAGCCCTGAGCCTGTGACATTCCAAATGCTCCTCCATCACTCATGTTCTAGAAGGTGAACCTTCTTTATAGGAAATTTTGTCCACACTTCCCTTACAATAATGCCATTTCAACCTGATCTTCAAGCACCCTTCTATATGTACATTTCCTCAAGTTATATCTACAAGTACAATCTCACCACACCCGTTAGGGTCCCTTCAGGTTCACTGTCGCTTGGCTTTGTTGCTGTGACCTGATGCTTTTCATGTTCCAATCATCTTGCAACACTTTGAGCTATCTTCAAGACCACATACAAAGGAAGCTTCCCTGGGTACCAAGTGCCTTATTATTGATAGTGTTCATTGTTTTCATATAAGGTGAAGAGATAAGACAGAATATAAGTAACCATGTTGCGTTTAGTGATCTATTTTGTTCTTGGTTTGTTTCGTTTCTAAGCATTCTGTATTTGAAAGTCTTCAAAGAAGCAGCTGGTGGCATTTAAGGATTTTAGAATTAGAATCCTTAATCTTGAAATAACTTCACATGAAACGTTGGAAATTTTCTTAGCCTCTTAAAAGGTTATCTTGGATGGAACAATGGGGCCTGTCTCATAGAGATGTTGCAAAGATTAAGATATATTTTGTTCAGTTTTAAAGGAGATACTTATTTCAGACTTCTTATTTTGAATCCTTTTAGTATTCTTGTCCTCTCAAATCGTTACATGCCTGTTTTGGTCATTTTTCTTATGTTATTTGACTGTTCACTTTGATCCTCATCCGTATTCCCATCTCTAGCTCTCTTATTTGCTGACATCTCTTACTTTCGGGAGCAAGGGAAGGCGCCCACCATTGATGCTCTGCTTTCGTCTTCCAGTTGGTTTCCTCTTCTAACTTAAATGGTATCTAGTGACAGATTTTACAGCACCCTGAAGATCAGAGTGTCTTTTGGTAAATCTTCTGGTTTATTAGTTGAAGTTTTCTTTAACATTCCAGAGTTGCTTAAGAGAAAGCTAAGCATACTTCCCACGTTAAGTTCCGGTTTGTTAAGGAAATCAGCCACCTCTCTCCTCAGCTGTATACTGAGTTCTTGCTGGTAAAAGCTCAGCGCAGTGTTCCAGGAGCTTAAATGGTTCTCAGTGCAGTTGGCTGCTGTCATTCGTAGTGTCCTTTTCATCTAGAGTTCTCCTGTTCAACATTCAGTTTTGCTATTTGAACTTTCAGTAGAAAAATTATAAATCAGTGAGATCTAGCCGTGTGTGGTAATGCATGTTTTCAACCCCAGCATTCAAGAGAGGCAGAGGGAGGT
>NC_022009.1:57208173-57227168 GCF_000317375.1 Microtus ochrogaster | reverse complement strand
TCAGTGAGATCTAGCCGTGTGTGGTAATGCATGTTTTCAACCCCAGCATTCAAGAGAGGCAGAGGGAGGTGGATCTCCGTGAACTCAGAGTCAAGCAGCTCTACAGAGTGAGTTCTAGGCCATTCAGGGCTGCAATGCAACCTCATCATAAAAGAAAAGAGAAAAGAAAGATAGGAAGGAAGGAAGGAAGGAAGGAAGGAAGGAAGGAAGGAAGGAAGGAAGGAAGAAAAATGTCATGATGCTGTTTGTCATAGAGTACTGTGTTTTATTTATTCTTTTTTTGAGTTTGGATATAGTTTATTCAGTAAAAGAGAAGGAAAGGGAAAGGGGGAGAGAGAGAGAGAGAGAGCGAGAGAGAGAGAGAGAGAACAGATAGAGACAGAGAGTACTGCGTTTTATTATCTCCAAAATGAAACAAAATAGTTAAGAAAAGTATGAAAACAATGGAAAATATGGTTAAATTTTAAAGGAAACATTTAACTTTGAAAAAAATACTAAGAATTATATTCTGTAAGTACATATTTATACCAAGATAAGAAAAACGTATCTTTCATTTCTTCCTCAGGAAACATAATGAGAAGGAGGCAAAATGTGATTATAATGTGTCTGTCTTTAACATGGATGGGAGATGGAAGGAAATTTTTGGTATTTTTTTAAAAGAGGTAAAAATAGAATTATTCTCAAAAACAATAGGATAAGCTGTATAAAGAAAACCCCTTTGGATTCCAGGATTATTTCCAGTATTTGGTAAATATAATCTTATAATTCATTCCTATGAGACTATGCCTTGATGCAAGACCTTGAATTTGAATCCCAGAACCTCAAAGGAGAGAGAGATTAAAACAGATACAGAGCTGTAGAGAGTGGGAGAGAGAGAATATGAATATGAATATGAATATAAATATGAATGATCGAGAATGAGAGAACTGAGCAAGTTTGGCTGTAGAATGAACCCAGTATCGGGGGGCGGGGGGTTAAACATTAAGAGATGTAGAATATTTTTCTATTTATGAATGTTTAAAAGCTAGAAATATCTGATGTAGCTGTTGAATTATCTTTCAAGACAAAGAGAAAGTGCTTATTTCAGTGGGAAAAAGGGGAGAATAGCGAACTCTTTATAGACCGTTCACTTCTACACAGGAATAGCTCATGGGGAGAAAAACAAAAGGAACTTCATGCAAGAGTTAACTATGGTTGCTTTAGAGTGATCTTTTCCTTTGTGGGTCTCTGTATTTAAAGTTTTTTTTATCATGACTAGTAATTGCCTCAGTAATGAAAGAAATAGAAAAAGGTCAATGGTTTAATGTTAGCTGCATAGTTTTCAAATTAAGCTAAACAACGTGAAAGAAATATTATAACATATACTGAAATGGTAGGGTAAATTATTGTGGTTACCAATAACTGAAAGATAACAATTCATCCTTTGAATTCTTACATGAAAAGCTCACTTTTCAGTCAATTTTTTCTCATTTATTCATTGTTAATACAAATCAGCTTCTAAAACACTTGGAAAATCTCCATGGAATCTGATCAACTAAATTATCTGCTTTGTCGTTATCAGGGGCTGTTTCAAAGGTGAAAATAAAATCCCCTAAGCTAGTTTTACCTCCTTATATCTAAGCAAAAGCATCATCTTCCTAAAAATAAATAATAAGTAAATAAAGAAAAAAGGAATATTGAATTTTTATGCTGATTTTCTCTAAAAGGTGAATTGGTTAAACCATAGAGAAAGAAAATATTAAAATTTACATGAACAAATGTATGCCTATTAAGCAACACATTAACTGCAAGTGATTTCGTATGTAAATTACCTATAATTTGAATGCAATTTTCTAAATTTTTTTAATGTGAGTAGTTCCAAAAGTTCTTTGGTGTTTAATAACACGAGCTATTATTAAGAGAGTTGTTAAATTGCAGATGTTTTGTGCAGTGCCTGACCCTTTCAGCACACTGCCTACGAAAATGTTACTCAGAATGGAAGCGAGTTCTTGGGCCCCCTAGGACCTCTCCTCCTCCATTGATTATGTGTCTGATGATGACAGCCTATGGGGATTTAACTGCTAACATGTCAGCTACCTCCACCCATGGATGTATAGAATCTACTCACACAAGAGTTTGAGTGCTTTGGGGGTGAGCTCAGCCCTGTTCTAGGAATGTTAGAGTTCCTGTATCAGTCAGCATGCGTCATTATAACAGAATACCTGACAGGTAATACGTGAAGAAGAGGCTCATTCAGTTCAGTTTTTAGAGACTCACCTGTGTGGATCCAGCATGCTTGGAATTCTGCAGAAGCCATATCTTTTGGCCCCACTACATCATGAAGGGTAAGGATGTGTGCTCGAGAGAGTATGTGGCCAAACAAGAAGTCAAAGAGAGCGGCCAGGATCCCCAAATCCTCAAGGCAGCATGCTATGACACCTCACCTGTTAAAGGAAAGGTCTCATGGCCTTCTGCTAGCACCATCCTGGGAATCAGTGAGCCCACGGGGCACACAGGAAGTATAGCAGTCCACAAGTAAAAGGGACACATATGTTTGAAGTGCTTCTGAGTTTATATTCTCTCAAATGTTAGTTTCCTGAGGACTACGCAATCTCATTTTCCTCACCTACCCGACTTCCTCATGGAGAAAAGGGAAAGTAGCTGGACTCAGCCACCTGTCCACTTACAGTAGGCTCCATTTACAGTCAGGAAACACCAGGCGCCAGAGAACTGGTAAAATAAAAGATACTAAATACTGACATAATGAGTTTTAATACTGTGACGTATTTAATCATATCACTTTTGAATACGGTATACCATTTTACTATATTTTCTTCTGAACATTACAAATATGCAGACAAGACAAATTTGATTCTGCAATGGCAACATGAACGAAAATGGTCGCCAAGTCAGTAGATACTGTTAATTAATTTTGTATGTTTAATGCCCCCTCAAGGGGTATCATTTATCTTAAATTACAGGATATATGGAATGAGATTTTCAAAATATCACAACAGAAAAACAAATGCCATTCCCTCATAATTAATTTTGCAATATATTGAATTGAGATTTTTATGATGTCATTTAGAGGAGTTTATCACAAAAGGACATACCTAAAGACATTCTGATGCAAATAAAGGATTTTTAAAACGAATTTACTAATATCACATCTATTTTAAGTCGCACAGGAATGCCATCTGAAAAATGAATAGTTCAGAATAGGAGAATTTATTTTTGTATAGGTTAATAACCTGAGGTAAGTGTCATCTAACACCAGGATATGTGCCTCTAGCAAAATGTGGACCTTTACTCTGTTGATTTAACCCCTCTTCACTACGAGGCAAGCCCACCTTCAGTCACATCTTACTACTATGCTTCTTTGATCCTTTGCCTACGCCACAGTGGATTTTGTTGCAACCTTATCCATGGAGACATTCAGACCATCATGCATACCCTAGCCTACTACAAAATCAATCAATCCATTTGCCTGCTGCTGGGCTCTCGTTGCTGCTTGACCACCCAGGTATTGATCTCCCGTTTATCCTCCAGCACACGTTCCTAGCAGGTGCTTCACAGCCCTCTCTGTTCACACATGTAATTCACGACCTACCTCTTCCTTTCTCACCAGATAATAACTGTCCCCCCTTAACAGTAACTCATCTGTTCTTTCTCATTTTCCCTTCTCTCTACTCTGAAGTAACAAACTATCAACTACGTGGCAGGCAATGGTGTGTTAAAAGTGCTGTAGTGGATTGGCCTTTGTACCCACCACATCCGTAGCTCCCAATACCAAGTTCTCACTGTTGCTTAAGGCCAGATTTGCTGCTTCTCACACTGTTTATGCGACTCCTATAATGTTTCCTAACCTGTCTTCTCCCATGCAGTGGCATGGATTTTCAAAGTCAGAGCTCAGTGAATGCTAGTTGAAGGAGCACTGGTAAATGGATTATCAAATTACAGTTGGAAAACAAGTCATCTGTTTTTGATTTCTTTTCTCATTGTTTATTTGTTTTGGGGGGAGAGGATCGAACAGGATATACGCGGAAACTAGTGGACAGCTTGCAGAAGTCAGTTCTTTCTACAGTGTGGGTTCCAGATATTAAATTTGGGTGTTTGGGTTTGGCACCAAGCGCCTATTCTTGATAAGTCATCTTGCTAGCCCTAAAGTCATCTTTTAAAAATACATTTTCTATAGTTATAATAAAATAATTTTAAAATCTATTCCTATTTATAATTTACCATATGAACAAATGAAGCTATCAGAAATCTGGCTGGCCTCATCTTTTAGGGAGCAAAATCTATACCGACATTTTGAAATGGTGACAGTGATTCAGCCGTTGTTCCCTCCTACAGTGAGAAGAATTAGTATCTTAGTGTCATATATGTTATGAAGGCTTCAGTTTCTCTAGTGAAGCGTCACAGGAATTACAAGGGATCTCTGAAAGGCTGGCTTCTTAGCAGATTCAAAAGCATATTGCTTAAGACTATAATGAGGATTTCTGGTTTGCTCCCATCTTGGTCCGTTAATTCTCATTTTGTCAGTTTCTCAGCTTACGCTGGTATTGCTCTACTCTGAGATAGTTTCCCCGTTTCAGCTCAGAATGAAGAGGTTCTTGGATAAAGGACTTGTGAAAATCAGGTACAACAATAAAGTCACGGATGGTTCTTGGAATTTGTTAAAATGAAATGCTACATGTAAGTGCAATTTAAGTGCGGGGTCTTAGCCATGTAAGATCATTATCATAAAGTAATCATCCTGATTAAAAAATTCTAATTGAATCATTATTCTTTCCAAAGACTGGAATTCTAAGAATACTTCTCAGAAGCTCTCAAACTTAATATGGAGCAGGAAATATTGCAGAGTCCTCAAGAGTGAGAAATTGAAAAAAAAAACCAAGTTGTACCATTTTTCATTATGCTGTTCAATCATCTCATTATTCATAACTACACGGTGCTTGTATGTGCTGAAGATATAGGCATAAGGGTGCACGTCTGTCAGCATATTGATATATAAAAAGAAGGAAAGTAAAAATAAAGTAAGCATACTCAGTAACTGGGAGTCCGTGACTGAAACTTTAGAAACATGTTCTTTTTTTGTTAAACACAAGAAAACCATCTCTCTCTTCCCACCTCCACCCCATAACTAGGTAAAGGCAACCCTTAAATAGATTAGTAAAGTCAAATCTATGGTTTCTTACATGGATTCCCTGGATATATCAACTGAAAAAATAAGGCTAAAATAAGCATATAATTTTGCAACTGTACCTTCAATGATGTGAGTCTCATATTAAATCTGATATTAACTTAGTTGAAAAATCCATCTCTAAATTTTTGATGGTTCAGATTTTAGTGAAGTCTGTAATAAGTATAAAATTGTAAAATACAGCATGAATTAGAAAAGAAGCAATGGATACTACAGAAGGGGGTGAAGACATTTAACAACTCAGCAACACAATGACTGGAAGGCCTATCAAGCTTCGTTTTCCACCTAACAGGCTAGCACAGCAGTTCTTAATCTGTGGGCCACGATCCCTTGCAGATTGAATGATCCTTTCACAGGGGTCACCTAAGACCAGTGGTAAACACAGATGTTTACGTTATTATTCATATTCATAACAAAATTACAGTTATAAAGTATTAATGAAAATAATTTTATGGCTAGTGGGATCACCACAGCATGAAAAGCTGCTTTAAAGGGTCACAGCATTAGGAAATAAATGCTCTAGTAAATGAAAGGTCCAATCATTAGAATGTGGTCATTTCCAAAGACACCTCAGTTCTTGCCACTTCCTCTGCTTTTGGTCTTCTGTATTTGCATACTACAACCTATCTTGACATCAGTAGGCTATGTCATCAGTCAGGTTAGAATTTGCTACACTACAATAATAAACCTTAGTTACTTCTAACAAGATTAAGTCAGTTTTGTTTCTTCCTCTTCTTCTATGGCCATCACAAGCAGATTGGGTGTCTGTTCTCCATTATTCTCAGTTAAAGACCCTGGCTGAGGTGGGGCCTCTACCTTTATTCTTTTACAATTGCCACAGCAAGGGAAACGTGAGATGATCAATAGCACTGGGGCTATCAGAATTTCTCCTCCAACATGCTATTCATTACTTCTGATTATGTTAATTGACTCACACCAATCTTCTGACCATTATAATGGGAGTCAAGAAGGGCAATCACATGCCTAGGATGGAGAAAATCCAGAGATTGCGCAATATGCATAACCATCCAGAAAAAAAATGGCAACTCTTCTAATTTTTTGTTCCAGCCTGATTTGAGTGGCGATGTCTTCCTTTTCCGATGGTAGTACTACATCAAGGTGATATATTGGTAGATAGACCATGCCTTTCATAATAGCAATCAGGAGGCTGAAGCAGGAGGATCACGACTTAGTGCCTAGCATAGGCTGATGGTAAGGCTGTTGTCTCAAAAAACAAAGAGACTTACCTACTGGTAGGACTGGAAGAGTATCAGGGAACACTGAAAGAGACTTACTTACTTGTTGGATTAGAAGAGGATCAAGGAACATTAAAAGAGATTTACCTTCGTGTCGAATTAGAAGAGGATCAAGGAACACTGAAATAATCTGATTTACTGCTTCTTCTTTAATTTGTGGATTCATAGTTTGTTGTTTTTTTCCCACCAAGAGGGTTATATTTTGGTGGAGCACATAGCCCTAGATTCCATAAAACAATTATCAACCATCAGATCAATCAGCTACATGATGATAGGACACATAATGAAGTCATGGGGAAAGATCAAATTAAGTGAAAGATTAATGCAAAATAGAATAGGAAAAATTATTTTCTTGGGGATGACATACTATTGGATAGACATGAAATGTTAAATTCAGAAAGAAAAGGAGAAGAAGGAAGGACAGACAAAATGAAAGAAGGAGGGAGTATTTCTAGTAAGAACTGTTCCCGCAGAGGACTCTAATTCAATTCCTAGCACCATGTCAGGCAGCTTACAATTGTTGGTAACTCTAGCTTCCGGGGATTTGGGATTTATAGGTCAGAGATATCCTTGGACACCTACAGTCACATGCACGCACCTACACACAGCCACATAATTCTAAAAATGATAAGTTGTTTTTCCTGAGTGTTTTATTACACAAAGAAGTGAACTAACACAAGTATGGAACACCCAGGCATGCTAGTAGCAATGGCAAGGATTTCTACAGGCGATCGATCACTCAATAGTCTCAAATTAAATTTTAAGAAAAGGTTTAATATATGCATATTTGTAATGTTTATAAAATTACCATATCCTAGCTACTACTTATTTATTGACTCAAGTTAACCTCATAACTTTATTTTATTAAGAAAGCCAATAAAAGGAAGAAAATAAAGTTTAAGTTAGTGAATATAGTGTTATCTTTCTAAAGTGGTTATGAATTTTGATTGGTTGTATTCCACTTAGCCATGTTCTCTCTTCCTCTAAAGGCAAAGAAAGCTTTCAGTGATGCCTACTTTTCAAAACTGTTTGTGGTGAGCACTGTACGACTAAGGAAGCTATATATACAACAGACATTGCTTATTCTCAACGTTAGCTGAAAGCCGGTGTTAAACCATAGCCCTGATTTAAACCACTGTATTGATTTTGTTGTCTACCGACAGATTTATAGGACTTACTCTTTTATATTAAAAGTTATGGTTCTGAGTGTGTTGAGCCTTAAATCTAAACTCGTTAAAGATTCCATCACTTCCCGTGTGGTAGCCATAGTCTTTTCTTCATTCTTTATCAACAGTGTGGGCTCTTTAATAATGTGGTGATTAAATGAATGTGAAAAATGAGATAATTCATAGTTCACATACTCCACAACTTTAGGATGATAGCATTAAATTTTAATCTGATAATTCCATAAGGACAAAAATCAGGAAGCTTGTCTTAATGGTATGTGTGCATGTGTGTGTGTGTGTGTGTGTGTGTGTGCATATGTGTGTGTGTGGTATTAATATATTTGGGTAATGAGCCTTTAGATTAGTAAGTGTTTTTCACTACAGATGTATCTATGGTATATGGAAAATGTCTTAGTCTGAGCAGTAATGAAGAAATGAGGAGTGGTCATCATTTTCCTGAAGCTTCTTTGGGGGTTCCCCACAGGTTGCCCCAGAAGAATCATGCAGACACTACCACTTTCTCACTCCTGAGCATAGGTCTTGGGATGGAGAATGTATGTGCATGCGTATGTATACTAACTAAGAGTGGTCCAGACTATCAGGATGTACGCGTTGAAAACAACTGGGAGAGCGATAGGGTAAACTCTTCGTGAGTTGGTTGACTAGGTGTTTATTTCAGTCTAGCGTATGATGGTCTTTGGGAAATGCACTTGGCAGCTCACTGAGAAAAATACAAATTTTATGATTGGACAAGACTGCAGCTATGCCACACAAATGACGAATTTGCCTCGTGAGGAGCTGCAGAGAAAGGGAGCAGGGAAGGACTCATGACTTAATTTCTAGGTTTTATGCTCTGTTGCGCTATGATTTCTGGTTGCAACTCCAGTTTCCTTTTTCCTCTTTCTGCTTGCAGGCCCACAGCTCCGAAGATGGACGTTTGGCAAGCCATAATAGACTGCTCCTTTCCCAGGTAGCTCCTGCTTGTTCCTTTATCTGTGAATAGGAAATGGCTTAAAGGCACCTGTGTGATGAAGGTCCCGGGCAGCTGCCTGACTAGTGAATGCCTGATTATGTGTTAACATTCTTTGTCAGATATTGGCAGAATCTGTTCTCTTCTTTTGCCTTTTCAGCAAGGGCACCATTGACAGCCTGGCTACCCATTTATAGAAATGTTGTCCATCAAACTGTGAGGAAGGACAATAGTGTTTTTCTGTGGCCAGTGACTGTGGGAAACTTTTCTTTGGCTATTCAGGCAATTTTTGTAGCTTGCTCTGAAGAGGAGAGACTGATGAGTGCAAGAAGTACAATTAAGCAAAGCCAGACTCAATTGAAGGCTGTAGTGTAGTCTGCTGTTCTCAGTTTTTTTTTTTTTAGAGGGGGGAAAAAAAAACCCTATGGGTTTTTCACGTTGCTGTGTGGCATTCAGCAGGGGGCTATTACAATCCTAAATTTTTTTTCTAGACCACCTAATTCTAAGTTAAAATTAAATGTAATGAGAGCCACTTGGAGCTCTGAATATTTTAAAGCATAATTCCCACAGAAGGGATTCGACCTAAACTGCAGTGAACATCAGTTGGCTAATTATAGCTGCATTTTATATTACAGCAGGTGTCAGATGCAGCCATCTCCATAAAGTCCACATAATACTCGGTGAAATAACAAAGACTTTTCTTTGAATGTGGGTACTAATTTCTGCTAGGTGTCATATGAGCCTTGATACTTCTTGTTGGCATTAACAAGAGCACTGCCGCGCTCAGAAATGCTTTTTTGCTTGGGATGAATTGATACTGTAAAGCACTTACCAGGCAGACTTGGCAGATGTCAGTAGTTAATACTAGTGCTGCAGAGGTTGGAATATAATGCGAAGAGTCTTATGTAAATACTCTTAGATGATGGGCTGGCTTTAAGAAGGCGCCCGAGCACTGCAGCAACTCACTTAATGGCAGCTAAACAGATAGCAGTGGGGTATCTGCATTTACTTCAGCTTCTGCTTTATTGAAAGTCCTCCAGAAGTGAAGGGCAGATGGTACGGCAATAAACTAGGTGAACAAAATACCCAGGATGGGGATAAGGGCTTGTTATATTCACAGCGATTTCCTTGAACTCGTGTGGGTGATTCGAATGACGGAAATGATAGCGAGTGCAGAAGCATGCCTGGAGATAAGGGCTCCTTGTCTTATTAAAAAAAAAAGAATTTAACTTAGAAAATATGCCTCTGTTGAAATACAACTGGATAATGGGATAGGCAAGTGGATGTCACTTTAAATCACAACAATTGTTCCATACTGCTGCATTCCTCCAGGACAACGACAGTTTATCCAATCCATTGTAGTTATATTGGATCATTGTAGACGAGATCAAAGTGAAGAATTTATTAAAGCACTATCTTATAAACCAGCATCTCTGATCCAATAAAGGACTCCTTGCATACATTCCCCTGTGAGATCCACACTGGGGTTTTTGGTTTTGCTTTTAAATCTGTTTCCAAGTTAGCAAAATAATAGCACCGTGTCCTTAGTTTTGATCTTTAGAAGCAGTGTTGGATTCTCATTTTGGCAGATTATAATTTATGTGCATCTCAGAGCAAACTCTGCAGGATGCCGGCAGCAATTAGCTCCAACATGGAGAAGCTTAACATGGATTCTCTGAGAACTTGTGGGAAGGAAGCACTGGTGGTTTTTGTTTATTTGTTTGTTTTGTTTTGTTTTTCCCTAAGACAGGGTTTCTCTGTGTAGCCTTGGCTGTCCTGGAACCCACTCCATAGACCAGGCTGGCTTTGAACTCAGAGATCTGCCTGCCTCTGCCTCCCAAGTGGCTTAAAGGTGTGCACCACCACCACCCAGCTGGAACCAGGCAATGTTAACCCAGCAGGTGGTTAGTGCCTGTCCCCAGAATGCTGACAATCTAGTCAGAACAAAATCTCTTCACTCATGAAAGAAATCTTTGTTGAACACTTCTTTCCATTTTTGCTTTTGTCAGATATGACTATGATTCTCAAATTTTATAAGATAAAATTATGAAATCTTGTGGAGAATCAGGGAAAAATTATCTAGCACATTCTCTTAGTGACAACACCCAAATATCTGAAATGTTTCTATTATGTATGGATAGTGATTTTTATTTATCTTTTCTTTCATAAATGTAACATTTTTAACAGAAAATTTAGTAAACATTGAATACCAGAGAAAGAAACTAATCTATATTTGTACTATGTAGGCTCAGAATACATTATTTATACTTTGGTGTAGGTCTTGTTTGTTCTTGCTCATGCATTTTAAATACTGAGAGTTATTATCTATAATCATCTTTTGAAGCAAACCTTATGATGTATTTAGAATATTTTTTAAAAACACATTCCTTCCTAATATAACTTACATATATTTCATAATTTTCATAATCATAAATGTCACAATATTCTATTACAAGAAAATATACATGGACACTTTATGGCTCTCTATTCCTGTACACTTATTGCATTTTCAGTTTTTGCTACTATAAACTATGTTTAATAAACAGGTTACAGCTTAGAACATGTATGTTTCTTATTACATGTAGCCCATGTATTACTATCCTTACATCAAAAGGCAAGTGCAATTTTATTAAAGCTATACGTTTTTAATTATTTTTATTGGGGGAAGGTATGCACACAACACACACCAACATGGGAGTGAGAGGGAAAGTTGCAGAAGTGGGTTTTCCCTTCTGCCACAGGGGTCGGCTCCAAGGGTTGACTGTTATTGGTGACAAACACCTTAATCCACTAACTAACTCACAGTCCTAACCTATAGACTCTCAATACAATTTCCAGGAAGTATTGTAATTCTCTATTGCTTTTATTTGGAAGCGAGACTTAGTTTTAAATACTAAATTGTGAATAAGCCCAGTCTTTCAGACTGACCATGAAATTGTCAGTTTTCAAATGATCAGTAAACAGGTGGTTTTTGTTGCCATGCAATCTTTGAGTTTAAATAGGATTTATGCAGTGAAATTTAGATATGTGGTACCTGACAGCACAGTGTGCCAAGGGGGTCACTAGGAGATAATGCTAGGCAAGCACACACACAACATATGTGCACCACAATGGGGACCTCACAATCTTTAGAAGCTAAGGGCAAACTTCTACCCCGAAGGAAATCTTACTGTGTTTCGTTATTTTCATTATATTGTTCAGCAAAAACATCTACCTGCTGTCTAGGAAGCAGCACCATTTCTGCCTTCCCTGGCTGCTGTAAGCAGAAAATAAGGAAGGGACAGAAAACAGTAAGAAACACCGTCTTCACTTGCATTCCTTTCTCGTGACCAGAGATTGCTGCACACACCCTGTACTTCTTTGCCTCTAATCAAGTAGCTATTCATAAACAAAGAATATAAAAAGTACTGGGGAAAAATCCTTTTAGATTTTAATTATTTCTTTTCTAAGACTGAATCTCTTTAAACATCAATTTGTATGTTGGGATTTGTTTAAGCACTCAGGTCTCTCAGCAACTAAAATCCCAGGCCAGGAAGCTCCATTGATTTTACTGAGCCAACAAAATCACTTGACAGCCAGCAGAATCTGTATGCTGGAACATTTATACTACCTGTCATATAGTCCTGTAGAACTTCTGTCAAGGGTGGGTCACAGGAAATAGTACAATGCTAGAGAACTGTGTCTCATGAGTCCCTCATCTCATCATCGGAGCTTCTAATAGATTTTATTCCAAAAATCTCTGGTCCATCACTTTTTAACATGCTTCCCACAATCCAAGATTCCTTTATTTTCTCCCAAGCCAATACAAGAAGACTCATAAGAAATAGAAAGGGACAGAGCCCACAATTTCTTTATTTTTGTTGGTTGAAAAACAGAAATATTTTGCTTTAATAGAAAAAAGTAGCAGCTGTGATGGGCTTTAACTCTTTTCTAGGGTGGGCTTTATACCCGTAGTTGTTAGACCTGAATGGGGAGAAACTTGCCGATTTTCTTGATCTTACATCTCACCCTCGAAGAGATGGAGACTTCCTGTGTCAGAATTCTTTTTAAGTATCTTGTCCTAGCTAGGTGGTGGTGTCACATACCTTTAATCCCAGAACTCTGGAGGCAGAGGCAGGCAGATCTCTCTGAGTTCGAGGCCAGCCTGGTCTACAGAGTGAATTCCAGGACAGCCAGAGCTACACAGAAAAACCTCATCTTGGGGGAAAAAAAGTAACTTGTCCTATTGGAATTTTGCATTCTATTGTTTAATACAGTCTTATTAAATCATGTGCTTCTTTATATAATAGACTCAAATTGAGATGGTCGCCTGGATTTGACAATCTATCTACAGCAACCTATCTTTGCTACCTGTCTCCTTGATTCTCGAGCAAGGCCAGTTTCTAGTGTTACAACTAAATAATCTAATCACACTCTTTTCTTACAAGCTATATAGAATATGGGCTATGTTGCTTTCATATAAACCCTGTGCTAATAAACATTCTAACTTTCTGATTGTCCGTCCTCAGAGGAAGCACTAGAGTTTAAAGTAAAAAATTAGTTATGGGAACCTCCTCCCAGAGCTCTTGGCTGGGAACCAGAAAGCAATAGTAACAGAGTTCACACAAGACAGCTTATGAAGCATTTTAATTTTACCTTATTAACTGTTCATACTTTTAAGGGATTTTCATTGCATTTATTTAGGGTTAGTATGTGCACACTAATGTCAAGAGACAGCCTACATGAACCTGCTCTTTCCTTCCGCCATGTAGATTCCAGAGACTGAACTAGGTCCTCAGGCTTGGCGGCAGGTGCTTTTGCCCGCTGAGCCCTCTCACCAGACCTGTAAATTATACTTAGTTCTCATGTTAGTTTGTTCCGTTATCCATTTTATAACCATTTTACTGGTGTTTTCCTATAGACAAAGGACAGTAGTAAGTGTGGTCAAGGAGTAGATGGGATAGCTTCCTCACCCTCAGGAGACCCACATGGCTGGGAGCATCACGTAGCAAACAATATTTATCAAGATATTGTTCCAGATGCTTTAGCCATTTATTCCATTCACCATCACCAGAACTTGTGATATAAATGAAAATCATTCTTGCCTCCGTCTTCTAAGTGGAGAGACTGACCTTCCCCACTGTTCCAGAACTGAGGGCATGGATGGATCTGGGGTTAGAAGTCAAGCTGTATGATCACAGGGTCCAAGCTCAGTTCCTTCTGCTAGCACTAAAGTCCCAACTTTTTAAACAGTCATTCTTGAAGGCAGTTATCACTCATATTACATTCTTTGTATAGTAAGATTCAGATCCTTGAGACTGTATAGAGCCCATCTGCAGTTCTTGTTTATATATGGACAGACAGCCACACCTTGGAAATAAGTAACTAGTGTTCACGTGTTTTACACAAAGCTTCCCACTAGCAGGGAACAGGGTCTTCCTTATGGCTTTGTAACACCCAACCATGCTTTTCTGGCTCTCTTAAAGAACACTCCGTAAATATAAAAAAAGTGTGTGTATATATGCACATATATTGCAAATGTTTTTGTGTGTAGTACAGAACATATTTCAAATTGTTCTTAGTCCCACCATATACTTGTATCCACTGACAGTATTTATCATCCAGTTTATGGCATAAACACGTATTTTCATGTTAGGTAGAAAAGTATTTCACAGAATGTGAGCATGTCAGCTTTACTACACTGTCTTCTCTAATTTAGATTCAGAGGTGTGCTTTTCAGTATGTGACTGGATTTCTGGTAATTTGTGCTGAGATTGGTTGGTGCCCCACCTGGTTGTTCCACCAAGAATTGCACATTCATTGTGTATGGCTGGCTTCTCTGCCACAGTGAACTTAGAGAACACTGCTGAATACCTACCTATGAGCAGGGAAAGAAGGCCAGTGTGTATCTGGGACACATAAATCAAATTCCTCTGCTTCAGAACATGATTTTCATATCAGAAAATTTGCCTGATTTCTGAAGATTTTTAAAAGATTTCACTATTAAAATATAAGCACTTTGGAATCTTAATAATCACATCTAATACTCATCAGTATCGTTAGCACATTAACAGGGGTTAGTTGAATTGGTAGTCTGAAAAACAAGTGTCCAAAGCAAGAGAAAAGAGAAGGAAGGGAAGTCTAGTCAAGTGGTCTGGGTTTAGTTCCCGCCTCTGCAATGTCCTGGCTGTATTTAGCATCTTCATAGCTCACTTTTCACACCGAGAAAATAGAAGAAATTACTACTAATTGATTTGCTAATTATTATATTAACGATAACAAAAAAGCTCTGAATGAATTAATAAATAAAAGAGCCAAGATTATTGCCGCAATAAAAAATTTTAAGACCTACTATGTACTTCATTCCTTAAGATATTAAGGATTCAAAAGTAAATACAAGATATATAATTTTATGATTATAGCATAATTGTATGATTTCCTTTTCCTCCTTCCAGGCCTCCCTTGTATCATCTCTGGCTCTTTTTCAAACTCATGTCCTTCTTTTCCCTAATTGTTGCCATGCACACGTGTATGTATGTGTGTAAGTGAATGTGTGTGTTCATGTGTACCAAATGCATTGTTTTGGAGACCTCTGATCAATAACTAAATAATAAATTTAGACAATCCAGAACAGTCATGGTTGTTGTGGAAAGGGAGAGTTGGTATTTGTTTCTTGCTAGGAGGGTAAAGGAGGAAGCTTAGTTTTAAAAACATCTGGTATGTGTGCTCAAAGAGCACGCTACTAGTGGTTATATAAATTTTGGAGGGAGCACATTCTCCTCATCCAGGAATGTGTGGTCAGGCGACCTAGGTAGAATTTTGATCTTAACTCTATATAGCTTGGTCACCGTTGGAAGCCTAATTAATCTGCATGAAAAACAATTTTCTTATCTATAATATAAAGCATTTCTCCTCTGTACAAATGTATCTCCTATGAAATTATGGACACATTTAATAGACATTGTATTTAAAAATATCAGATGACTAATAGATATTATGTGTTGAGAAGCTAGTGTGTTGGTTCATGTCATATAATTTGGTATAAAACTAATATTGTAATAAGTATGCAAGAGTTAATATTAAATTTTTCTATTTTTTTCTTGCTATTATTCTCTCTGTCCAGATCTATACTTCAATGGCTCAACCACATTTTATTTATGACTTCAAATTGTTCATGCTTATGACCTACCTCCATCTTATTTTATAACTTATTTCTGCCATATATTTGGTTTATGCATAAAATTGTGAACTATGGTCGGGGCGTGACTTTGAGAATCCCAGCAGTCTAGATCTTTGCAATAAAAAGTATTCAAAGTCATAACACAAACACAGAGAATAAAAGAAAAATACTCTTGAATAACCATTTGAGGAGAAACAAATCATGCCAAGACTGTTGGAAATAGGGCATAAGCTCCGCCAACACTAAGGACTAAGAGGAGTGAGCCTTGCTAATACTAAGGGCAAGGAGATTCCCAACTGAGAAAATAAATGGTGGGAATTTAGGAAAGGCTGAAATTATGACTTGTGCAGACGACATCTGACACAAAGAAACTCTGAAGTACATGTTCAGACTTGACTGTATTTATGCAAACTGTATGTTGACTTCTGGAACTGGGAAGCTGGCCCATGCTTGTAGTCCTAACCCAGGGAGCCAGAATCAGAGGTCTGAAGATTGCTCACAAATTTCGGGCCAGTCTGGTTTACATAATGAGTTCCAGGTCAGATAAGGCCACATAGAAAGACTTGTCTCAAAATAGTCAATTACTGGCTGGCATCATAGAATGAAGCACTCTGGGAAAATAGGCCAAGATTTTAAAAGAAAAATGGAAAAAAAACCACCCTAAGAAACAGTCAAAACCTCAGGAACTGGTCCTAGATGAAAATGGCCAAATGAAGAAACATCTATTGAAGAAAATCAAGTAAGGACCTGGTTTTCATAGGTTTTTTTCTTTTTGCATAGCCATTGGTATATATATGGATGTTTGCAGGATGGGCCCTTCTGTCTAATTCACTGAGGTAGAGTCTCCATTCTAGTCAAGAACACGTGGCTCTCTCTTTCCTCCGACCCTATCTGAAGGCCTTTCTCTGGTGAGAAGGGTGCATCTCAGCACCTGTCACAGACTCAAAAGTCCTGGATCAGTGGTGTGGTGCCATGGGACAATGCTTTTACCCTGTAAAGATTTGTTTCTTGTACTTGTTTAATAAAATACTGATTGGCCAGTAGCCAGGCAGGAAGTAGATGCAGGACAATGAGAACAGGAGAATTCTGGGAAGAGAAAAGCTCAGTCTGCAGTTGTCATCCAGACACAGGGGAACCAGACACAGAGGAAACAAGATGAGAATGCCTGGCTAATGAAAGGTACCAAGCCATGCGGCTAACACAGACAAGAATTATGAGCTAATGTAAGTTATAAGAGTTAATAAGAAGCCTGAGCTAATAGGCCAACCAGTTTATAATTAATGTAGGCCTCTGTGTGTTTCTTTGGGATTGAATGGCTGTGGGACCAGGGCAGGACAGAAACCTCAGTCAACAGGTTGGGAGTGGGGACTCTTCCCCTTAGTCCCATTTATGGGGGTTTATGTAGGCTGTACCTTGGTGTGGAACCCTGAAAGCCCTTTCTCCTCTTTCCTGAGATAGAATGGTTCCATGTAAGAGAAGTGAGCTAAGAAGCCTTGAGGCTACAGGATTGTAGCAGCTCAGTCACAGAAAAACATGCTGAACCACTAACTGAAATATTCTTGGTGTCTTCGTCAAGTTATTTGCAATGTTATTCCAATACTGAATATTTGTATTTGCAAAATTTTGAGGCAGGGTTTGACTATGTAGGTCTGCCTGGTCTGGATCTCTCCATGTAGACCAGGCTGGCCTCCAACTTACAGAGATACACTGACCTCTGCCTCCCTAGTGCTGAGATTAAAGGTGGGCACCACCATACCTGGCTTATTTTTAACCATCGTCTTTAATAGTGTCTTCATGCATTTATTTTAAAATCTAGACTATCCAGACCTCTAATTATAGGACTTGAGTATCTTGGTATGTATCAGTCAAATTCTGTAAACAGGAAAGGGTCCATATTAGATCCAATAGAATTATTGAGGCTGATATTGCCATAGAACTGGTTATATGTAATCCAAAAAGTTGAATTTCCAGGTGACTAATGGGCATTTAATTTTTTTTATTAATTCCAGCTGAGAAATCTCGGTGACCTGGGTTAGGTTCTCTCCACTGACCACTGATCATAGCTCTGACTATGGTGAATCTTTGAGCAAGTTCAGACACAGAGAACATCCATTTCACATTTCAAAAGAAATAAGTTTTCTTCCTTTTGTTTTGTCTTGTTTTTCCCCAGAACCTTCATAAAGACATAGGAATTTACATACTGGGCCCAATTGCAAGGACGGTCTATAAACGGGAGGATTAATGCCACCACCATATCATCACCAAGGGATAAGAGCAGCAGACAGGTTCTCCAGTCTTCTGCCTTTTGGTGGGCAGTTCTGGGATAGTCTGTATGCTTCCCAAAAATCCCCTGAGGCACAGCCAGTTGTCCCACCTTTGCCCAGAAGTCACCTTGACAATAGACTTCCGTTCCCTCACACCACTCCTTTCTCCTGACTTTGAGAATCATCTCCTAGGTAAACTGTGTGTAGCCGAGTTCTCTGAGGCTTGGGACAAAACTAAAACAAGCATTCCCCAGAAACTAGGGAAAGTATAGTGCTCCTCACAAAACCAATATATATCTGAACATGGCAGGGGAGAGTAGAAAGCAAAAGAGGAGTGGTGGGGTGGGCACAATGCCCTAGTTTTGCTGCTTGTGCTATGTTGCCAAGTGGTCCATTGGTAGCGGGGATTCACCAATGCCACATGCTGGAAAATACCCAGACCACATGTCCAGTTGCTTGCTCTTGTTTTCACTGAAAAGCTGTGTTTCTGAGACTTTTACATGACTAAGGAGGAAAGAGCTGCTGTTCTCAAAGCTTTGCTCTTAAGATTGGCTAGGTGATGTCTGCCTATCTCTGAAACTTGGCTTTCACTTCTGGAAAGAAAGGACCTAAAATAAAAGTCATTTCATTTAGTGAGCAAAAGAAGTTTATACATTGTGAAGACTTCTTTTAAAATATTGGAGTTGAGCCGGGTGGTGGTGGCACATGCCTTTAATCCCAGCACTCAGGAGGCAGAGGCAGGCGGATCTCTGTGAGTTCAAGGCCAGCTTGGTCTAGAAGAGCTAGTTCCAGGACAGGAACCAATAGCTACGGAGAAACCCTGTTTCGAAAAACCTACTGCGCATACTGGCTTTGGGGGAGCCTAGGCAGTTTGGATGCTCAACTTGCTGAACCTGGATGAAGGTGGGCGGTCCTTGAACTTCCCACAGGTCAGGGAACCCTGATTGCTCTTCAAGCTGACGAGGGAGAGGGACTTGATCGGGGGAGGGGGAGGGAGG
>NC_022009.1:57197935-57208073 GCF_000317375.1 Microtus ochrogaster | reverse complement strand
GGTGGGCGGTCCTTGGACTTCCCACAGGTCGGGGAACCCTGATTGCTCTTCAAGCTGACGAGGGAGAGGGACTTGATGGGGGAGGGGGAGGGAGGGGGGAGGCGGTAGCGGGGAGGGGGCAGAAATCCTTAATAAATAAATAAAATTTAAAAAAAAAAAAAGAAAATCAAAAAAAAATGGAGTTGGTGTAATGCATAGTATATTCAGTAAATTCGCTGAGAGCAGGGGAAAAATCATTTGAGTTTAATTTATTAGCTGCATAACTTTGAGCAAATTGCTCTTTATGTCTTAGTCTCTTTATCTTGTCTTAGTTACTTTTCTATTGCTATGAAAAGACAGCACGACCAAGGAAACTTATTTTTAAAAAAGCATTTAATTGGGGAATGGTTTGGAGGGTGAGTCCATGACCATCATGGTGGGGAAGTGTGGAGGCAGGTAGGCAGACATGGCACTGGAGAAGTAGTTGAGAGTTTATATATTATCTGCACGTTGGGGAGGAAGAGAGGGGGTGCCTGGTGTGGGCTCTTGAAACCTCAAGGCACATCCCCAGTGATACACCTCCCCCAACAAGACCACAACTCCCAGTCCTTCCCAAAGCAATCCATCAACTCAGTACCAAATATTCAAATATATAAAGTTATGGGGCCATTTTCATTCAGCTCACGGTCTACAGCATGGGGCCAATGCTAATATTTACTCCAGAGGACTCTTGAGAGACTAAAATGAGATAATACATATGAAGATTTCAAAGGCATCAGATACAAAGTAGTTAATAAATGGTATTACTATTGTTAAATATTATACATAATAAAACAAATTACTTAATGTCTAAAATAGGCAAAGGTCTGTGCCTGGAATAATACTGTATCAATTTGGATTAAATTGTGAGAAGCTTTAGTTATTTTCCCTGGAGAATGTACCTGTGACCTTAACCACAAATAGTACCAAACGGCATGGTAAAGTCAGCTGGCGAAGGACTGGAGTTGAACACAGCAGGCGTTGAAGGGGGCTATGTGTGTTGATGTACAAAGAGGAGGACTGGGTATTTCATTCAGCAAGGGACACAACAATCAATGTGCAGACCCAGGAATATCATGGGATTTAAGGCTAGACAATGAGGCAATGTGTCAGGTTCCTGCAGTGATGAGTCTGAGATGGCAGGCCTTGGGGGCCATATCTGTCTCTAGAGAGCAAGAGGGAGGGAGCCATGGAAGACTTTTGATCACAGTGGAGTGATCTGAACTTTAGGAAAGTTAATCTGATGGCAGTCAGGCAAGAGAAGAGGCCAGGTGTGGTGGCGCACACCTCTAATCCCAGCACTCGGAGGCAGAGGCAGGCGGATCTCTGTGAGTTCGAGGACAGCCTGGTCTACAAGAGCTAGTTCCAGGACAGCTAGAACTGTTTGTTACACAGGGAAACTATGTCTCGAAAAATCAAAAATGGGGGGGGGCTTAAATATTGAGAGACTGGGTGAAAGAAATATACAGTGCTAACCAAACTAGGGTAGTAGGATGAGAAAAGTTAAGGTAAGTGAAAGGGTCTTATTGAATAATTAAGAGGATGGTATACTTCGTACCCTCTTCTCACAGACAAGAGGTGAGCCGTGGCTCACCTCCACACATAGCACCAACATGCAATAACCAGGGTCTCAAACACAAGTGCACAGAACACTCATACTTATGGCGTACCTTACTTATGTATGTACCATACTTATGGCGTGGGGCTCCCTAAAAGACTAAATAATGCTTCATCACTCTGGAATCTTTTGAAGGCAACACTAGCAGTATTAGAAAATGAATCAATAATAGGAGGTGGCAAGAATACAGCTTTTAAGAAGCAGCCCTTGTCCATACAACTGGATTGGCCTTGCAAATATCACTGCGGGTGCTATAAGTATTCTTATTTTGCAGATAAGAAGATAAAGACTCAAAAATGAGAATTTTCTAATTTTTTTTTTTAAAAAAATCCTAATCTTTCTAGTCTCACCTCAAATGTGATCTCCTCTGTAAGAAAATTTTAGAGTCTGAAAGCAATCTGAACTCCCCAAAGACCTGGTGATACTCTTTCATGGTGGTAGAACGTGGATTGTGGCCATCTGTGTACATATTGCCTCATTTAATATTAAATGAAGCTTCTGTAACACAGACTCTATTGAACTTATATTGGTATTCTTACAGAGTTAGTCCCAGTGCATGATGTATAGGAGGATCATAAAATGTTTGTTGGGTTGATTGGAGAGTTAACTAATAATCTCTAGCGGAATATAGGTTTATTTGCATGTGTAATTGGTGAGTTTCCCCCTGGATCCTTTGAAGAGTATGTTGATACCTCTGAAGTTCTGATGCATATAATTAAATGTGTTATCTTTTTTGGAGTTCTTGTAGCAAACAGCAGGTTACATATTACAATGTATTCATTGTTCGGTCAACAAAAGACCTATGCATCTGTTTAAGAATTCAGTGAACAAAGACAACAAAGATGAGAAATAACAGCGGTGCACACTATTAACCAATTCTTGCCACCCTAAAATTTTTGTTTTCAGATATTCCCTGTTCTATTTTGTATTCTTTACCTGCACTCTTTTGGTCAGAAGGAATCCCTTCTTTGATAACTCTATGAGGTTCCTTTTCCTCCCCCTATTGCTTTTACTGTAAAAATTTGCTGTTTCTCTAAACTGTAGTTTTATTTATTTATTGAGAGGGCCAGTTTTAACCGAAGAGTTATTTCTGAGGGCAAACAGATAGCTACATCCTCCTACAGCGCGGCCACCATAAGGCTCCAGACTCAGACCTCTGCCGGGGGTGGGGGGTCTCACAGACTGCCCACTGCCAAAATTTGATAGACAGAGCTGGTTTCCTGGGAGGCAGGATGGTATTAGGGTACCATTTCTCACAGTGTTTGTTGTAAAGGCTTGCCTTGGGTGCTTGTAATTTCCCCCCTGAGTCTTACCCTAGAATTTACTTCCAAAAAGCTGCAGCAGGGGGATCAGCCATCTTAACTTATCAACACCTCAGACAAATCATGACTAGTAGACTTGAAACTTTCATGCAGAGGTTTTCATAGCCTCCGTCAGCTTTCATTTACGTGCCGTGTGCATCTTAGACAAGCTGCTATCCCTTTCTAATTAAATTTCCTCAACTGCCAAGGGAGACGATTATAATAGCTACCCTTTTTTTTTCTGATTTGGGAGAAGGTTAAGGTAAATGAACATGGGTGTTAAAAATATAGTTCTGGAGCACAGTAAATATTCAACAAACGACAGCTGTCACGTGAACACGCCCCCGTTCTGTCAGTACTTAGCTTCTAGACCATGTCGGGTTGCCCTTGTGGCTTACCCAGCATATCTTTCTGTTGAATTAGGAAAGATGTTTGGAGGATTCCCTGAGACCGTTGTGTTTTCGAACTCAAGAAGGCCTGGGGGGATTATAATACAGTACTCTGGTGCCAGTTGCTTCTTTTTGATCTATTTTCTACTTGTTTCCAGCTAACTCTTTCTGCCCCTGTGTGCTCCAGTTTGCCTTCACATCTCCCTGAAGGGGGACACTGGATGGCATCCATTGCGGATCCCTTCTGGATCCAGAAAATGTTTGGATCTCGCTTTCCCTTCATGAAGTCATAGGGCTTACCCGTCAAGCCTACGTGCCACAGGGGTCTGTCTCTCCACCAAAGTGGAGTTCCATGGTTGGTAGATCTGCATTTTGAAGTTCAACATGTTTTCCTCACTACTAGGAACCTAGAAGTCAATCTTATTACATTTTTTTCTGTTTGTCTAGTTCTCTGTGTACTTAAAGGAATCTAAATCAGTATTATTTTTATTGACTTTTGTATTTTTGAAAGTCATGGATTTCCTTATTCCATTGACTTATGGGAAAAGTCCACATAATAAATGCACAGAAGTGGAGCGCTGATGCTGCCCGTGGAAACAATGGGGTTTTGTATCAGCAAAATTCTTCTGGCCCTGTGATGTATCTCCTCGATTTCTTCTCATTTTAAAATCAGTCTAAATGCACAATTACTCTTTGTCCTCAGAATTTCTCTAATTTTCAAAACCACTTCTTTTGTGTGTGTGAACTCGTCAAGCAAAACTTTAACAAACATCTCCTGGAAATTCAGAGTAGAGAATTTTGGAGCGTTCATTTGCTTTTCTTGGCATTCACTTCCTTAAAGAAGTCAAAAAATTATCGAAGCATGACTTTATTTCAGAGGCTGCATTGGCTGTCCTTAATCAAGCTGTGCTTTTCTCGGTGCTCCCCATTTAATCTCCTAAAATACTTCCTAAGACTTTGCCCCCCACAATGGAATCAAAACTAAATGGTCTGTAATTTCCTCAAGTGTTCCCAGATCCTGTTGTAAATAATGACATTGTGCTGGCCACTTTCCAGTCTGAATAAAGTGACCTTGTAAAAACGTCTGCTCACTCTTCTATAATGTCCTTTTCTGCTTTCTGTAGGGCTCTTGGCTACAGCTTGGCAAACAATACCTAGTCCAAGAAACACCATTCTTCACTCTAGTTGTGCTATTTCCTTCATATAGGCACCACTGGATCCAGAGCTAAAGGACTTCTGCTGAAAAGTTAATTAATATTTTGAAATAAGGAATTATAGGTGCACTGTGGTAGAAGGCCAGACTGGATGACCTATGAATATTTGAATTGACAGAAAGAAAATCTATTGTGGTTTCACAGAGTCTAAGAAAGTATTGAACTTCCATTCAACCATTAGATAGCTTTTATTGTAATCATGCTCAATACTTTTTCTTTTTTCTTTTTTTTTTTAAAGAAAAGAAACCATTTCCTACTTTGTAACACAAAAACATTTTAAATTAGTTATCCCAAGCTGGCAGTTAGAAAAGGAACATTTCACCCCGTTGGTAATGATAGATGTTCTATTATTTCTCAGCAATTATGTTGTATTCAAATAAGAAACGTGTGATATCCCGGTTGACGTGGTACCTTCCCCCATTCCCTCCAACCCCCCAGAAAGAATCAGGATGTCTGGTAAGACCTAGAAAAGGCAGTTCAACCCACCGAAGGGACAGGGTACTTCTCACATGAAGACAGAATGAAAATACAAAAACCTATTAGCGTGAAATAACAAAAGCTGAAAGGGGAGAAATAACTCGGCTCTCCGAGTCCCTGGCAATGTGGGACCACCAGTTAGACAAGCTAATTAAAACTAGGCACTCTCATTCTTCTTCCATGGCCTACATACAAGTTTTATAAGTTATATGTTAGCACTGCAGCGAGGCTAAAGCAGGTTGGGTGGTGATTTTCATCTTGATGGGAATGCATTTTTTTGGTCTTTAAGAAAAAAGGAAATGGTAGCAAATCTATAGCCGTGTTTTGAACTTCAGAAATCAAATGGTTAAAGACATTTTAAAGGATTATCAAGCTAGAAAATAGACCGTTAATTTTTTTTCCCTTCCTAGAGTAAGGAAAGAACTACGTTTGGGGGCTGTTTGGTTCTGATTCTGAGCAAAGCAATTGCTTCTGCTTAAGCTTTTGTAAGAATAAACGTCACATGCACTTCCAGGGGCCGGTGTGTATTCATTTACTTCCCCTTGGTATTGTTCATCTCTATGGAACACCTACAACACAGTGCACGCCATTGTGGGAGCCTGACAGCAAGGTCCTACTTAATTAACTAATTAGATGACTCATCCTAAACCTAAATTAACATTAGTAGGTCTTTCATAATGATTGTTGAAGCACGGAAATTAATTTTCTTCCTTGCTATGACCATCATTTGCTGTGAGCGCAGTATTAAGAGATAATGCCACGCACAGTAGGAAATCTCTATGGGCAGAAAATGATCATGGTCATCGTTGCTCACCAATTAGGGAACCTATTGTGTAGCAAAAACACCGTTTCTGCGCTGTAATACGATCAAATAACCATTAATTACCCTCGCTAGTGAGAATTACCTTCTTTGTTGGAGGAGGAGCACATTCCATCTTCTAATTCAGAAATGTCAGGCGAAACACGCAACAAAAACATCAATTTCTAAAAATGATACATGTGATCCAAATCATATTAACCTGGAACGCTACGTGTCGAGTTAAATTAGCATAAGCTTTGTTAAAGAACCTGAATAACACAGCTTACCTCTTAGCCTTTAGAGGTATTGATTAAATAGGTCACTGTCACCTGCCTACAAATATAAATATAATCAAAGTATATAATCAAAATATAATCTCTAGAAAACCAAATTTAAAAAAAAACAAAACAAAACAGTAAGTACCCAGTCCAAGGTTCAAGGTAACTGAAAACGTGTCTACTGACCCGTGCAGAGATGCATAATGAAGGTTAAACAAGTCTCTGGATGCCATTTTAACATCTGGTGTAAAACTGTGTGGGCACATGAGATATGTGTGTATATGTCCAGATGTGCAAATATACAACTGTCTTCAGACAGAGTCCAGGGGCTTTCATGAGATTCTCAAGGGAATCTGTGATGGGCACCCTCCTCTCCACCTGCACTGCCTTCAGAGGCTTGTAAAAGCAGCCATCCTGGGATGCTGTTCACTGTTCAGCAGCCAAGCATGAACACGAATCTGTTCATGAGCTGCGGAAGCCTCACTGGACAGAAGTGTGGTGTGCCAGTCAGGAGGAGAGGCCCTGCGTCAGGTTGTCAATAAACTGTGGGTTCTGTGGCTCATTGTTCTCACCTTTAGGATAGTCTCTAAAAGTTGTGTGTGTGTGTGTGTTGTTGATCCAAATACCAGAAACCACAAAATAATTTTTTAAAAAATCCCTAATAAATGAGACTACACAAAAATTAAATCATTGAGAGTTATTATAGTGGTATTTTAAGATAATCCATCTTAGCTGGAAAGATGTGCTACAGAGAAAGGTAAGTTCGTGTATGTATTGGTAATGATAAGTATTCAAACACAATAATTTATTAAGGTATTCTGTATATTTCTGTGTATGTTTTGAATTCCCTGAGTCTCCGCCCCTCCCCCAGTGCTGTCACATCAGTATCCATTCTGGACCCCTCTTCCAGTCTCTCAATCACCCTACCTGTGAGCAACCATCCTCACCCTCCCTCCAAAGAGAGCATCTTCAGCCTCCTTTGGAGTGTCCTTTGCAAACTCAGCTAACATCACAGAGGGACCTGCTGCCGTTCTCCACACAGTTGTGTCCAGAGGACTACTTCCATTTCCTGAGGAAATATGCAGCAACCATATAATCTCCTCATTGGCGAGAAGGGTGTCACCCTTGTGGCAAGTCCGATTGTCACGATGATCATTCAGCTTATAAAGCGCCATCAAGGAAAGGATGTATCTATTAGTCTGTGTTTGCCTTTGATAGAAAGGGCCCCACTACCATCAACCCCTGCTCAATATACTGAAATTTTTTTCTATTATAACTGCTATCAGCTTTGCTTCCAAAAGAAAGTATTTGAGATAGTTGAAATGGTTGTTAGCTCCCATGGGGTAGGTCTTTTAAGTCCCTTTTAATTGTAGCTACCTTTCCAAAGACGGCAAAAAAAACCTTTCCAGCTCATGGAGCCACAAATTGATAATTTTCTTTCCAATGTTTCGATATGATTTGTCTTTGGGGAGTGGGGTTGTGGAAGAGAATCACCCTATAAGCCCCCAGGACCTTGTGACAAAGCACAAAATCCCTGAGCAAAAACTAAACTTCTGTGATTTTTCTGAAGAATCGTTTTATATAAAAAATGTTTTTAATTGAAAGAGAATTGTATCATTTCCTCCTTCACTTTCATCCTTCCAGCCCCTCCCAGCTACCCTTCCTTAAACCCCTCCCATGTGCCCCACTCTCAAGTTGAAACCCTCTTTTTGATTATATCATTTATATCCATATGTGTATGCACAAATATACATAAATACAACCTGCTGAGTCCAGGTTTGTTGGTGTGTGTGTGTGTGTGTGTGTGTGTGTGTGTCTGTGTGTCTGTGTGTGTCTGTGTGGTTTCAAGGCTATCCACGCTACATTGGATAACCAATAAGGGGGGACTCATCCAAGAACCCTAGAGAAAGCCCGTGTGTGTCTCTGAATGACCTCAGCAACCATATTCGGCTGAAATGGCAGACAAGACGAACTTCCCTTAATGTTGCTCAGGGAACCAGAAACGGAAGCTGTGATCTGGATGAAGAGCATGCGAAATCACATGGTTTTCCAGTGACACCCAAGACGCACCCCACACCTCCTTCGAGTTGACTTTCAAGGAAAATACCCAAGGGTATCTGAGCATGTGCAAGGCCACAGATTTGTGCTGCCCTCTGCTGGCAAGAAGCCTGACTGCAGTTCTTTCCAAGGGTATACCCGGGGGAAACTGACTACTTCCTGTCCCCCTTCCCAGCATCATCAAAGAGAAATAACTCCTCTAGACTTACAAGCTGAGTTCTGCCTGGGGCTGAGGTTAGAATGAATTGGGAGGAAATAAAGGCCCGAAGAAGCAGAAAGACCACCAACCAGGGAAATGTCAGTATAGCCCCCAGGGTTCATTGGTCTATTTGCTTTGCGGGAGAAAATTTTCATTGGAACTCTTCTGACAGTTGAGTTACTTAATATTGAATGCATTCTGTGATGTACTCGGAAAATGCATTTCGCTAATGTTTCCCTAATTCGTGGGAGCTGCTGGTTTACCAGTCACCACGATCCTTAATCAGTGGAGTTGTATAGCATGTAGATAGTCTGTAAAAAGTGCTTAATAAAAATCATTTAATTCTAAATTACATGAGTGCACTTAGCCCTAAAGATATTAAAACTGATTGTTTGATGTATTGCCATGAGTAGGTAGAAATTCAAAAATAAAAGCTTCCTGCACTTACATAGAAGAGCAGCAAGCTCATAGCCACTTGGTACGAGCACGTGCGTCAGTGTCATGAACCTGGGCTATGATAAACTAACCCATTTTGGGCTTTTAAACTGTAAATATAAAGTACTTGAATTTGATCAGTGATGAGATACGTAAGTGAGTTTCTCTCAGAAAAGTACTGTGTGCGACCTGATAGCCTGTTAAAAGCCTGTGGAGGTCACCTGGCCCTTATTTGTGGACTTCAGTGAGGGTGGTAGTGAGGCCAGCTGCTGATGTTTGACAAGGCTAATAATAGTCTAGACGGTAACCTGGAGGCCGAGCTGGTGCGAGCAAAGAGGAAAGAGCCAGTCTTTTCGCTGACTGTGTTTTACTCTTTGCTCTCCATTTGTTCCTTACAGTACCAAATCGTGCCAATAAAGGGACTGTAGTTATTCTTGCTGAGGGATCAAAATGCATGTTGGAGGGTTATGTCTTTTAAGAGAATATCAATAATGTTCGTGTTTTAATGAGATAGCATGAATGGTCTTCAGCTACAAGCCGAGGCCGCTGTGCCTGTCTGTCTTTTCTCAGATCATCATAGATCTCTGCCCCTTTTCCTTCAGGATCCTCACCTCAGCTCAGAAACTCTCTGTTTGCTTGAAGTCTAAGAGCTTGCCTGGCAAAGGGGAAGAAGAGTTTTGTTTTTTCCCTCCATGTTAGTGGTGCTTTCTGCTTGGCTTTTAAGGCATCTAGGAAGTTGAAACTTTTGGAGTTTTTAATAAAAAATGCACACATCAGGGCAGTGATAACTACCCTATTGAGAACCATGTAAAACTGATTATCTTGCTGTGGATGCAGGTCCCATGGAAGGGAATCTATTCAATTAGGTCATCTGAGGCATAAGCAAGACTCCAGCAACTGTCTCCCACTCCTGTCCTGGCTTTTGGGACCTTACTCCTCACTGGATCACCTTGTCCAGCTTTAATACACGGGGGGGGGGGGGTGCTTAGTCTTACTGTAACTTGATACACCATGTTTTATTGGTACTCATGGAAGACCTGCCCTTTCCGAAACAGAAGCAGAGGAGGAGTGGATTGGGATAGGGAAGAGGGGATGGGAGGGGAAACTGCAGCTGGAACGTAAAATAAATGAATAAATAAATTTATTTAAGAGCAAACAAAGAAACGAAAAGCCCTTAGCAAAGAAGATGCTCTCTCCTAGACTCCAGGACCTAGTACATATCCTTTAGCTATTTTAATTCGACTGGAAAACACACACTCTTTGCCATTGTAAAAAAAAAAAAAAAAAAAAAAAAAAAAAAAAAAAAAAAAAGGCCCAGGAAGACGGGGATGCCCCTCTCATCCTGTAGAGTT
>NC_022009.1:57176383-57197835 GCF_000317375.1 Microtus ochrogaster | reverse complement strand
CCATGCTTAATCTCGTATGCCGTCTAAAAAAAAAAAAAAAAAAAAAAAAAAAAAAGATACTACATACTGTCTGCCATCAGTTTCTTTGGCAGCAGACTCTAGATTGGGCATTGCGTGCAGGAGTTAACTGAGATGCTTGCTTTGGGAAAGGATAGCCTATCCCTATCCTTGCAAGACCCAACAGAAAACATGATCCACTTGAGCTGGAGCTCATCGATCCTATGGGGAGCTCTGGGTCTAGAATGATCTTTCAGAACTGTCCCCAATAGAGTTAAAGATGGAAGGCTTTATATCCCAGTCTCAAGTGGTCATTGAATGGAGTCTGTGTAACGGAAGGAACACAACCTTGCACCGGTGAGACTGTTCACTTTGACTAGGGAAATTTCCAGGGAAGAAATTTAACCATCTGCAGATAACACTCCCAAGAGTCAAGGAGAATGGGTGCGCAAGCCCTGGAGGAAGGTGCCGGGTGGTGCAGCCCATGTGCTTTCTGGGACCGCTGCTTCTCACAGTCAGTTCCTTCCATGCTGAAGCAGGCTCCCAGGATTCTGGTTAGCACTGATTTCTTTTTTCTATACTCATAAAAGGAAAGAAAATAGGAGCCAGTGCTAGCTCCCGCTGCTGAATCTAGTCTCCAGGGCCACAGGTTGGTAGTCATTTTCCTCCTTCATTGCCCATTCTAGATTCCCTCTGTCCTTGCTAGCAGCCCTGCTGATCTAGGTACTTAAAGCTGCACTTTCATCCTCAAGGGCTATGAACCCCTTCAGCAATAGTCACCATGCTGCTCTTAGACTGTGACAGATGTGCGTGTGCTTTTGCAGTCATAAATCAGGTAGGTGCAAAAACACACCATGCAACCACAACTTTATGTCTTCTGCAATTCTCCACGGTATGGTCATTAACATGGGGGTGGAGAAACAGGTTCAGGATCTTCCACTGATCTTGCTTTTGACAGGTGCCATCGTGTGGTCTCTACATCATCATCACTGTCGTACAATTAGCAGCTCTGTAATAAGCGCCCTGCCTGAGCCACAGATCACAGAAGACAGCCATTGCTGGGCTGCTAAGCAGGAATGGCTTGCAATAGCGCGCTCTTTATTACTCTAATAAACAGAGCTCTGGGCCAGTCTCCCTAATACACATTGCCTATTGGTGGTGTATTTTCATTTATGTTGTGTATTTATGATAGCATGTCCATTCACCTCTTTTGCATGTGTTCTTCCCTGTTCATCCAGGATTTCACTTTTAACCAGGGTTCTTACTTTTTCCAATCTCCCTGCATCAAGTCTCCTGGGGTCCATGCTAGGAATGAAATTTTATGTTATTCTATATTGAAAAACTCTCTTTTATCCAGCCTTACATTCTGTCCCTTTGTCCTGACTCTTTGGGTCCTGTGCTACTATCTTGGCTTCTAACAATCCATTTGATTCTGTCCCAAAGATGCTTACTATATATTCCATTTTCCTTATGGACTCAGCATTTCCCTGGGCTGGGTCATGTGGTAGCTTGATCCTAAATTTTGGTCTAGTTCCCAGAAAGGGAGGTATAGGTAGATTGGCAGCAGAGCTTCTGTGATCCAGAAAGCAGAGGCTGACAGCATCTTCAGTGAAGGGCAAGAGGCACAGTCATTAGCAAAAGGCACATGGCCTCCTTTCTGTAGGCCTAGACATTTCAACCTAATCTGCATTCAATGTTCTTGTGAGCAGAAAACCATACGACCTCATCTCAAGTGTCAGAACGCCACTTCCAATAAAGCCTTTGATATTGGTGTAGGAAACAGCGGTGTTGAGAAGTTCTCTTTCTTTGAAGTCTTCCACCCCTAAAACTGAGTCCAGATTGGTTCCCAACGTTTTTGGACTGCTAGGAAACCAGAATGACATACTGCCAAAGGAACCCACGGACTTTCATATTGTCTTTAGTTAGTGATGAATTATCCCTTTACTTTTCATTCTCTTTTAAATGTATTAATAACATCCAACAACTAGTCAACCAGTTGCATAGTCTTTATATGTTGTTCTTTTCCTTTGCCTCTCAAATACCTGAGATTCTTGGTCCATTCTTGGTTTCTACGATCTCAGGTCAGGTTCCTTGGAAATAGACTCTGATACAGAAAGTTGCCTATGCTTCCTGGGGAGACAGACAGACAGACAGACAGACAGACAGACAGACAGACAGATAGATAGATGATAGATCGACAGAAATAGATCAGTCCTGGGGGAAATTATAGGTAGAATTTATGGCTATAGGCCCAATGAGGATGCAATGGAAGTGGGACTGGGTAAAATTAGGCGCTGCACTGTGGAGTGGCTGCTGCACAAACCCCAGCCAAACCCCTAGGAAATGCTGGTGCTACAAGCCATTCTCAAACTGAGGTGAGGGGCAGGACTTTGTTGTTGTTGTTGTTGTTGTTGTTGTTTTAAGATCCAAACTCTGACCATTTATTTGTTGCTCTTAAAGACTTATTTCTGACTGACCTCAGCTTCAGAAGTAGAAGCTCTCAGCACAGACAGCCTACATCTTGACAGTCTGCTCCTGGCGTATTACTTTGGCTTCCTTCCTTCTCTCAGCCAAAAGTTTGGCACATTCTGCAGCCTTCTCGTCGTTTTTCTTGGTATGTTGCTTCTTTGGAGCAATATTACTGTGGTTTGTACTGCAGGACACATGGAGTAACAATACCCTCGGATGCTTTGGCCCTGGGCTTCCTACCTTCTTTGTTTAAGGATTTCTGGCAACATATTGACTTTAGAGAGAGATTGAAAAGCTTCAAGATTACTCACTAGCTCTTTTGGGTCCCAAACTACCTGTCAGTCCAGGAATCAATCAATCAATCAATCTCTCTCTCTCTCTCTCTCTCTCTCTCTCTCTCTCTCTCTCTCTCTCTCTTTCTCTCTCTCTCTCTCTCTCTCTGTCTGTCTCTCTGTTGAGAACACTTGGATTGGCATGTACAGTGCAGCTGAGAACACGTATGCTTCCTCTTTCCAGTCCTCATTGATCTATAATGAGAACACCCTTTACTCAACAACAAGTGCACTCTGGCAGGAATCAAGTCACTCACTTCATGGGAAAGCTTTGTTTGTGTTACCACCCCTGATTCAAACCCCAAAGCCCTTCCATTTTTCACTCAACATAGCTACATAAGTGACCATGTGATGCTCATGGGAAGTATGCCTTATGCACTCATTGTCCACGTCAGTGAGCCTGACAGTTGGTGGCCAGGAAGGAGACATTCAGCCTCATCTTATATGTTCAACCACCTAGGAGTTGCCACAGAAAAGTAGGGACAGGTTCTTACATCATTGTTTTAGATGTAAACTGACAACCAAAGAGCCCTGATCCAAGACTCTTCAGCAATATTTTCGATATCTTGAACTTCCTAATTGCTTACTGGGGGCAAAGGCCGTCTTCTGGGTAGCCTTTAGAATATTTATCATCCTATGTAACCTGTCCCAACTAAATCCCATAATTTCCTTCCTCCTTGTAATCAAAATATCTCTGTATATTGTTGTATATTTTGTCTCCACCTGAGAGTCATTCAAGTTGAAGGCATGCCACAAGAAAAAATTCTTGGTGTACCTCTGGTGATTTAAATAAGAACGACCCCCATTGGTTCGTATGCTTGAACATTGGATCTCCCGTTGGTGAAACTGTTTGGGGAGGATTAGGAGTTGTGGTCATGTAAGAGAAGGAGTGTCACTAGGGTCAGATTTGCAGTCTCAAATGACCCATGCCACTGTCAGCTGCTACTCTGGTTGTCAACATGCCTGCTCCTTGCTGCTGTACAGCTCTGCCTTGTTGGGATCCAGTCCTCAGAAACTCTAAGCCCAATCAGATGCTTTATTTTATAAGTTGTCCTGGCCATAGTTTTTTCTCACTATACTATGCTATAAAATAACTGATACAGCACCCTTAGTACTTCAGGAAACTGGATAAACAGAGCCTGACTCCTGAAGGAGAATTTGGGCAGTGTACCACAGTAGCCATTATGTGCTTTATGAGAGGTAAAGAGAGGTGGGTGTAAGGGAAAAGAAAATGCATCCTTATATCTAGTCCTAATATGTGCAGCTTTATGCTTTAGTATTTACATTTTCAATTGATTTAAAATTGATTTTGAGTGTGATGTGAGTTAAGGTGTGCTCTTAATTTCACTATTTAAAAGATGACAGTTGTCTACTGCTTTTAATTGAAATGGTCCATCATTTCCTTGTCCTTTTGAAACCTCTCATAATGTGTCATGGTTTTCAACATGCTTGTGACTCTATTTTTTACTTTCTTATTCTGCTTTGAAGGTTCACAGAACCTTTTTTCTTTCCTGATAAGACACACTCCTTAAAAATTGCTATTGCTAAGATACAAGCTTTAGAAAGACTTACTATTGATAAGACACAAACCCTAGAAAAGTTTGTTATTGAGAAGATACAAGTTTTAGAAAGACTTCTGCTGATAAGATACAAGCCTTAGAAAGATCTACTAATGAAAATAAGAAAAATACCCAGACAGAGACAGTGGAATTTTGGGCAGAACCTACCACATAATTGCATTATGAAACTGAAGAGAAACAACCCAAGCTTATTAGAGAACCAATTTTAATTTATTTAGTTATATACAAGAATGACCACCAATTCAGGATTTCAGTGGGCAGCTGCTTAAAAGGCTGATTCTGTAATCACACATTTGTTAAAAGTTATGGCCCATTTTGGGAATGCCTGTACAAATTAAGACTGACAATGCTCTGGTAAATGCTCTCTAGTAAAATGGAACAGTTTTTTTCCTGTTACAACATAAAGCATATTACAGGTATACAACACAATCTTACAGGACAAGCAGTTATAGAAGGATCTAACCACACTTTAAAAGATATGCTTAATAAACAGAAAGGAGTAATAAAGAGCCACAGAGATAGAGTACACAATGCCTTATTAACTTTAATTTTTTAAATGCTAATGAGAAAGGAGGAACATCTGCAGAGAGACATTGGATCATAGAAAAAACAATTACTGAACTAAATTAGCCTGTATACTTTAAGATTGTGTTGACTTCAGAATGGAAACCAGGATATGTATTATGTTGGGGAAGAGGTTTTGCTTTTGCTTCCACAGGAAAATCTATGAATACTATCAAAATTGATAAAGATTAGATTTAAACAGGGGAGACCTCTTAATTATGAGACGTGATAGTTCATCAAATAGCATGGCCATTCAATCTGCCAAAAAAGGACCCCCCCCCCAAAGTTAAGGCTGGGGCAGGTTGTATTTCCAGGAGAATAAAAGCTTCTAATTAAGGAATCTAAAGACCAATGGACAAATGAGACATCTGAAGAAGAAAGGTGAATTATTTAGAGAAAATACCCTAAGAAAAAGGGCAAATTGGCCTAAAAGTATTGCACATTTCCAATAGGATAAAATCTCATAAATCTTCTCAAATGTTTGTCTCTACTGTTAATAGACATATAAGGCAAATTGTCTTTTTGTAGTCCCAATTCAACTAAAAATTAAAGTGACTTCGGAGTTGAAATGTGACTCTCTCCTTCTCTAAACCCAAGCATGCTTGTTAAAGGAAACAAAAAAATCTTTGTTTCATGTCAGAAGAGCTACCTGGTATGGAACAGAAGAAAAAACAAATTTTGGGACTATTCTATTGTCACTAATCTCATATACCTTTAGTTGTTTTGATTCTTTAACACTTTTCTTAAGGTATAGATATTATCTCAAAATCTGTAAGATACATACACACATATACATACATATTTAAACCTTCTGTCATGACAGCTGATTCTAGAAATAGGCTTCATCTAGCTTTCTGTATGTGATTCTGGGCTTGAGTCTGAAGCAGATAACTAGGAGCTATGTTTGTGTACTCTGGATGTATTTAGAACTGTGGTCCTTAACCTCTTCAATATCTGCTGCATATGACATTTAAAATGTTTAAGTTTCTCACAGTGAACCATGACCATTTCTAACAGTGACCTTTAAAGTCTTCAAAGGGTGTTGTGGCCCCACAACAATGAATCCACCTGGATTGTGGTAATGCCACTAGCTGACAAACACCAACCAAAGTTAGACTACAAACTGCTCAGGACAACTTCAAAGCAGTTAGCTAAGATGGTCCAGCCTCATAGGTTACTCTAGTCAGGACTTCAGATAAGCCTTCCACTCTCCCATCACACTGAGACTGGACAACAGTTAGCTCTCTCAGAACTTGATCTTTATCTCAGTTATTATAGGGTCCCTGAAAGATAAGATTGCCCCTAGACAGTAGGAAATAATTTTAAGAATATGACATCCACATTCCCAAGGGGGCGGGTGAGTAGTTTTTGGTCATTTGGTGAATGTTTGTCATCATTTAGAGGGTTTGGTCATAAGTCGTTATTGGTCGTGGTCAATAAGGAAACTAAGCAAAGAAAATTAGATTCAGGGATCTGATTCAGGGATCTCATTCTGAAAATAAAAAGGGGAATATGGAAATATTTTCTATGTCATCTTCACACGGGAGTAAGACTACTGTAAATCACCCATAAAGGGCCTAGGATGATGGTTCAATTAGTGAAGGTTTGCCACTCAAGCTTGAGGGCTTGGGTTTGGATGTTTAGTACCCATAAGATAAAAGGGTAGATTATTGAACCTACTTTCAAACTATAAAAATAACTAGTCTCAATGTTTAATATTGGTTTGGATTTCTGTGTATTGATATAAATTTAAGATTATTTTTGTTAAACTGTATTATACGTTCCTATTCCTTGTTTAAGTTATTCTACCTACACAACTCATTAAATTCTAGTCCTTTTGAGCTACTTAGGATAATAAATAAATCACAGGTTAATAGTCATCTGTAACAATCAAAATTATAGTCATGTTAGATATGTTTTCAAGGTCTACCAGAGACATATTTTAAATAGATAGATGGTCTTCAAGCACTTCAGAGACCTACAGAATATGGCATTTAATATTTTAATAACATAAGGTTTTTCATGACAGTAAGACACATCTGTTCCCGGCAGCACCAGTTTATGACAGAAGAGAATATCAGGCATTGAAGAACCTCTATATGGAATTTGCTTTCATTTGCGGCAAAGTTAGCCACAGGGCAAAGAAACTGCCCTTGCCTCAACTGCTGATGATATGTTCTCCAAGTTGGATAAGCCAATTGAAGGCAACTGAAGCCAAAAGGAGGCAACTGCCAAACTTTGCCAAGACAAGGTAGGACAGCTCTTCCTGCATCACAGGAAAGTCTGTCAAATATTTCAGGCCCATAGGTCAAAGATGGATACTCCTTTGTTGCAGAAGAACCCTGGGTCCAGACAGCTAGATGTCTCTGTTGTTTCTTAGTTTTGGAAAGTTCTTGCTCTGCACTTCCTATTTACTCAGGTAACAGTACATTCTTCTTGCATATCTTATGGGGTTAAAGATTAGATAGTTATAGTTACAGTTTTCCTTAGTTATGATAGAAAGTGATTAGGTACAAAACTTTGGACTCATCATGATAAGCTAGATAATAGAGTGTTTTCTATGAATTTGCCAAAACTAATAGATTGAACATTGTGCATGTATTTATTACTTGATATTTTTTTATTATATACTCTTTTACTTTGTTAGAGTTAAAATCTTTCCTTTTATTTAGACAAAAAGGGGGAAATATTGCAGAAGAATTGTTCGAACAACCATTCCAATAAAACCACCTTTAATCACAGAACCAAGTCATCTATTGGCTGACCAGAATTAGCCATAGAGTTCATAGAGGACTGAGGAGAGGTCTGCTAGAGAGTACAAGAAGAGAGAAGAGGGAATTTCTGGGTGGATTTCAAGGACTGATGGTTTGGGGAAAATGTGGAGAGAGAGTTAGCCAATCGATTCTCCCCTATCCTTGGATTTATCAAGTCTTCATCTCAATTCTGACTCCTGAATTTTTATTATACTGGCACAATTTAGATATTCATTATACTTCTTGCTTGAAAGTCAGCATCAAATACATTTACCAGTGTCTTTCCCAGGGCTTCCATAGCACTCTCCCTATTGTTCTGTGTGCAGTCTCTGCCAGAACTCATTTGGGGCTCCTGCTGGGGAAATGTGCTTATCTCCTGGACTGGAAACTCTCAGGGCATAGAAACTCAGGTGGGATTCATTTCAGCACATCAGGCCCAGGGGCTAAGAGAATCAGTGAGTATATGCTATTCACTCTAGACCATCTCTGTCGAATCATGGGGTAATATGAGCCACTAAATTGTCGAGTAGCTACATTCAAAAGAGTAAAGAGCAGCAAGCGGAACCGGTTTTTTAAAGCCCAATCTTTTAAGACTATGATCACTTTAATAAATGTTCACACAGACAAGTGTTGATATTGTTTACACTGTCTTTCATATTGTGTCTTCAGAATTGCACTGTGCATTTTAATACTGCACAGCACATCTCAAAGCAGACTAGACACATCTCAGGTGATCAGTAGCCATATTGGGCAGTGTATTCTAGGTTAAAAGGGATGTGGTTGAGGAACACGTAAACACCTTTGTCTAGGAAAACAGTCATGGAGGGCATGCCCCTGGTTCATACTTAGTGATCCTATGTTATTTCAGACGTTTCCACCTTGGTCTGAAGCACAAAGCTTTAAGGGCAGGCCTGAGTATGATTTGAGAACAGCCAACAAAAAGCAGTGGAATTATGAACAGTTAACAAACCAGCTTCTCAACCAGGGCCATGGAGTTGAGATACACAAATAAGCCACCTCTCTAGGGAACATAAAAGGCATTAGGTAAGAGCTACATTCTTTGGTGTGCAAAGCCACACCTTCAATGCCGTCATCTCTGAGGTTCTAGGCACCAAAAGAGAAAGCCACAGTAATGTAAATACAGTCCATTTGCAGATGCCAAGGTAGAGGTAGCTCCAGCTATCCACACCCTCTAGGGACACCATTCCATCTGAGGGAGGAGATAAAAGGAAATTTCTTAAGCAGGAAACCATTCCAATACCTAAGCTGTTTATCTTGTTCAAACCTGTTGGCTCCATCTAACTCGGACTGGAGTAAGTGTTTGTTGGGCCCAACCTTTACTCCATTGGGGTCAGAACAAAAAAAGAAAGAAAGAAAGAAATCTCCATCTTTCAGTCCCAAATTACAGGGACTTCAACTGAGAAACCTAGTGCCAACTGGCACTGAACATAAGGTGGGACTGTGAGTCAACTTGGCACTCTTAGCCTGGCACCCTCTTGGTGGGCACTATCCCAAAGCTGCCTGCCATGCCCCTTCTCCTCTGGAATAACAGGCCCTGCTTGCAATGAAAACAAGTCAGGGACCCAAATTAGCATCAGAACCAAATGGTCTCCTGGGAAACTAATGACAATTATTCCAGTTTTAAAACATTTTCTTTGCAACCCAGACAGTGAAGCTATGTCTTTCACAAGGACAAAAGCCTTGTGCCAAAGAACTCCATCTCCTATAAAGAAACGTCATTGACCAAAGACTATGGAATAGCTGAAAGATTCTATTTGAGGCTTTCAGGACATACTCTATGTATTTTCTTATTCTTTACTCCTGTATAATCTCTCCCCATTCATTCATCACTAGATTTTTTTTCTGACAAAAGTGGAACATTTCTCATTAGTTGCTTTTTACAATAGTCCTTCCTGCAAAGAGCTGGAGTCCTTTGAATGCAAGTGCCTTGAAGATAGGTCAGGGAGCGCTGCTCTTCTCAGGTGCAGGGTATTCAGGCCAGAACTCTTCCACCATCAAATCCTCCCTTCTGGAAATCATCTGAAAAAAAAATCAATTTGCATTCTGGTGGTAATAGCATACAGTGGTAGAGTGATCCATAGTTTACAAAATGCCTTCACGTTTCCACAATTCAACTTTTCAACAGTTGGAGTGGGAGCAATAGGTCTTGTCTTTATGTGATATTTCTCCACACAACTGGTCAATTGGCGAGAGCCTTCCTTATTCCTGACCTTGAAGAATGCATTGGGAAACTGTCACCAAGACACAGCACCTTCTGGAAGGAGCTGAGTCCTATGGGGGTAAATAGGAAACAATGAGAACTCATAGAAACTGACAGAAGTACCCGTATGCTATAAGAACATGGAAGGGGCCTTCAGTGCAGTATTTAAGTACTGAGTAAATCCTTAGTCTGAAGACATTAAATTCCTCAGTGACAGAATTCCTGGTATCCTAGAAATTCTGTAAGAAATGTGTAGGGTAGAGAAGCCTCAAGTGACTCTAAGTCACACTGACAGCATCTTATCTGAAGGATATAATTATGATGTATATAAAATAGACACTCATTGTTTATAGGCCCAGACAATATGATTCTAAAGGACGTGAACAGTGATGACCCTAGGTATATCTCCAACAGGCTCATTTTTTCATGAAATATTAGAGTCCATGTGCTTTCCAACTGAGTATTAGACTCTAGTATAGAACTACTTCTAAATGTAAGCATGACTTAAAACATTTTAATAATACTTTTTTCTCTTTTTTTGATATTTTTCAGAATATATAGGTAGTCTTCCCTGTCCTTTTTAAGCCTTGTTTTATAACCACAAAAGAGTGTGTATACTCAAGGCAACAATAGGATATCCAAGCGGAGTCACCGTGAGTGTCCAGCTTCAAGGGTGTACTGAAGCCAGGGGCCTTGAATCAGACCAATGACTCATTGCAGTGAACACTTGAAAGTAACGATGTGTGAGTTAAAGTGTATACCGTGTGACTCACTATGTCACACTACAGCTTCTACACCGAGACATTTTTTTTTGCATGTTAGTTTGTTTAGGAGTTTTGTTTTTTAGTTTTTCAGTTTTTCTTTTAAATTTTATTTTATTTGAGTGGGGAAGGTTGCAAGAGCAGAGGACGGATATGAAGGGATGGGGAGATGAATGGAATCAGGATGCATGATGCAAAATCCACAAATAATTAATAAAAATACTCTAAAATGGTGTGCGTACCTAACCATTTATTATCACATGACATACAATTTAAAAAATTTTGTAATCAATGCCCCCCGGGGACTATTAGAAGTTTTAGATATTTGATTCCAAGGTTTTAAGTTGTTTTCTATGTCATCTTCAGTCAGGAGTAGGACTTCTGTAAGTCGCCTGTAAAGGGCCTAGGATGATGGCTCAATTAGTAAAGGTTTGCCGCTCAGGCTTGAGGGCTTGGGTTTGGATCCCTAGTACCCAAGCAAAAAGTCAAGTGTAGCAAGTCACTCCTCACTCCAGTGCTGAGAAAAAGACGCTTGAAATATCTTTCCATGTCTGTAAAAACAGAGCATCCTTTTAAATGCCGTCATGGGTATGCAATGTATAGATGGGCTATAAACTATTTTTGAAACCCTTAATTATTCTGGGTGGTTTCTATAAATTTTCAGTCTTGTGAACAATATGGTAAAGTCTTTATTCTTGATGACACTGGTTTGCGTATTTCTAGAAATTTCTAGGAGTTGCCAGGAGATTCTTTGCAGATTCCCAATGGCATCAAGGCTTCAACATTTGAAGACTGAAAGTGCTTTTGGGTGGTAATGAAACTTGCCAGTCAGTGGTGGCAGTGGAAATGTTTTTGAGTAGCTGCTGTGTGGCAGTCAAGTGCCGGACGCTTGTGTCACCTCACGACGCCTGGAAATGCAGAAAAGAGCCAGCACCTTGTTCTTTTACTACGAGCGATGAGTGTACTGAGACGCGGGGAAGCCAAGCTCCTCTTCCAAAGGCACAGAGCTGGCAAATGGCAGAGCCACGCTGGGCCTTTTGAATACTTTATAGTTCAATGGGTTTCTTAGTCAAATAAAGGCATGTTTGTGGTTCTTGGCTAGAACTCCAACTATCGAGCCAGGCCTCATGGTACAAACTTTTCATCCCAGCTACTTGGGAGGCTGAGGCAGGAGAATTAAGAGGTCAAGGTCTGTCTGTGTTATAGATTGAGTTCATCCCTGCCTCGGCAACTTAGTGAGGTCCTGTTTCGAAGGAAATGGGAAAATGGAGCTGAGGCTGTAGCCTGGTGGAAACCAGAAGAAAGAGGGCTTGCCTGGCATGTGAGAAACTCTACACCCAATCTCCAATGTCTCAAAAAGCAAACAAAGATCTTCCAACAGTCTCTAAAGAAAATTTGAAAATGTTTTGATGAGTTTAGGAAATGCCAAAATAAGCCAGTAATTTCCAAAACATATATCAAGGATAGACTTCACCTGAAATATATAAGCTCCACTGTTTTAAATGTCTCCTGGCCTTAGTGAACACATTCCTTTATTCAGACTGAACAACAATGCTATCTTAAAACGGTATACCCCCACATACATACATTTCTTTATTCTGAAGTTTTCTTTCGTCTCTGGGTTTACAGCAATTCTGTTAATGGCACAGTAAAGAAGCAAGTTTATTAGAAAGTCAGTTTGGCTCCATACATCACTGTACTTGCGTAGAGCTGATTTCTTATTCAAGACACTCTTCCTTTCCTACTCATGAACTGTCTCTTTCTTTTTAGTCTTTCTGGAAAACCTACTTGTTGTAGAGTATTTTTTTTCTCAGGACTTCTCTCTGGGGAGCAGAATCCTATGGAAATAAACTACTTGTGCAGACACCATGAGGTGAAATGGGGGGGGGGGGGCTGGGAATAGAAAATGATTGTGCCTTGACCACTTCCATTTTGATTGTGAAACTAATGTTTCCCGCAAGCTGCTTGACTTCCGTGGAATGTGTTTGTCAGTCCACTTTCTCCCTGGGTCTGTGGTTTCTCCTGTGTTTCCCTAGGCGCTCCTACAGCACTGTCTGTGTGCCCCCATCATATCATTTGCCACTATGTCCCTCATTAGGCTTAGAGTAGACCATGCCTCTGTGTTAGCTCATGTTTACAGCATGGTACCCAGCTGCTGAATGACAAGCCTCGGAAACATTCCTTCCATTACAGCTCCTACTTGATGCACCTTTGCTAGAGAAAAAAGCATTAAATCTGACTTAGGGATGAGTATGCAGCCATACCATGAGAAATGAGCATCAGGAGATTTTATGGAATGTTCCCCAGATGCAGGCCCACCTTTCCCCAATATCAACTCAGAGTGCAATTGTCTTTACACTTGTCCGTGAAAGATTTATTTGCACAGTAAGCATTAATGAACAGCCATGACTTCTCTGAGGAATTTGGAGGATCTGTTTCCCAATGTGTTTTTCCCGTGTATGCTTCCCTTCGCCTGTCTCCTCTCTCTAGTAGACAAAACACTTTCATCCTGCCCAAGCCTTTTCCCCCAAACTTGCATCTCCACACCCATCAGAGATCTCACTAGACACATGCCTTTAGCGATGCGTGAATATGTTGAAACAATATGCTTTCTCTATTACATCATCCTTTGCAGTTGTTAGTTCTTACGCTGGATTTTTTTTCCAAACATCTTCAAGCAATCTAATGTAAGCAAAAACCATGCCTCTTCAAGGCATATCACGTTTATAGTTACACTCTCCAGTCCAGGGAGGAGTCAGTCATTTCTTGCTAGCGATGGTCATCTCATGGGCCAAGCAGGAGCCACCTTTCTATATGACTTTGACTGTCATTCCATGTTACATGTTCTAGTTTGCGTCCTAGTATGTGAGGAAGCGCTGACAAAAGAAAAACAAGCAAAAAAACAAACAAAAAAAACCACTGAGGGGGAGAAAAGGGTTTATTTCAACTTAGATGTACAGTGACTTTCTGTCACTGAGGAAAGTCAAGGTAGGAAGGCAAGCGGAAACCATGGAGGAATGTCGTTTGCTGGTGTGGTTGCTAGCCATGGTCAGCTACCTTTCTTATCAAGCCTAGTTCTACCTGCTTAGGGAATGGTGCTGCCCATGGTGGACTGGACCCTCACACATAGGTCAGCAGTCAAAACAATCTGTAATAGATAGGCCCACAGGCCCATCTGATTGAGGGAATTCAATTGAAGTCCCCCTTTTCCGGGTGACTCTAGGTTGCAGCAGAGTAATGATAATACCTAATCAGGACACAGTGACTCAAGAGGGGGGCAGCTTTCTCATGCAGGGCAGTAGGCTACCATTCCAGCTCTTATTAATCTATATATGGTATCTCCTTTCTGGTCTCCAGAAAAATCTTATTAACCTAATAATTAGAGGAGAACTGAAACTCTACTCATCTGTTACTTTGTGTCTTCACTAAAACTTTTAGTATATTACCTCACTAATCTCGAAGGCAACCCCATTATCATTATCATCACCATCACCATCATCATCATTGTTTCCATTTTACAGATTAAAAAATAGGTTAAGAGAAATCCAACAGTATACTTAACAGTATTGATTTATATAGAGCTTTCCCACAGCTGTGATCACAGAGCATGGAAACCCCAGTCTTTCTCTTCTTAAATTTATTTTAATTGGCACATAGAAGTTGAGTGTAGTAATTGTTCACACGTTTTGAACTCTGTACATATTGTGGGAAGGCTGGATCTGGCCGAATTAACATATGCATTGCTCATAGATTTTTTTTTGTGATGAGACTACTTAAATAAAATCCCTTTGAGATTTTCCAGGAATATTGCATGTTATTATTCTCCATGTTATAGATCAGCTCTCTTGAACTTATTTCTTTACTCTAAAATTTTAGGTCCTTGCTCAACATCAAAGGAGGATGTCAAACATCATATATTCAGCCTTATTTTAGAAATCTGGAAGTGACTGAGTGCTGTAGAAATAACGAGTGCGGAAAGCTAATCCCAAGAGTTAGAAACAATGTCGGAAAGCTAATCCCAAGAGTTAGAAACAATGTCGGAAAGCTAATCCCAAGAGTTAGAAACAATGTCTAATGGTAGAGTGAGTCAAGTTGTTCTAGATTCACGTTGCACAGGATCCTGGCATTACCTGGCTGGGTCCTTTCATTCCAGGAGTCTAAATCTGAGACAGTGAAATATCTCATCACCATGCTGCATTTTAATGCCTACTTTATAATGTATGGATGGAAATATGAAATAAATTTTATAAATCTATATCAGGTTATATGCAGATAGTTTATTTGGCAAGAAAGACAAAAGAGAAACCAAGTTCCAGTTCAGTGAGCATTAGAGATCCTAGGAGCTCTGAACCTGGGATTCCCCTTCAGGGCTTTCTAAGATGAGATGAGAGGGTGTGCACTAACTTCTGCATGGAAGGATCACCGATCACTAACAGGGGCTACCATGGGAGCTGTGTATGTCTGTGTCCAACGGCTCTTCTGGGAGGAGGACAATTCCTGAAGAGGATCTCAGCTATGGTTCCTCAGTGGGCAACACTCTTGAGAGTTGAGGGAAGGAGTCCTGGGTCCTAAAGGAGATCGGGGCAATTCACAAAAGCATAGTTTAAACATCAATATGGCTACCAAACAAATGAACCAGGGACTGAAAGCAGCATCCGGTTAACCCAGAGCACACAGCAGTGTAGAGTTCAATGGAGCCGTGGCCTCCATGGAGATGTTTGGGAAGTTCTCAGAGCCATAATTGTCTATGTATGCTTACCTTCTGCCTCTGAAACTGCCAGGTCACTGAGCAAAAGAAGCCTGATTTAAATCCTATCTATTCGAAAGACCCTCAGGGACAGGGCCTCTTGGGGCTGATTCAAAAGGAGCATTCTTGGTGCAGTCCCCCACCGCCTTTTCCCTTTCTGTCTATCCCATGAGCAGGTGGCCACTACCTGTGGCTGATAATTACAGGCTTTATGTATGCTGTCCCTGAAAGGATCTTGTCTGTGGTCAGGGCTGACAGGGAAGCATGTGACATAGGTTTGACCCCATACAAGGAGGGAAATTCTCCTTTTGTTGTGGGCCCTAGGGTTTTCAAGGCTGCTATCCGTGGAAAATGCTTCCCATGTTCAAGGGCCAAAGGCCACACACACAATCTTTTAAGAGCCTGTCAGGACAAAGTCCATTCACGGAAAGCCTTAGCTGTGCCCTGCAATTGGCAGGTAGAGTCCTTTTATGTGGCCCCTCTTTATAAAAGGCAACATTTCTATAGCAACCATCCCTGAAAATGTTTAATATTATGCCTTTAAATTTCAATAATATGATGATAAAGAAAATGCTGCTGCGTGTGCACTGTGTGGATACAAATAGAGATTGTGATCTCTGGCCAGACCTTTTCTTTTGAGGAACCAAGTAAGGCATACATTCTGACAATGCTCAAGTGAATGACACAAAAGTCCTGGGCAGGAAGGTTACAAAAACCTCCGCGGAAGCTGCAAGAACAATTGGAACAAAGAAATGGCCTCGACGGGTGCAATTATGTCTCCCATCTCACCTCCTTCCCATTCCACCGCTAACTACTCAACCAGGGCTTGCTTAATTATTAAAGGTGTTGAATGAGATTGTATCGTTGTATTAGTATTATTAGGATGTCTTATTTAAGAGTAGCATGCTAAATTACGTCAAAGTGGGCACATAGAGTGTGTCCCCGCTCTGACTGCCATTCACTTGTTCTCTCTCTTTTCCAAAATGAGTTCTTGAGAACATGATGAGAAATCACATCTTATTTGTAAAACCCCCAAAATATTGGTAGATTTAAGACAAAATTGTGAAATTCTAGAATCAGAAGATGCCTTGGGTGATGGAGGAAGGTCATTGGTTGATTAAATAAAGAAGCTGCTTGACCTGATAGGTTAGAACATAGGTGGGAGGAGCAGACGCTGGGAGGAAGAGGAAGTGAGCTCAGAGACTCGACAGCTCTCCTCTCAGGGGCAGATGCCTCAGAGGGACACGATGCTCCACTCTTGCGGGCAGAGGCGAGAGCTCTGCTCTCTGAGGCACACGCGATGAAGCTCCGACCCAGGATGGACGTAGGCTAGAATCTTCCCGGTAAGTGCACCTTGGGGTGCGACACATATGATTGGAAATGGGTTAGTCCAGGTGCGAGAGTTAGCCGAAAAAAGGGCTAGAGCTAAAGAGCCAAGCAGTGTTTAAATGAATACAGTTTGTGTGTTGTTATTTCGGGCATAAGCTAGCCGGGCAGGCCGCCGGGGTTCTGGGGACTCAGCCCTGTCGCTCTCCTATTACTACACTTGGGCTTACTGCAATAGCCTATCTTCAGCAACTGAAGAAAGAAAGGTTGAATTGGCCATAGTCCTACGTTCAGGACAACAAGCTGGTCCGTCCTGGCAGTCTTTTGTCCACTGGCAAAAACATGCCTGCTTACTAATATCATGTGTTTATGTTGCTGGAAATCTTTTATTGGATAAGAGAAAAGGGAAGCCTAGAAGCCTTTTGACTAGACCAGGTTTGCTCTTGTTTTTCTGTGCCAGGGGAAACTTGATTTGAGACAGTGTGGACCCCACCTCGACTTGAACTTCAAACACAGGCGATGGGTTAGCCTTGACTCTGAGGAAGGGGCTTGTTAACACATGATCGTACAGTCTGGAGTTCCTGTTTTGACCCCTGTTCTTGGAGTCCTTGCAGAATTTTGAGAGTGGTCACAGCAGCAGAACTGGAGAGACTTCTGACATTCCTAGCTGATTCCAACATGTTTGTGGATTCTAGTGTCTCCTTTGGGTTATATTCTTAAATAATGGCTCCTATTGCCAAAGTGACAATGTTGGCACATACTTCTACCAAGAGTATCCCATACTTCTTTATATACCCTGCTAAGGCTAGCTCTTCAGGTCTGGCTTTATATATCCCAATATCCTGCATCAGGGGAAATGACAGGCAGAGATTGGTGGGGATGGAAGCCTCTTGTAGGACAAACCTCCCATCTTTAAGGTGCTTTTTCATTTTTTAGAGGGAGGCTTATATTATGTAGGCTTTTTACTGTGTTCCTGTTGTTGCATTAGTCCTAGGCTCAAATGATCCTCTCGCCTTTCCTAGGAGCTAGGATTACAGGCATGTACCAGTCCCCATTTTGAAAATGTAGCATTGTGAGTGTTATTAAGACCTTCAAAATAAGCGCTAAACTTAAGAGCACAATTCCAGGAGCAAAGCACTTGCATAAGGCCTTGGACTTAGTCCATAGCACCACATACAGCACAAAATCCAGTTTAGGAAATGCATATGGGCATGAGGACTAGGTGTGGCTTCTGCCTCTCTCCTTATTATCAAGGATTTTGCTATGTTCTGTTTTGTGTCTCCCTTTCCTTCTTGCTTGCTTCAGTGTTTCTAATATATGAAGGGTTCCTGGGAGGGTCTTGTGACTTGCAATTATAAACTCTAGCCTGGACTTTTTTATACATACCCAATCAAGTATAGGGATGGGATCTTGATATTGGGATTTACTCCAAATGCACTGTTTCACAGTTCTGGGAATCAGAAATCTAAAACCAAGATGTTGACAAGGTTGGTCCCATCCGAAAGCTGTAAGGGAAAGATGGCTGCTTGCCTCTCTCGTAGCTCCTGGAGTTTGCTGGTCATCTTTGGTATCCCTTGGCCTGTAGGTGCATCATTCCAGTCTCTGTCTTTATCTTCATGTGCATTCTCCTTGCGCGAGTGTCTGTCTCTGTTCTCAAATTTCCCTTGTAATGACAGAATCATTGTGATTGTCCTTCCCTTTTTTAACAGCTCGTTTATGCTTGAGCGTATGCTAAAACTCTATTTTCAAATTAGGTCACATTGATTGGTTATTTATTGGTATTAAGGTTAGGACTTCAACATCTTCAAAAGGAACTCTTTTTACCCATGTTGGGGCTTAACCTATGAATCCAATGAAAACAGCAGGGGCTGTCGGACTGACAGGAAAAGCCTTAATCTCTGTCCCCCTCCGCTCCCACCAAGTATTTCCTCTTTTTCTAGACCTGCCCAGCCATATCAGAGAACAGCTTCCTTTGGAGTTAGGATCAGGATCCTAAGACCTTAGGTAGAGGAAAGCATCCTTGTCAATACTGAGACTTAGGGCCAATGCCATATTCCATGTCTGGGTCCCAATTCTAGTAGTACTGTGTTTTCCTCGGATTCTGACTCCTGGTGGTGAAGAGGAATTACTAGATTTACACAAGAGACAGTGTAACAAAGAGTTAAGTAATACCTAGGCTTTATAGCTGCACTCTCCGTTCTCAAATTTCCTAGTTTCGTGGCGGTGGCAACATAAGCTGTGTCCTATTCCTTCCTCTGCAAACTCATTACCTCTAATGCTTACAGAAATGAAAATGAAAAATAATTCCTGCAAAGCAGGTAGCATAGCACCTGGGGCTCAGGAAACATTTACTGAGGCTGGCTGATGTTAGTTAACACGGGTGGGGAAAACATGACAGCTGGTGTCAGAGCAGAGCGGGGTCCCCAGTACTGGCAGTGACAGAAATAAGTCACTGAGAACACGCATCTACAGAGAGGATGAAAGGAAATCAGTAAGAAAGGAACAGATCGAGGGCAGCAGGGATCCCAGGCCACAGAGGCAGCCAAGCCAACAGCCCAGGTAGACCATTTAGGACTCCTTGCTTACTTCCTCCCCGGAAACACTATGATCAAAATCTTATTCTGAGCAACCTTAAGTCTCAGCAGGCAAACGTGGAGGAAGACCAATAATAATAGGTGTGTGTGTATGAGTGTGTGTGTTCTGTATATTGTGGCATATTCAGAAGCTACCAGGAAATTCTTTGCCCCATTGCCCTGCTACCTGAAGTACCATCCTATATTCTGTACATAGGTTAGGGACAACTTTAGGGACGTGCTCAACCTTTGGGCTTTCTCTCCACTCAAGTCTGTGACTTTCATCCAGGACAGCTGCCAGCCTGGCAGCTGCTGCCAAGGTAGATATTTTGCTTGCAAAACTCTCTGTTTGGTTGTAACTGTTTGGCTATTGCCCCAGGGCAAAGGAACAGCTCAACAAATGAGTTTAAACTATTCCCTTTTCAAATATTAGGTTAAGGCTATCTAAAGTTTGATCAAGATATGGCAGATAAGAAATCACTGCCCCTCCTAAAAATTTAGGTTATGACTCAAGTGCTCTTTCAAGAAGCGTTTCAGAATGTTGACTGTACGCATTGTCCCAGTGCCAAGCAACCACAGCCCAGCTACATCTCGTCAGCCTTTTATGACAAGAGATGCAGGCTGGTGAAACATTTGGTCATTCAGAAAAGCGCTAACCCTCTCCTGATCTTGCTACTTCCTTAAGGGCCACCCCGACTCCCTTTTTCTGGGATACCACCCTACCTCGCCTTTCCTTCTTCTCCACATGTTAAGAAGCTTGTTCCGGCTTGCTGTTTCAATTGCCTAGGGACCGCAGTTGCCAGAGGTTATAGAACGTTAACTCCTTGCATTCTCGCTACTCAGTTAGCTCTGCTACCGGGAGACTGCCATCACCTGTGGCGTCTCCAAATAGACCAGCTGCCTTCAATTTTTAATCTTCCCAGTTTCTCTGCAACATTGAATTCCTACAAAACTCTCTTCTTCCTAGGACTCTGAACCACTGTGGGCTTCCTGTGTTCTGACGGCTCTTCCGCTGGGTCCTGATTTAACTAGTTTTTCCCTTTTCTTCCTAAATTTCTGTTGAAATGAACATGTCCTCTTGCTCTTCTTGTAGCCACTGCCTCTGCCACTATTTTCTCTTCCTCCTCTTCTCTTTCCTCCTCCTACCCCTGTATATCTTTATCTCTTTCTTCTATCTCTCTATCTGTCTACATTGAACAGCATAATAAGGCCCTCAGACCCAAGGCTGTTGAAAGCTCAGGTTACTGAAGACCAGCTATATTTAGCCATGAGACTTGGTATAATCTTCTATCAGTAAATGAGACTGGATGTTGATTCAAACCTCAGAACAGGAGAAACCAACATCAGTGTAGCACCTGGACATGATGGACATAGCATAGGTTGGGTACCAGTGCTTTGACTGTGAGATAAAAAAGGAATACACTATAGTCAGTCTGCTAGTTTGCTTGAAGCTGATTTCTGGGGGTTGTACATAGCAGCCTTTACAGTGTGTACTAGTCTTAGCAAAGGAATTCGCTATTTCTTTTTACTTTTCCATCAGGTTCTTATACTGGATATAATATATTGCATATCTTCTAAATTGTCTCTACTTTTACTGGACAGTGAAGACGTACCTTTTTCACAATCATACTTCCAATATCTGCATAAGTGCTTGGCTCATAGAAGGAGCCAAGTAAATATTTGTGTCCTGAGACATATGAATTTCCCTTATAATGTGACCTAAGTAAAGAGTTTCTGGTCAAGTACGTTTGAGAAATAGTGCCTACTAAGAACCTTTAGCATATACTAAAAGCTCCAGAAACCCTTTGAGTAAAGAAACTTTTGTCTAATAATCAACTCTTTAGAAAATAGTACCTCTTTGCATTACGGGAGATTGTGTGGATATATTTTGTCCCCCAAATGTTCATGTACTAGAAGCTTAGTCCTGGATGTGGGGGTCAATGGTGAGATTGTGGGAGCTTGTGGGAGGGAATATTGAGGGTTAGAGGTTTACACAGGGATAGGGATTGGGGAACTGGGGAGAGGAACAGCAGTGAGCTAGTCAAAACTGAGCTCACAACCTATGGAAACACACAACTTTATAAGTGAATTAGAAAGTATAATTTATTTTTTTATTTTTTTTTAATTTA
>NC_022009.1:57168990-57174375 GCF_000317375.1 Microtus ochrogaster | reverse complement strand
AAAGTTCTTGTCAAATAGATCTTTCACTTCCTTGGTCAGAGTTACCCCAAGATATTTTATGCTATTTGTGGCTATCGTGAAAGGTGATGTTTCTCTGATTTCCCTCTCTGCTTCCTTAGAAAGTATAATTTAAAAAAAGAGTTTGGATAGACATAAATAAAAAAAACTCATAAATCAAAAAAGTGGCAGACATGGGCTACCTCCCTAAAAGTAACTGGTCAAGGAGATCCCAGACAACTCCCAAACAACATAAATTATCACTGTTGTTCTTGGTCCCCGAACAGAAATCCCATGGTAAGACACTATTGCTGAAAACACAGCACACTCCGGTTGCAGGACGTAGAGAAACCAAGCAGGAACCAACATGAAAACTTTTTCCCTCTGGCTGGACTTCAGAGTGCCTGAAGGTGCTAGGCAGACCCTGAAGCAGAAAAGCATCAATGACATCATCGAACTCTGAATCCTGCATGGCACAATGCCAGCTTACCAGACATATGTTCTAGTTGGGCTTCTGCTGCTGTGACGAAAGCTCTGACCAAAACCAACTTGGAGACAAAGTGTTCATTTGCTTTAAAGGTTCCAGTCTATCATCAGCAGAGTCAGAGAAGGAGCTTAAGGCAGGAACCTGGAGGCAAGAACCGAACCAGAGACGTGGAGGAGTCCAGATTGTTGGCTTGCTCCCAGGCACACAGTTAGCTACCTTTCTTAACAAGTCCAGGACTCAGGGATGGTATTGCCCTCAGGGGGCTGGACCCTCCTACATTAATTACCAAAGAAAAAGCCCCCACAGGAGTGCGCACAGGCTAATCCAGTGGAGGCAGTTTCCCTATTGAGGGCCCCTCTTCCCAGGTGTGCCAGGTTGACAATGAGGCTATGACATCCTCTAGGTAAATTTTTTTGGGGACTGGAGAGATGGCTGTTAAAGGCTCACAACTGAAAATATAAGAAAACATTTCTGTTGCTGAACATCGTGAGATTTCTAAAAATATTCTCTGATTTTATTTAACGTGTCTTTAGGATCCACAAAGACAAAGCGTCATGGGCTGAAGAGATGACTCTGTTGGTTAAGCACTTGCTATGCAAAGTGGCATTCACTTGTAATCCTTTCCGCCCCTGGAGAGGCAAGACAGGCATTTCTCTGAGGCTCACTGGCCGACCATACTAACCTAGTCAGCAAACTCAGGCCAATGAGAGACCCTGTCTCAAGAAAATAAAGTAGATATCACCTAAGTAACCACACTTGAGGAAGACCTATGACCTCCACATGCGCACACACACATGCACACACACATGCTTGCACACACAAGTGAATAGGCAGATAGACACAAAGTAAAATCAATAGATAAAGCATCACATAAAAATAATCAGAGAAGTGAGCTTAAAGCATTTTACATTTCATCTTAGAGTTCATTATATTTTTGGCAGCAAATTTATCTTGCTAATTATGTTTTACTTATGTTGAAATTAATCTTAATTGGTGTTTCCTGTGAACACACTGAGTAGGAAGCGGGAAAACCCACCTGAGATTAAAAATTGACCTTGGATAATCCAAAATTCTCCCTGCATGCCCGTGATGCCACCTAGCCCTGATGCTCTAAGGTCCAAATTCAGATCTCTTCTCAGAACTCTCTATGGAACTAGTTGGTGCATCTCATCCCATGCTTGGGAACCTCACCTACATGCTGATGCTCATTTGGGTTGTGAACTCCTCATCTTTTTAAGCTATTTTCCCCTGCTATTTCTCCCCCATGTTCCTAGCCTCAGTAATTAGATCTACTTCCCAGACAGCTGCCCAAGTCAAAAACCTAGAAGTCATTATAGATTAGTGGTTCTCAACCTCCCTAATACAGTTCTTCATGTTGTGGTGATCCCCCAACCATAAAATTATTTTATTGTTATTATAAAACCATAATTTTGCCACTGTTATGAATCATAATGTAAACATCTGAAATGCAGGGTATCTTATATGGGACCCCAGTGAAAGGGTTGTTTGACCCCCCAAAGGGTTGCAGCCCAAAGGTTGAGAACCACTGCTCGAGTTTCTCTATTTTTACCACCTTTCTTGAGACTAAAATCAGACTTCTTTGGGATGACATTGAAGGGCTCCACGTTAGGTCTGTTTCGCAGAGAAGACCCCATGGCCAGTAAGGTCACACATCTTCCTTTTCCAGGATGGGGGGTTTCATTTCTTATGTCACTCACTATGTGCTGGGAAAAAAAAAACCTGCACAACATGACAACCAGAAACCACATAAGACCCTTGAAGATCCTGAGGTCACTCACAACGGATGGACCTGGATGTGGTGGCATTATTAACTGTCTGATACTGGGTAAGTCACATGCCAAGCCATCTCCTCTCCTCCTTCTCTCTGAGGCACACTTTTTAAAAATAGAATTTGTCAGAAGTTGTCACTGCTAATGGGCAGTAGGGTGAAAGGGCAGATTCTATCCAGGTTTTGGGAGATGGTGTGGATTCCTTCTGCCATGACTCCACCTAGTCCATGGCAGGAAGCTTGCTTTTCCTGAGGCACAGAGAGATCTGGGAACTGAGTCTCTAATCAGCAGAGAGTGACTTCATGGGTGGGGTTAGATGTCATCTGATCTGCCTCCAAAGAGTCCCCACACCCAATGCACAGGCTCCCTTTGTTTGTACCATCCCAGTTCTACCGAATCCAGTCCCCATAGAATCAGACAAGTTCTTTTGGAGCATCTCTCCTTATCTGTAAAATGATAGCTTTCTGTTACTTCAGCAAACATTTGAGATAATGTATGAAGAGAAAAATGTCTATTTCAGTACGTTGTTTTGAATGGACTTGTTAATTTGGGTGGAACACTCACAGTTGTGAGCACACAGCAGAACAAAACTGTTCACCCCTGGGCTAGGACATGAAAGAAAAGAAAAAGAAAGGGCCCAGGCTCCTATAAACTCCTTCAGGGAACATCCCCAGTGACCCAAAGATGTCCTACTGGTATCATGTTGTGAAGAGTCTACCATTTCCCAACTGCACCAAGCTGAGGACATCTTTGACATGTAGGCCTTGTAAGGAACTGTCCGAATTGAAACTATAGGGTTCTAGTATCTTTTCTATCAGAGTACTGCTCAGTGACTTATTAGCTGTCTGCTATTGGGTAAGTCCCTTGTCATAGCCAAGGCTGTTTTTCATAATTCTAAGATTGGGTCAATAAAATCCACCTCACAAAGAGGAACTAATAAGTAAAATGGGTACTTCAAGAAGAAAAGACCTTACAAACTAATCATTGCCATATTTATTTTTCAGGTGATCGTTGCTGTTGTGTTGTTTTTCTAAACACTATCAGGGTCATGGAAGGTATTTCTATTGCTTTATGTAGCTAGACAACTAGGTATAGCATATTCTTTAGTACTATCTTAAAGTCTTTTCAACTCTTACAATTCGGTATCATTCAAACCTTACACTTCCTTTTGCTCTATTTTGAGACTGAAGAATTACTCGAGAGATTGCCATCAAACAAGGAATTGCTCTACTTCTAAAACCCACTGGCCATTTGCTTTGGATTGCAACATTTTGAAATCCTTTCCCAGGCTATAAATCAGTATTCTTTTCCTGCTCATTGCACTGTTACAGTTTAATATTAATAATAGCCTTAAAGCCTCTCTATGGCTGTGCAGCAATCTTTCTGAGATTGTTTATTGTATGATTTCCATGAGTAGCCATTAATAGTTCTTTTCAATTCCTTTGGAGACTCTGAAAGTCCCTGAAACCTGGAGATTCGTGGGTTTTCCCTTTCCTACCATCTGATCTCACTAATATTTTGCAAATGATTCTAGAATTACTCTACTGCTGTGACCCTAGCCCAGACTCCCAGATCTTCCATATGTTTGCTTGGAGCCAACTCTCACATTCTAACTTGGTCTGTCCTGAAGATAAAGTAAACACATTTTAACACAGGCACTGTCTACGCTTTCTAAGTGGAGGGGGATGATTGTTTAAGTCCCTCAAGAAAACTCTAGTTCCAAATTATGATGAACATTACAAGGAAACAAGCGAAGGGTGGAAACAGAGAGTCAGATGGAAGTCATGCTATAGTTAGGTGGTGATGGGGAAAGATCTCTCTGAGAACTCAACTTTCATAGTAAGACTTTAAAATTATGGGAATGAGCCAAAGAACAGAAAAAGAAAATCAATCCTGGCAGATTGACAGGACTGGGGAAAACAGGGTGTGTGCCTAAGGGGAGATCAGCATAGCTGCAGTGTTCTCCATGTCTAAGAGTAGGGTCAACACCCACCCCTACCCAGACACACAGAACGTGTGGGAAATAAGAATGTCCCCTCCCTACAGACGGATGTCTTTTTATAGTATAATTAAGTCTCCTAAGGGTCTTCATGATGTACTATTGTTCCTAAAGATGGAAAGGTCTTAATTTGATTTAGAAAAACATTGACTCACAGATCCCCATCTACTACCCTAGCCTCGCCTCATCCCATTGTCTCCCCCAAACTGATCTTCTGGTTCCCTGAATGAACCATGCATCCATGTGTCTAGCATTAACATCCTCTATCTGCTGAGACATCCTTTTGCCCTTACCTAATTGATTCTTCCTCACCTTTGAAGCCTCAGCTGAAACTTCTGTTTCTCTGACAAAACTTTAAAAGTATGTATGTGAAATTTGCAAGTTGCTCACACAAACCTCAAGGTACTTTTATATAATTTCAGCCATGTCTTTACTTAAGATCTCTACAAAGGAAGTTCCTGGTGCCTTATCATGACTACTGGGGTGGTCAACATACTTGTCAACTGTTCTTTGGCCAAGGATCTCAAACTACTCTATGACAGGCTCATGATTTAAAACCCCTTTCAGCATATGAATGGAGTACACTGTACATTGCCATTACAATAATCAGAATGGAATCTGTATCTAAGCTCTTAATCCATGGTGGTTACAGACATACTAGTAGAATAACCTTGTTAAGTAGAACCAAAGAAAGAATAATAACATGCCTAGCATGTCTATGTTAGTCAAGTCAATTTCAAAACAAAAGAAGGAAGATAGATTGATTTTCTGATACCGGATTCCTACACTAAGAAAGAAAAAGAGTTTTGATATTCACCATTTATATAACGTGTGTACTGGCAATTAAACTTACACCTTGGGCCTGCTGAGCATATACTCAGCCAATAAGCTACATCTCCAGCTCTTGATTTTCACCTTTGACAGACCTTCTGCAATTAGAATCTGAAGGATGGATAAATAGACTTAATATATTTACAATCTTTCTAGAGGCCAAGCAAGATGGCTCAGTGGACTCCCTGAGTTAGATCCCTGAATCCCATTATGGAAGGAGAGAACTGAATCCTGGAAGTTATCCTCCGGATTTTGCATATGCCTATATTCACATGCATGCT
>NC_022009.1:57141649-57168495 GCF_000317375.1 Microtus ochrogaster | reverse complement strand
CCATACACACACACCATACACACATACATACACACACACCATACACACACACACCATACACACACACACCATACACACACACACACCATACACACACACACCATACACACACACCATACACACACACACACCATACACACATACATACACACACCATACACATATTCATATAACAATAAACAAAACTCAGCTAGACTAACATATAATGCTTTTTATTAATTTCCTTTCACTAGACCTTGTATGTTACCAGGCACACGTTATAGAAATTTATTTTCATTGGCTAGTTTCTGGGGCCACTAGCAGTGGAATCAGTATTTAACCCTAGTGCATGAACTGGTTTTTTGAAGTCCATTCCCTAGGGAGATTTACCTTGCTCAGCCTAGATACAGCAGGGACGGCCTTGGTCCTGCCTCAAGTGATGTGCTAGACTTTGTTGACTCCCCATGGGAGGCCTCCTCCTCTCTGAGCAGTGGATGGGGGTGGAGGGAGGGTGAGGAAGCAGGAGGAGGAGAGGGAGAGGGAACTGGGATTGGCAAGACTGCAGGAACTTGAAGCATCTAATCATATTAATATCCACAGCCAAGAGCAGGGAACAATGAATCCATGCAAGCATGCTAGTGCTCCATGTATTTTCTCCACAACCCAGAATTTCCTGCCTAGGGAATGGTGCCACACAGAGGGGGCAAAGCATCCTACCGCTTTGTAATGAACATAGTCTCTCACAGTCCAACCTAACAAGATTGAGACTCCCTCCCAGGAAATCTGAGATTGTATCTAGATGACAAAAACTAACCATCACCTTCTTCCAGTTTACTAGTTAGAGCTGGTGGATGAAGATTAACACTGTCTGCTGTCAACAGGATATCAAAGTCACCTAGGAAAGGATTGGAGTCAGGGCTTATAAAAAAGTCTGAAAGTACAAAAAGCTGTTGAAACCCCTTGCTAAAAATCAATGAAGCTTGAATCTTTCATCCCCAAATTCAGAAGCGTGACAGCACCAACAAACCCATCCTGGTCTGAGGCCCACTTAATTAATTACAGGAGCCTATGGCAGACATAAAGAAACACCTTTTCTTTCTGTCTCCAAACGCGAGGGTTGCATTTGGCTGAGTAAATAGAGGAGATGGAGAGAGATCTTGGAAACTGAGTCAGTGGATGAGAACCTCCTAGAAAATGAGACCCACAGAGCCGGAGAGGCAGAACTCTGCTGCTGGCTGCTTTCCAGTCGCTGCTTCCAGTGGTGTACTTAGTCTCAGTCTCTTTGCTCACCTGGCAGTGGAGTGGTGGGTTCTTCCATTCTCTTAGTTCCTAGTTACATCTAAAAGCTGACTGGGTCTCATCCCCACAGAGGAATGCTGACCATTTTCCTCGCACGATCATCAACCTTCTGGGTTGTCTTTTACCAAAACTGAGAGGGAGGCTAAGAAGTCACTCCAGAGGAGTTTCAGTGCAGCCAGTGATGTGGAATCTGGCACACGTGGCAATCCAGAACCCTGTAAACTGAGGAAAACTGTGTAGGCAAGGCAGGCCATACCTCTGTGTGAGATGAAACTAATCACAGAAACATCTTGAAGGTAAGGACTTTGAGTCATGTTTTAGAGTAGGCCTCAAATGGGTTGGGAGTAGGGGATTTCTTTGGGGCAAGAGGAGCATTGTCAAGACCAGAGGGAAGACCAGAGTGGGGATTCATCTATTATGACACAGAACAGCTATTTCAGGGTTGCACTTTAGGTCACAGTCGCTGAAGTTCAAGGCAGAAGTAGGAAAGACATCAGGATCTAGGCAGGGCAGGTATGGACCAAAAACACCTGTGAATACTGCTGGCCTTGTTGGGAAAGGAAAAGGTCTACTCTAAAGAGTAATAAAAATGCTGGCTGCTTAGGGTCAGAAGGTTGGCCTGGGTATGTATGCTGAAATGATTGACATCAGAGGGCCCTTGGAAGCTCTTGAGAAAGAAACACCATGCAAAGGGATTTAAAGATGCCTACTATAATGACCATGTTTAATGGACTGAAGGGGGCAGGGGGAGACTGTATGTGCCTGGGGCAGAAGGGGACTCCAGCTCCTCCAAAAGCGTCTCTGTCTCCCAGCATTATTGACTGTTTGCTTGGGCCTAAAGCAAGGGTATGGTGATTTGGGACCAAACCACAGGGTTAAGTACATTTGTCTATTATAGTAGGCATTAACTTTTCAATTAAAAAAATATGACATTATACCAACCTTTGACTATAAGTTATAGCTCTTGGTTTTATCTACTACATCAAATAAAATGTTTATGCAGGGCTTCAGACTTGCTAAAAGTGGCTACAGCAACCTACAACTCTACTAAATCATGACATTTATCCAAGGAGAGAAAACGACATCACAAAGATGGCAGTTGTGTTCATTTAGTCCTGCTTTTGCTGAAGGTCGATGTGTTTTGATCAAAAGTAGTGGTATTTTAGAACAAACCAATCCAGTGAATTCATCAGAAAGTGATGACTACATATGCAATCAGCTTATGGTCTTTTCACCCCACTGTGGCATGGGGCTGAGTGGCGTTCATCAGGTTCTAACACCCTTTACGAAGCTAAAAATGGTATGACTTGGGTCTCCAATGTCTGGTACTGTATACTGGAAAGGTTCTCAGCTCTGGTTGGGCATCCGAATCTGTGGGGGAGCCTTTAAAAAAAAGGAGATCAGTTCCTTGCCAGAAAATCAGAAACTCTAAAGCGTGAGAATTTGTATGTTTATATCATCATTTTAGATCTCCCAGATGATGTTGGCACACTATTAGAGTTGAGTTGTGAGCCATTGGTGTAGATGGTGAAGCTGAGGTAATTTCCCAGTTGCCTCACAGATAAACACACACTTCTAGAATAACTAGTCGGGGTTACTTAGGGTTTGTTTGTTTTTTTTTTTTTTTTTTTTTTACAAATGGAAGTGTCTACTGATAGTTTAGGAATATTGGGCCTTCACAAGCTCTAAATTCTTCAAGGCATAATAATATTCACTTTCAGGGTTTTTATATCTTTAGCATCCCTTCAATATCATACCATTCAAATACCATAGCATTCTCTTTTTTGATTATTATATTTTAGTTTATTTTGTGTGTGAGTGTCTGTGTACATTTTGTGGAAATCAGTTTTCTCATCCACCATGTGAGTCTTGAACTCAGATCATCAGGCTTGCTGGCAGGCACCTTTACCCTGCTGATCCATCTTCCCAGCCCCGTCACCATGACATTCTACAAAGACAGGATCCGAACCATGGGTGAGCCTTCCTTCTTCTTCTTCCTCTTTGAAGACAAACCTTCACTTACATTCTATCCTCCAACCAGCAGCCTTCTCTGGAATCCATATTCTTGTTGGCTCCTCTTCCTAGAAATGAAGAAGCCAAGCTTCTGCCCAGAAGCAGCAGCGGAGGACCTGCTGAATTTCCAGAGGTGGTTGCCATAGAATCACAAAACACAATTGCGAAGCCTGGTTCAATTAGTGGTGCCCTCTTGTAGACTAAGTTTCTTGGAGCAGTTGGTCGGGGTGGGGGTGGGGGAGCAAAAGTTGGACCCACACTACAAACAGAAAATATTGAGAAGACTTGCAGTCTGCCACCCAAGGGGCAATGCTGTTCACTTTTGGATTATTTATTGAACATTTTCCAATGCATTAGGCTCCTTAGGGCACAGAGCTGTGTTCACAAGATAAAGTACACAGATAAGACGTAGAGATAGGGTAGGGATAAAAATATTCTTCAAGGAAATGGTGATCTGCTGTGCAAAGGTTAAGAGCCTTAGGAGAACATTTCACATTCTAGCTTTTAAGTGAGTTGAAAGCCCAGTCCCTGAAAGAAATGCATCTGAGAGAGTAAGCAGAGAGGAGCGGGCGGCTCTTGTGGGAGCGTGTTTTCAGGAGGGAGAGGCTGTTTATTCAACAGCCAACTTAGCATCTTACACGGAACGGAAGCCGGGAGATGCTGCTTGGATAGAAATTTATTTCAGTACAGTTACACTCTGATTTGGAAAAGATTCTCAGAATCCAGGCCTGAAAACATCTCAGAAGTCCCAGAGCTTACTCTGTAGAGGTGGATAAGCATCTTAAGAGGCACTGGACTGTGTTTTCCGGTCTTTTCTCGACTGTGACTCCAGAACAAACTTAAAGAAACGAAAAGTCTTGGGGGAGTGTGATTTAGAAGCCTCTAAATAGGAACTCATTTTTTTTGAGTGGGCAGAACATTCATATTATATATCTAGACAGTGTATAAAAAAATATTTCAAGTGTGGTTAGGCGCTTAGCCTAAGTTAGTACCTTCTCCCAGGCAGGTTTGTAGATACTTAAATACAGAGACAAAGGGTGCAGAGTCCTGTCATAGTAGCAATGTTCTCCAGTCCTTCCTATGTAACAGCTTCTGTGTTGGCGTTTTCTATATGTAACCAATTTAATCTTCAGAGCAACCCCACGCTGTAGATAATCTTCCTACTTTTTTCCTTTTACAAAGAAAGATTCTGAGCATAGGTATGTATACAAATGTAGTTTAATGCCACAAATACTATACATATATAATATATATAAGTATAAGAATATATGTATACATCATCCATTGCATGCTTGCTATATGCCAATTCCTTCATGCATTATTTTAATCTTCACGACTAAACACTATTATCAGAACCGTAGAAGGTATCTTGTCCACAGCCACATACTTAGTAGCAGTGTTAATATTTGTAGTAGTTTATGGGCCTGCCCTGTAGCATGGATTCTCGGGCATTTTCTTCACACACTAGTTACTGAATTCCTTCTGATAACACTCCCTCACCTCCAGGTCATCTTTGTCCACTAACCCTGAGGTCATCGGTAGATGTCAGTTGTTTTATACTTTCTCAACTGTGGCCTCCTGGGCCACTTCTCTATGTTCACAAAAGACATCTCAGCATTTCCTTTGCTGGGGAGAGCCGCTCCAAGTGGGCCACAGTCGCAAGCCTCTTTAAACATCTGACCTCTGCCCTTCTATCGCTCTTTCCTACAGCACCACAGTGGGTCAAATCATCTCCCCTGTCCATAAACAACTCCACTTGGCAGTAGCAGTGCCTATTAAAATAGCGTTAGAGACCCCCTGTCGGGGAGCTCTAATAGACTCTGCCAGGGTCTAGAGGACATGACCATCACATCCATCTGTGTCCTCTTACCAGGGTCAGCCTCGCGGAAATGGGCTCAATAATAGCTTCAGACAAAAGCTGGGGATGATATGGAGCTGACTTTAAAGGGAGAAGCCTTTCTCATGGGGTCATCGCCTTCTTCACTGGCAGGAACAGGGCAGACAGAGGAGTAAACCTGAGATGTTTTCCCCCTCTTCTTTTAGAACTGATTCATTTCTTGATGCTTCCTTAGGACTCCTTTCTACTCCAGCTAAGCTTTTACTCTGGACGTTGAAGCTAAAGGGTTCATCGTCAAGCATAAAGCTTGCCCTGTTCATAACCAAGTGTACGGCAGGAAATCCATTATTGCTGTCTGTCATTGAAGCAAGGCAGCCAGGGACAGCTGAGCAGCGCCAGCCACACGGCTCACCCTCAGTCTCATCATGTGTATCACCGGACCAGCCAGAAGCCATATTGCCCAAAGGGTTTTAAATATAGAACAACTTATTTATCTCCGAGTTTTTTTTTTAAGATGATTTGGTTTCCGCCTCAAATGATAAATGGTGATAAAATATAGTCCCTGCCATATCTCCATTTCCAGGGGACACATAGGCGTCCTACAAGGGCATTTCCCACATGCATCCAGTTGCTTTCTGCTGCAGTGTTTGCAGCTTTAGTTGTCTTGTGTCAAAGTTTACACTCCTGGTGCAAAGCATCTCTTCAACTTTAACAGCATCAGGGAAATCACCCCTGTGTATGGCCTCACTGGTAATATGGCTTTTAAAATATTTAAGCCCTTCTCCTTTATACCCTTGTCATTAACTGGTAAATTACTAATTTATTTCCTATTAGAATTTATATAGTTTGCAGCAATTAAGAAGAAAGGCATAATTGCTGACGAACCCAGGGCACTATTTAAATCACTTCCTTGTTGACAACATAGTTCTCTTTCCTCAAACTGAATGTCACTGAAATCTGATTTGTGCAGAACCCTTGTGGACGAGCGCGCTGCACCTGTCACCTGGGCGCGAGCACTCTGCTAAGGATCAATTTACATAACCTCATTTAATGGTTCATAAATCATACCCATTAAGCCCAGCTAACAGGAACCAAGGGTTCTAATTTATGCTGCCTTTCATAGCAGAAAATTGGGAGGCTGGAGCCTGTGGATAAAGAACCCAGGTCTTGCCTTTGATTGTTGATTGTGATGGTAAATGTATGGATGATGAGAACAGATTTTCACTTTATTGATTTCCTGCCAGAGCACAGCATGCTTTATTGTGAAAGGCGTCTTTTGGCAGCAATGCTGAAAGTGCCAGTTGTTTAGGAGGCCTTTGCCAAGATGAGGTCTAAGACAATACCGAGTGGTAAATACTAAAATAATATCAAGCTGAAATGCTATTCTTTAAAAGGAAAGGGAAAAAGAAAGCACCTCTAACCTTTCAGGAAATCAGTAACCTTTCTCCTCCACAGCCCCTTCCCTCCAAAGCCCAGGAAGCCACAAATCTACAAGAAGCTTGAAAGAACTAAGACCACGTTTCCAGTCCCTGCCCCAAGTCACTTGCTGATGGTGGCTCATGCAAAATGAGGCAGATGTCTAGAACCCTTCAGATAATGATATTTCAGCCAGCTTGCTCTGCCGGGCCAAGTCTGTAGCCTCTACTCGTTCGTCTTCCTTCTGCCATGCTCGGCTTTCTGGTTGAAAACCTGCAAACACCACTTTGCTTTCTATTTCATTTTTCCCCTTTAGGTCAAGATATTGTATCCAACTCTATATAGTTTTCTGCAAAATGCAATATATAAAAGGTCATCTTCTCACAAGTGCTTGGGCCAGATTTCAAAATAGCAAAAGTGGTCCTAAGATCATTTTCCAGATGAAAAATATCTCTTAAGCATGGCTGAGGCATATTGATTCCCTTCTCCCATCTCAGCACCGCCCTGTAATGGACAATGTAGATCCTCATTTTAGGTTGTTCTCAGAATCCTGCTTAAACATGGTGATTTTTCCAATAAAATATAGTGCCTCTCCCTCCCCCTCCATCTGTCTCCCCACGGCAGGCTTTTCAGAAACACTTCAACTTTTACTCCAGATGTGGATGCAGCCATGGATGGATTCTCGAGAATATGGACTCCTCCCCTCTGCATCTTTGAATTCTAAGCCTGTATTGTAGATTACTAGTTAGAGTCAGGTAAGAGACCCCTAACAAGTCTGGTAATTCCCCTCTCCCCCACTTCCTTCCTCCTGGTCTCCCCCTTTCTCCCATCCCTCCCCCGCTTCTCTTTCCTCTCTCTCTCTCTCTCTCTCTCTCTCTCTCTCTCTCTCTCTCTCTCTCCTCACTCATTGGCCATTACTTCAGTTTGCGTTTCCATCCAATATGAAATGTTCCCCCGTGTTGTTACTAGTCTTCTTCCCGAGGGAAAATCAGCACCTATTTTCGCTGTGCGTGAGTGGACATTTGTGGTTTCAGTGAATCCGGAATACCTTCCCTTCCCTCTCCTGGTAACAGAACCCTCCTTTCCCCAAGGAAACCCATTCTTCACAAAGAAGAGGAAGCCCCTGTTCTTCAACTCTATCTAAGCAAGAGGTCCATAATTAAGGCTTGATTAGTAAGAGAGTAGCCATGTCCCTAATCCCAGTGATTGGTTCAGGAATGAACGCTGGACAAGACATTCGGAATTGTCTAGAATTCTGTCAAGAAGGACCAGTTCTACTCTAAAGTTATTAATATATATGTGCCGGATCTAAGAAGTTGAGAGAACATGACAGATCTTCAATAGTGGCTTTTGACTCACTGGCTCATAGCATAAAGCCCTGACTTCCCTGCTACAGGAACCCATTGGCACCTACTCCTTCTTTTTTACTAAGGTAGTTGGAATTGGGCTTTCATCATTAGAAATAATAAAACTTCAGAATCTTGTCCAGAGGCCCTCAATGCACAAAGATTGTATAAATGTGGAACATTAAACTTTTTATGGGAGAAGCAAGACGTTTCAATATTGTGGGGTGTTTGTATGTGTATTGCTGTGATAGGTGTAATAAAAAGCTGAGTGGCTGATAGCTAGGCAAGATGTGTGGGTGGGACTTCTGGGCATAGAGAGAGAAAGAGGAAATAGGAGAGGAATTTAGGTACATGTCAGATACCAATAAGACATGAAGGGAGTCTGACATAGAGAATGAAAGAAAGGTAAGAAGCCATAAGGCAAAAGGTAGATTAACCTAAGTGACTTAATTTAAATTATAAGAGCTCACAGGACAAGCGTAAGCTAAGGTCAAGTTTCATAATTAACAATAATTATTTAGTGCTGTTATTTGGGAACTGGATGTACAGAGAAAAATTCGTTATATTCCAACAGTCCAGTTCTGACACTGTTACTCATTCTTTGTGGGTAACAGATATGCCATTTTAAAAATGAAAAGACGACACTGATGGATGTGCAGGACCCTTCCCAGATCTGAAGCTAGTCGCTTGTTTGTCCACTCACCTATTTTACCAATTCTTATTGAGCGCCTATTGGCTGACACTGTTACTACGTATTGGCAAGGAAGTGAGCAAAGTAGAAAATCATTCCTGCCTTCATAGGACTTCCATACTAGTTAAAAGGGACAGATACAACTGTTAATGATGAATCTAAGCTTTGTAGCCTAAACAATTGAGAGGTTAGAACTGTCCATCACAGCATGAGCCCTCATGGGTAGTGAAGGAGCAGGTTTGGGTGAGGAGACTGGGAACTTGGTTCTGGGTGTCGCCTGTGAGATGTCTGACAGTTACAGGAGTAGTGGTGCTGACAAGTCAATGGCCAGCCGTAAAGTTATTATCTACTTCAGCAGCTTTGCAAAGGGTAACATTCTGTGCCAATATAATTGTTTTTTATTTTATACCTATGAATGCAGTAAAGTTTGTTACTGGCACATCTGGCTATTACAGATATCTGGGTTCATCGCCTATATGCTCATGAATCAATGCAGATAAAACGTAGGTGGCAGTTTTTCATTTACCACGCTTGTCTATCAAGTGATATGTTTTTCTTTAAACTCTTTCTTGTCCATCTATTTTAGGTCTCACTCTAATAGGGAAAACAAAGCAAAGACTGTATTAAAGAAGTCAAGCTATGTAGTAGAGATCTGGTGAGATGGGCTGTAGCTTAGGGGAGCTCTTCCGTGTCAAGAGTCTTGATAAACGCGAGCGAGACAAGAGTGAACCAAAGAGTTCCTCATCTAAAGAGCTCATATTTAGTGGCTGCATGGGAAGAAATCACTACAGCAGTAACAAAAATGTGCATTGGGAGAAGTGAGGAAGGAGACATTGACATGATCCTGACACAGTGGAAAAGACGTATAGAGAATGAACTTTAGTTATAGCAATTTTAGGAAAATGTCAAACTATTTTGTTTCAAAATTATTTGTAAAGCCACCAACACCAGGTATTAGCACCTACTATTAATTATCTATGCAAAAACACCTGAGGAGCACCTCAGACTAGGTACTAGGTGCTAATACTTATGTCAAAATATGCAACACTTGTAATATCAAATAAACACCATCCCTCACATCAGCACCAATGTTATTTTCTTCATGTTGCTTTGCTTTGATCATAGGAAGTGCATTCTTCCTCCTTTGGGAAAGATTTTGAGTCAGCTGATCTAGTGGGAATGGAGAGATTTGAGAACAACGGCATCTGTTGGGGCTTGGTTTGGGTTTTGTTCTTTACCGCGAACTTACACAAACTACTGTGTTTCAGAATTGGAAAGGCGTTCCAGACGAACATAGCCCATGAATCAGAACACTGATGGAGCAGGACTCGCCGATGACTCTGGACAAGTATAGGTGAGAAAACTCTGAGCATTGCAATTCTGCGGATGTCTAAAACACATCGAAGAATCATTTAAAAAATGAGCTGACAAGGAATGTTGAGCTTTTCCATATACCATTGCTTGAGCCATTCACCTTATTCTATTTTTTCAAACCATTGAAAATTTAAAATTTAAAACTCTTCAGTATGGGATTGCAATATGGGTATGTAATAGAATATGTGTAGTTTGCTATCTGCCGATTGAAGAAGCCATTTCAATATACTGATGCACAGAAATCACGTGACTATATTTTAGTGATGTGTGTGAATGTGCACATATGTGTTCAGGAAAAATATAAGCGACCATAGATAAACATTCTGATAGTAGTTGCTTCAAGGTGACGCAGTGCAGTGACTCTGTCCTAAGAAGTGCCTGTATTGTACAGAACGAGAACGTGGTGCTGGGGTACCGCCTACCACTTTATATGAGTTAGGGAATTGCAATGCAGCCACTCTTCTGGGAACAGGAATTCCTGGAAAGAAGCTGTCTCTGCAAAGACTGGTTAGAAGCGCGGCGATGTGGAGAGGTTGCAACGCTGCGGGTTCAGAGGCTCGCTACACTTTGTCTTAGGCTGGCTTTAGCCATGCCCCCCCCCCCAACATTTCTTGGCCACCTCTGTCACTTTGAACATCCTGTGATCATAGGTAGAAAACCGTTGGGAATTTTATTAACTTATCAGACAGATAGCTTCCACCAACTCCACAGTCAAGGATGGATTTCATCAGATGGCATCTGGGGCTCTTGGGTGAGATTTCCCTGTCTTGCTGTGACCGCCTCTCTGTTGTTTCAAATGCCTTGATTTATGGCTTTCTTTGTTCTGCTTCTATGAAACTGCTTCCTCATTGGAGCATGAAACCTGCAGTAAACTAATGCTATGTTTTCATATTTGGCTCCAGAATTAACTATCTCTGACTCCCTTTGAGGTGAGAGCTGTTTTTTTTTTTTTTGCATTAACACTTCACACCAGTATCATGACTGACCTTCAGACAGCACAGATTTTTAACAAAAACACCCTGATACTTTCTCTTCTATGGATTCTCCAACTACTGTACCTGTCTTGTATCTGGGATATGCCTTGTGGCCATCTTGGGTCTGGCAACAAGCCTTTTTCTGTGAGAACATATTAACACCAATGGCTGGGGTTCCAAAAGTAATTCAATTTGTAAAACCTGAGGAAGACATTTCAAAACTATAAGTCATAGCTATCAAGACCCTTCTAGAACGTGCCTTTCCATACACCTGATTAAATACATCCTTGGGTGGGGGAAGAGAGGGGGGCAAGAACTGACAGAGGCAAAGGAAGCAAAGACTCATTAATGGAAATTGTAATCGAAAAACCTGGGAAATAGAATTCCTTTTTTGTTGTGTTCTTATATCTTATAAACCTGTGCAACCATGAGTTGATAAGAGAGACTTTGTTATATCCGCTGATAGAACTGCTAAAAACTTTTGTTTAGGAGGTTTGTAATAATAAGAATGAAGTTCCCTCTCTCTCTCTGTAGTGAGAAGATTATTTTCAAATTTACACTTAATAATGGTCCTCTTTATTCATGACCTTCTTTTCCTTCTCTGACGAGTCTGGAGAATACAGTTGCGGCTCCTGAGTCAAGTGGTCTGAAAGCACCTGTAGCCTGAGGAGCTGGGTGCGTTTCCCACACCTCACCCTTTCTCTCGTGGCTTTCACTTAGAGCATTAGCACTGTGTTTATCCTGTCAAATAAATAACATTCTATGTCGGCGCCGGTATTTTTATTAATGTTGATTTTCTTTGATCATGGAAAATGCATTCTTTCTCTTTAGGGAAAGATCCTGGGTCAGCTGACCTAGTGTGAGTGGAGAGGTTGGAGAACAATGGTGTCTGTGTTTCTTCTTTTAAATCAAAGTAGCCCTGGTGTCATTTAGCAACTGGATTATATGAAAAATCCCAACACAGCATAGCTCTTCTATTGAAATTAGATTGATTTCTTTAGAGACCATCTGATCTCAACAGCGGTCTGAAAAAGAGAATCCTCTGGACCTCGAAGGAAACTAAAATTAATGGCTTTTTTAAAAATCTAAGCTCTTGGTTTTTCCAAGCATGAAGACATTTTTTCTCAGTAATTTGCATCTAAAAACAAAAGTGAAAATGTGCGTGTCTGTACATACAAGAGTCCTGATGCTGCCCTCTTATACTAAACTTTTTGATTTCTCTGTTTTTAAAGGGAATTACCATATTTTCCAGCACACTGAAATTATCTTTGAAACAATTCACCATAAACTGAAGGTTCTCTTCATGCATGTGTTTTTTTTTTAATGAAGTGCATACTTTTTAAAATTTTTTTTTTAAAAAGGAGTTATCAGCCTAGGCACAGGGTGGAGGGTGGGGGAGGGTTGGTCCTGCCTCAACAAGGTGATGGGGCAGACTTAGTTGACTTCCCGGGAGGAGGGTGTCTTCCCCTCTCTAAAGAGAGGATGGGGTGAAGAGGGAGAGCAGGAGGAAAGGATGAAGGGGGAGCTAGGATTGGTCTGTAAATAATAAATAAATAAATATTTTTAAAAACTAAATATTCCAAGAAAGGAAAATAAAAGGAACATTAAATTAAAATGCCATGCAATATCAAGAGCACAATTATGGATGCATCATAGGACTTACAATTTTTTGTTTATGTGTATGAGTGTGTTTCTGGATTTGTGGGATAGTCTTTCTTTATACAATGAATATGTGTTGCTCTCATTGGTTGATAAATAAAGCTGCTTTGGCTTATGGCAAGGCAGGATAGAGGAGACAGGAAATCCAAGCAGACATACAGGAGAAAAAGGGCAGAGTTTGAGAGATTACAGCCAGCCGCTGAAGAAGCAATACATGTCAAAAATGAGGTAACAAGACACGAACCATGTGGCAAAATATAGATAAAAATATGGATTAATTTAAATGTAAGAGCTAGCTAATAGTAGGCCTGAGCCATTGGTCAAGCATTTATAAGTTAAAAAAAATAAGAAGTTACAGTGTATTTGCTTATAATGTATGGAAACTTTTCAGATATCCTTTCAAATCTACACCAGGGTCTAACCTGCAACGCGTATATCCTCTTCGTGGAACAACTTGAAGCCCATCTATAGAACGGTGAGTCATTTGTTACAATGAATGATTGCATTATGGTGATGGTTGCAGTTCCAAAAAGGGTTGTCACTGTTGGTTTGTTTTTTGTTTGTTTGTTTATTTGTTTTTTTGTAACCTTCTTTAAAATTTTAGAACAATTCAAGTCAAACTTAAAAATGTCTTATAATTTTTCAAAACTTCTGTACTTATGTGACATGTTTCCCAGACATGTTGCATATTGCATTTTGCCACACCTGTGTAATCATTTTTTTCCACTTTGAATGCTATAGCTTTCTGTAGAAATCCTTTTTGAAATCTCCAAGTCCTTTTTGTTACGATTTTATTAAGCTGGGATCATCCTAAAAAGTACTGATATATCAATCATTTCTGGTACAAAATAACATGCAGTTGTAAGCATTAAAATAAATATTTCATGCATATAATCTCAAAACAAGCGGCACATATCTCCTACTTTAGGAAATGGAATTAACAGATGCTTCTGTGTCTCCTTGGCTTTTTCTAAGGGTCACTCCTTGTTTACAGGTGACGTATGTGGGTAAGCCTCATCCCACACCTTCCACTGTTACAAGAAGAGTTGTCCTTTGTCAGCAGATTTTCACAGTAAGGCCCTGCACTCTGAGATGCTAGTGCTAAAGAGCCACACTCTCCCAGCATGTCCCAGACAGGCTCTGTAGACCACTAACTAGCAGCTCCCTCCACCTGCGCCTTCCCATTGTTCAGGACAGGGATTTCAAATCACTTTGATGAATGACCTATTTTCTTTTGGTAGCTTTGGATCTAAAATAAAGTTAATTTTTTTAAAGCCCAACGAACAAACAAAAAATTCTGGAGTTGGATAGCTGGTGATGCAGCTCAGCTGTTAGAGTACTTGCCCATCATTCACCAAGTCCTGGGGTTGATCCCCAGTGTTTCTTTCTTTCTTTCTTTCTTTCTTTCTTTCTTTCTTTCTTTCTTTCTTTCTTTCTTTCTTTCTTTCTTCCTTCCTTCCTTCCTTCCTTCCTTCCTTCCTTTCTTTCTTTCTTTACTTATTTATTAAAGATTTCTGTCTCTTCCCCGCCACCGCCTCCCATTTCCCTCCCCCTCCCCCAATCAAGTCCCCCTCCCTCCTCAGCCCAAAGAGCAATCAGGGTTCCCTGCCCTGTGGGAAGTCCAAGGAACCCCCACCTCCATCCAGGTCTAGTAAGTTGAGCATCCAAACTGCCTAGGCTCTTACAAAGCCAGTACGTGCAGAAGGATCAGAAACCCATTGCCATTGTTCTTGAGTTCTCAGTAGTCCTCATTGTCCGCTATGTTCAGATTAAAGTTAAGCATGCTGGTGCCTCCCTTAATGCCAGCACTTGTGAGGTGGACTCAAGAGGATCAGAAGTTCCAGGTCATCCTCAACTGCACAGCCAGTGTGATGCCAGCCTGGACCACATAAGACACTGTCTGAGAAAAAAAATGAAAATTCTGAAGTTGATGATTTCCCCATATTTCTTTGTTTTCTGTAACTTTCCAAAAAGATTCAGCCAACTTGAAGATATGTATCAAAATCTACAAGGGAGGGTAGGGGGAAGGAGCTCATGTCTCTTGATGTAACAGTTCTTCTTCTGAGATGCTGTTCTAGGAAATAATAGGAAATTTGTGAAAAGATTAATTTAGAAGGATGATGGCCACAGTATTGTTTATAATAACATAAGGAATCCATCTCAGCTCTATGAGATTGTTTAAAGGGTGAACTTACATGAGATGGAACTTCTCAACAATCCCTTTAGAAGAAGTTACAAGATTTGCAAAACCACTCATAATGTAGTCAGTAAAAACCGTGAAGGCCGCATGTTTTCCTGTGAGACAGAAGCTGTTCTAAACTGTGAAATCCCAATGACTTAAAATAGATTATGTGAAATGAAAATAAGTAAGTACTACGTCAGTATGTTTTAGACAATCCCCAGTCATAAAAGTAAAGGCTGTGCTTTCCCTTTCAGTGCACCAGCGCTGATGTTCTTCTTCGGGTTTTCCTAGGCTCTCAGAATTTCCAAATGATGCTCCCTTAAACAAGGAGTGAGAAAACATGGGGTTACTGGAGGAAGCCCTGGCAAGGAAGAACTACTTTTCTTTGTACTGATTCGAAAATATATCCAGTGTGCACACAGTATGCTAATTTTGATTTAGCAGTGGAGGAAAAAACAAAAAAACATACATATATACATACATATGTGCTTACATTTGCTCAAAGAAAATTTGTAAAGATACACAAGAAATTCGTAAGAAAGCACAGCGTATGTTAGTAGTGCATTCCTGTGATCTCAGTGCTCTGCAGAGAGACAGGAGGTCTTGGCTAGCCAAAACTAAGGATGTTTGAAAGCCCTATGGAAACCTACTAGTTAGTAAGTTCATTTCAAGATACAACCTTTTTTTTAAAAAAAAAAATTACTCTGCATGGATGAACAATGTCACTCCCAGAACAAATGGGCAATAAAATAAAAGTCACAGTTCAAGGCATGGAATACAATTATTAGTTGGGAAGGCTCCAGAGCTCTCCAGAAACAACATGGGCTGCCGCCATTACCCTTGGTTACCCACCATACCTTCACATTACCATACACTTTGGCTGCAGGACACAGAGAACCCTATCTCAAACCAACAAGGAAACGCCCACCCTGATAGCTTGCTTTCATAGACCTGGAGAATTCTACGCAGCCCTCTGGGAAATAAAAGACAGCAACGGTTTTGCCCAGTGCTGGACCCTGCAGGCTGCAATACCAGTCTGCCAGTAAAGATGTGCCCAGTGGTGCAATAGATGTATGGTTGTTATGGGCTAACTTACTGCTGTTTTCTGATTGGATTTGAGGCCTGCTCCATGGGAGGGGATTTCTTGCCTAGTAGTGTAATCCTAGTCAAAAATCCATGGCTAGGGAGGTCATAGGCCTTTGGGTAGACCCTGCAATTGTAGTTTTATTGAATGATTACGCTGTCAAGTACTGCCTAAATGTTCACGCTTATACTCACAAACCTGGAATGATCTCAACCTTGGTCAGGGAAGCTTCTTTTTGCAGTGTTGGCAGCCAATGGGAGATGTGCTGAGAGACCAGGTGTCAGTCCTAAACAAGAACTATATCGGTGCCCCTCCCACCCCTACCAAAGCTCAAGGAGCATAAAGGAAGAGGAGTAGGAGACCTAGAGAATACGGTGGAATGCCCTTTTCTGGCCATGTTACAGCTATCACACTCAAGAACTTAAATCAGCTATGATTACCTGCCCAAGACCTGTACCAGACCAAGATAACAAAATTCTAGCATAGATGGCATAGATCATCCGTAGGCTTGACCCTTCTGAGGAGCCATTGGCAGCTGATAGACTCTAGGAGGAGGAAATCAATCTTTTTTGAGGATTCCATGCTATAGTGGGTGGCACATATGGGCAGCACCAATTGGCCTTGTGGGTTAGACGTGGGCTATTAGGAAGGGGTCATGTTTGGTAGTTTGGAGGGAGTTGGGGAGGGAGTAGGGAGAGTATATATGATTGCATTTAATAGTATATATAGATACAGTAAATTATTGAGAATAAAGAAAGTTTTAAAAATAAATTAAAGTGAGAGAGAAAAGAAATAAAACAGAGGGAAAGGAAAGAAATTACACACTTACTAAAAAGAGAGACAGGCTGACAACTGTTGGTGGTGCATGCCTTTAATCCCAGCACTCAGGAGGCAGAGGCAGACAAATCTCTGTGTTCAAGACCAGCCTGGTCTATAGAGCAAGTTTCAGGATGGCCAGGGCTCCGAAGAAAAACGTTATCTCAGAAAAACAAAAGAAAAAGGGGGTGGGATGGAGAGGGGGAGTCTGTGAGGCGGCTCATCGGAAACAGGTGTTTGCCAAGTCTGATGACCTAAGTTTCGTGTTCAGAACCTACATGGCAGAGAAAGGAACTGACTTCCTCATGCTACCCTCTGACTTCTACATCAGCACAGTATGACATGCCCGTGTCTTTTCCCCCTCAAATAAGTAAATATAAAAAGAATAATATTTTTGAAAAGAGCAGATAGGAAACAGTGGACAGAAATAAAACTATGAGCTATGAACAAGAAGGTGACTGTCATAAAGTTATATAATAGTAGTAAATGGAAAAATATTATTTTGTACCATTAATACGTGACACTTAAAGTCTTCTCAATTGATACATTTTATACCAGTTTTTGCTTTTTAGTTACATAACTGCATTATTTCTTCAGAATAAACAAAATTCTTCCAAAAGTCAGGCATGGTGTCTTATCTCTAGGATTTCAGCCCTCACAAGAACTGCAAGTTCGAAGGTTACTTGAGATATATAGTAAGACTCTGTCTTTAAAATAATAATAATAATAATAATCTAATAATCTGCAAAGTACTACAGGAAAAATAAGGAAAGCGTTTCTCTGAGGTTAATGGCTGTGTGTGTATGTGTGTGTGTGTGTGTGTGTGTAAGTGTGTGTGTGCATGTGTGTAACATCCACTGGGCACAGGAGGTAGAATAATATGCATCAACGCAGTCAGATTATTTTATCACAGGATGAAGCAACTATCAGAGAGCTCTTTTGATGGGCAGGACCCGCTCTCTTAGAACTTGATTCATCATCAGATCTGATTCTGATTCTGATTCTGATTTCCAGCCAAATATTCGGGCCCTGGGCTGCAGTATAGTGGATACAGAAGATGTCAGCTCCAGGGGTACACGTTAGCGACCTACAGCTCTGAGGTGCCTAGAACTATGTATAGTAAAGCTCTTAACGCTGGTCCCTGTTCAATTAAGTGGCCAAGACCTATAGCTTCCCTATAACTTGTCACAACAGCTGACATGCTTTCTTTGTTTATAGGCATGGATAGATGGAGACATGTGATTCATATACCTGTAGATCTGAGTGTGATACTTATACAGGTGCCTTCAACCCTTGGTTACCACAAGCAGGATTGGCCAGCTGCCAAGGCAGTCAGTAAAAGGGTCACAGCTGAATACAGAAATTTTGGAATATGTGTATGTATAAAAGAAAAAGAAGCAAGCATACAGAGAAAGGAGAAGAAAGGGACCAACTGTGTGCCCAAAATAATCTAGTAAGGGTTCTGCTCCCCTTTAATTGGCCTGGATGTGGAAGCTCAAATAAGGTCCATAAAATGTGAATGTATTTGAAGATTGTTTGAAACAGACTAGTGATTTGCTTCATTTTATAAATAGGGAAGCAGCACATAAAACAAGCATTTGGCCTGTGAGGAAGCTGACTTGGCAGTCTGTTTCTTTAAAATCATTACCAACTTCTCCTCAGTATTAAAAAGAGTTATGGAAAGGAGACTTCTACATTGGTTCATTTATTATGTTGAAAAAAAATTGCCAAACACTGTGGAAATGGTTTTATTTACTTCCAGATTTTTTTAAAAAAAAATCTACTGATGACTCAAGCCAGTAATGACTATTTTCTGTTTTCCGTTTCCATAAGTAATTGACCATTAATTACACTATCAATAGGCAGTGGTGAGGCAAGCAGGCCCATGCGAGGGTTATGTTTCATTTGTAACTGTTTTGTATATATCATAAATCTGTAATATTGGGCTATTGTCACCCATGATGAATTATTGTAAGCATGTCAGCACATGGTGGAAGTCAAGTACATTCAAATACTACTCAGTCGGAATTGAATTTGGCATGATAGTCTCATAAAAGGGGGCTCAATTGAGAGTTTCCACTTGCCTGCTCTAAACTTGTCACTTGTAGGTGCTAAAGAGCTTGTTGTGTTGGTTTAATTAGTCAACAAATCGGTCCTTACTTGATTGCGTGGTCGTATCACATATGTTAACACTTCAGCGTTTGATGGATACTAACAAGTGACAAGAGTCTCTTGGTCTGTGGACTTTAAAGAAGAGAAGCTCTTCTATATTATTTCATTTGGCCCTGCCAATATTTATTAGATCATGCAGCCTGCAAGCTGCCAGTTAAAGAAAGACAACACAAACATCTTTCAGGGTTCTGCTCATCTGTATCCCGAAGAAGGGTCACGGAACAATCGATAGGAGAAGAGCCTAAGACGAGTGTTTTCCTCCACCGCTTGCAAATTCATTAGTTGATACAGTTTGCTACGGACCTCCTTTGAGCTTTTTTCACTTAAAGATAATTTATGACAAGAACAGAGAGGTTCTTGAAAACGCTATAGCAACTGAAGCTGAATGATACCACTCTGATGTGAGACACACAGCCACCAGAATCTGGTAAATAGGAAGTTTGCATTTCTATGAAGAGCTCTGTTAGCTAAGTATTCACTCATGGAGGATAAAATACTCATAATAATTGTCAGGGGGAGAAGAAAGGAAAAATATCCAGCCATCAGAATGACTATTCCCAGGAGAGGGGGTAGGAGAGGAAAAGTTGGTACCCTGAAAGTTTCCCAAAGGACCAGCTATTCACTTTTTCTAGAGTGGAACAACAAAGGGGCGGCGCTTACTTTGAAGGGCAAGCTCCATTTGTTCTGTCACTATTCGCTCATGGCTTTTATCTGTGCATTAGCAAGAATCAGGTCTCCACACCATGCACAAGTGCTGGGGAAACATAGCCACTGCAGCCATCAGATAGATCTTGGCTAGGGCATGGCTTTGCAAAGGCATTTGAGTGGCTCCTGGCAATTCAAAAATTGTCAGTGTTGATTTGATTAGTGTATATTACAGGACCTAAAATTATGAGTCAAGAGTTTTTTCCTTGAGACTCCCCAGTAGGAGCTTTTCAAGTCCAATTTATTTATCTTCCTTAGGAAACTGCCTGAAAAATAAAAGATGTTCTTCTTGGCCTCATAAAGCATGGAACTTGCCATCCCTACCCTTGAAAGAAGGGCTTATAGGGATTTAGCAGTGTTCTATTACACAGCGGTCTCCTTAATATCAGTAGGAGATCAATGCTCTTCTTCTTAATGATGATGTGGTGAACTCCCAGAGACTAACCTAAGTGTACACTTACCAACAAACTCGTAAGTGTCTTGCAGATGTGACAAACAGTCATGGGGGCACACATAGATAGTTGAGACCACTGTGTCCTTTTATAAAAATTCTTTATAGACACAGTCAGGAGAACAGAAAAAGCAATAGGCTAAATGTAGAAAGAAACAAAGTTTCTTCAGATATGTACAGCATCTTTCTATGTGTCGTTCCTTATTGACTAAGTCCTGAGAGTAGAACATCATGGACTCCAAGACAAAGCTGGTTTTCTGTTTGTTTCTTTGGTTGGTTAATTGTTTGGTTTGGTTTTTCTCTCAATCCGGAGACAGCGAGAAGGAGAGATACACGTTTCCCTTCACTTCATCTCAGGTTTTCCTTTGCCTAACCTCGAAACTAAACCGCCTCCAGAAAGTGATTAAACATCCTCGCTTCCTCTTCTTAACCCCTCCCATGACCACAAATGCTTTTCATTACAGTTACAAATCTGCACTTAGAACCAGCCAATTGGGGGGAAGCAGGCCTTCAGTGAATGCTCATTGATTAATTGATTTGCAGACTATGTTACATCATGAGTGTTAGGAGAAACAATAGCCACAAAATATAATTTGACAGAGTGACAGTGTTAACAGTGAGAGGTTAAAGAGGGCAAAGTAGGGTGCAGGGGGCGGGGTGGCACAGATTTATGTGAAGAATGTGGGAGCTTTGGAAAAACAGGGTCTTCTGAGGTGTAGGAGATGGGAAACGGGTTGATTGGCCTGTGAAAGATATGGGTATCCTCAATGCAAGAATTTTCCTGCACTGAGCTCTAAAGAAAAAAAGAAGAAAGGCAAAGGATACAGAGAATAAAAAGCCATTTGATGTGAGGTGAAGAGGAAGGATTAGGGGGAGGGGAGCGGAGAAAAGCTGTTACAAGGGAAAGCAAAGGAAGGAAGGGACTCAGGCTCCTGTGTGACTTCATTTAAGGCTGGAACTCCTAGTGTTCCCAAGGCTTTGCTGCGACCACAATGCTGTAAAGAGCATCCTTGGACAGGCGACAGCTTTGAGGACGTTTGAAAATTACTGGGGGGAAGTGGACACATCAAATTTCTTACTTTTTAAAAATAACTCTGTGATATCGCTGTTTTGTATAATCAAACTCTGTTGCTTTTGCAGTTAGAAAGAAACAATTCAGAAAAATGAAAGAAATTCTTGAAACTGTAGCTATCCTGAAAGAGTATCCAGCTATGAGTTTTATATACAAAACTAGTTGTGGCTATCAACTTTTGTTTCTCAGCCAGCTTAGGAAGGTTGTCTCCGGTTTTAAAAATGGTTTAATCTTTTCAAGCACACCTGCTTTCTGGAGTTCACCTTCTATGCATTCTGTTCTTTCCTGAATGCCTCCTGCTAGGACAAAACCATCCAACCATTTTCCCCTAATCTAGTTTTTTTTTTTTTTTATTACTTTTCTAGCCCATACCTCCACAGGATGGCAAAGTGTTCTCCACAGTGAAGTGATAAAAAGCACGTCCCTTGGGGGCCAGAGAGGAGGTGGCTTTAGGGGGCACAGGAACTTACTAGGGTGGCAATCTGTGTGATTACATGGTCATTCATCAAAACTCAGCCTTCTTGGCTGAAATGTCCTCAACATAGATATGTCTCAGTAAAATGATATAAATAACCTTCATAATAAAATGAAGTAGAACTTTATAATAAGATGAACTACAACTTTTTTGTTGTTGATGACCATCTGGAATATTCCAAAATACTTAAAAACTTTTTAATTAAAAAAAATCCTAAAACTGATGCCAAGTAATGTATGTGTAAGGTTTGAAGAGCTGAAAGAGCTGTACATACCAAAATTTTTATCTATTTGAAGCTAGCATAAAAAGAAGAAAAACATTTAAAAAGAATGTCTTTCAATAACTCCTTAACATTTTTCTTTCAATTTATGAGAGACAGGGGACGGGAACCCTCCTCCTGCTATTGATATTTTGATTAAAACAAATATCCATCCATTCATTAAAAGTTTCTCTCATATAAAGGAATTCAATTTTTTTTTTGATTGGTGTTAGACTCACAGACAGACAGAAATAAGCTGCCATTCTTCCATTTGATAGCCAGCCGCTGCCAGTTGTAGCCAAGGCAGTCATGCTGTTAAATTAGGTCTAATGAAGGAGTAATTGCTTTAGATATAGTGAACCATTTGAAAGAAAACAAGGATTCTAATTGATTTGCAATTTGTTTGGCACGTTGCATTGTCTGCGGCTATTGATTAGTCTTCTGGATTTCACACTGCATGTGTTTCCCTTTATTAAGGGAATAACAGGTTACTGATTACTTTCTTTCTGGGTTTAATGTAGCGGTTAATGTCTACTTTGTTCTTGTGTCATGTCACAGGCGAGGAAGGAATAATAGGCAAGTGGGTGGCCCTTTGCTAAGCAACTTCCCTGCCGCTCTGAGCTGTGTGCTCCTAGACACGCTGAAAAGCCGATCGAGAAAAGGGGTTAGAATAGCCGAACTCGCAAGTTAAGGCTTGAGTCAGGCTAGACCCAGCTCCAAACTTGGCTTTCCCTCCCAGTCAAAGCAGAGAGCGGGGCGCAGAAGCCACCGGCGGTAGATTTGTTCTTGCGCTGTTTGAGCAGCGTGTGTAGGCAGGGTAGGAGTCTACACCCATTGTTTCGCTTAATGGGTATGCATACTAAATGTGCGCCCGAGAAGGAATATTCGAGGTGGGGGCTTTGTGGCCCGTTTAACCCTTTGGAAAGTGACATTTTGTTGGCACCTGGGAAGCACTTGTTGCTGAGGTGTCGATATGACCATCAAAATGGCTCTTGTGTTTATACCAACTGCAGGGGAGGGAGAAAAAGTTCTCAGGGCTGCAGTCATTTCATTGCCCTCAAAGCACAGCGGGAATTATTAGCTTACCCCGGCGTGCCCCTTTGTTTTCCTAGGGCTTTGCTCCTCCAGCAGATACTCATTTGAGGCGAATCCACTGCCTTCTGAAATGTGTTTTGCAATGGTGCACAGAACAGGCACTCACTTAGCGGATCTAATCCTTTCACAGCTCAGCTTGTTAATGTAGCAAACTGCTGAAAATGGGAAATGGATTCTTTAATGAGGCCAGTCCTTTCGAGGCTTTATTCCCCAGGTCCACCCCCAGGCATTCATTCAACTCCCTCCCCTCCACTCACCCTCCCAAGCCAAGACTAGGCACCCCCACTTCCCACCCAGCAAGCAGCCCATTTTCCAGCAGTCAATCCCCCCATCTCTAGGCCCCTTGCCTCCCTCACCTCCTTCCCAAAGCCCTTGGAAACTCACACACAACAAAGGGGGGTGAGCAGTAAAACTCCCTTTCTCTGCATCAGTTACCTCCTTACTAACTGAGCGCAGAGATTGCATCCAATCCACAGGTTTGCTTTACTACCTGCATATTTCTATAGTTGTTATTTTCTTTCACATGGCTTTTGCGCTGTGCTATATTTCATAATGGTGTTGACTGTCAATGATTCAAAAATGGTGAAACAATGCAAAGTTAACTTGAGTTCTGCTCTAATTCTTTACCCTGCCCCTGCCCCCTTTGCAACTGTGTTTACTTTCACAGGTCTTCCCAAAGGTTTTAGACCTCTCTTGAGAAAAAAAATAATCTAAGCAAGTAAAATTTAGGTTAAGTTATAAAGAGTAGCTTAAAGTTATAATAGGACAGCCTTTTGTTTTCTGGATTAATTTAGAAAAGAAGACAAAGTTTGTGTCCAGTTTGTTTGGGAAAGGTTCCAAAAAGTAAATTATATGTCACAAGATTATATCTTCTTTGGTTCAAGCTCTTTGTTTATGTATGCATATGAGCATATGCATACAATATGCACACACATACATGTACGTACATGCACACATATGTAGGTATACAAACAATGGAATCCTCTCACAACATGAACATTGTACACTTTTGTTGTTGTTGTTGTTACTATTATTATTATTATTGGTTCTGGGTTTCAAAAACAAAATATTGTGCAAGCTTAATGCATGTTTTTCACTCCTGAGCCAAACACCTAGCCCTCAGAATATTATCAAATACAGAAATAAAATGGCAAGGACTGCAAAGAAACCTGTTATACTAAAATAAAGTTAGCAAAATATTTTTAAAATTATGTGTTATTTATTTATTTAGATGGTAAGATCTATGGATGGGGGTAACAATTCCTGTCATTTGTTTTACTTTGATTTTCTTGAGACAGGGTCTTCCTATGTAAACCAGACTGGCCTCAAGCTCGTAGAGATCTGCCTGTCTCTGCCTCCCTGGGATTAAAAGTGTGACCACCATGCCCAGTGAAGTCCTGTGGATTTTTAAGAAACAGCGAGTGATTAAATGTTGGTTATTTATTGGATCTTTGGTGCATCATCATTTTAAATCTTGACTTTCTCCGGGTGTTATCACCCCAGGTGCTGATAGTGTCTCCGTTGCCTGTATCCATTATTGAAAGAGGCTATGAAAATGTTGGAACAATTTTTCTCTCCTAAGTTCCATGCACAAGCGTTCAGGCCAGTTCCTCCTGCTCTAGCCATCATTCCAAGCCCGCACCTGATGAACAGCAGCCCGGCACTGTATTCCTAGCAAAAGGGAGAGTAAGGGAACTGAGCCCTAGGGTGCTCAGCTGGTGGTGCCTGTGCCAGGCCTCAGTACTGAACCCTCACTGTCCTGAGAACTGTGAGCAGAAACATCCTTCCAACCCTCACAAGATTTTTCTTCTCCTGGAATCTCCCCTTCATCAAAGCGGGGACCTGGGAAGAAATCCTGGAAAGAGCAAAGGAGAACACTCAGCAAACCGTCATCCTTTGCACCGTAAGCATCTGGTTACAAGATACGGACAATTTAATGAAGATAATCTTCCTCAGGACTCACGGTGAGATGGAAAAATGTCAAAATTACCAAAGCAAGATACACTTCTTAACTCACATTTAGTTAACTGGATTCACCAGGCAACAAACGAGAAGGCAAATGTTGCATACTACATACTTAAGCACAAAACTTCTTTCTTGTTTATCTAAAACTCAGATATAGCTAGTTCTATATTTTATCTAGAAAGCCTAAACTAATATATGATCCAAGACAAATAAATCCGAACCTGAACTATAATTTAGGGACAAGACAGAAATTTATTTTAGTGGTGAAATAATTTTAACTAAACTCAGAAATAACAACTCCAAATAAAAAACTGATTCAATGATTTCAAAGCAAGGGGGATTTTGAGGCTTGAATGAGAGTAGGGGCGAGAGCAGGAGGCAGAGGAAAGGCATAGCTAGAGGCAGAGGGAAGAGCAATGGGCACAAACACAAAGATGTCGTGACTAATTGCAGGGCAAGGCAGCTTCCGGCAGAACCTAGCTCTCACACTCCCCTCTTGGTCAAATGCTCCCATTCTGCCTCCTTGGATGGGTGAAGCCAATGTCACTTGCATTCTGCTGAAGTATCACAATAGATGGAAGAAGCGGGGCTCCTGCAGACTGAGCCATTTGCTGAAGCTGGTAGGCCTGGAAGCTGCAGAGCTGAGATTCAAATCGCAGAGTTGACACACTTGCCACATAGCTCATTGCCTCTGTAACAAAGAGTACTACCCACGCAATTACCCACTCAGTGGCTGTCCTGTTTACCACGCAGAGTTGGAACTATTGGGAAATAGTCTCGGGAACTGTCAAATGAGGACTGGGGAGACGGCTTAGTGGGTTAAGGCGCTTGCCGCCAAGCCTGATGCCTGGAGTTTGATCCCAGAAGCACACATGGTAGGAGGAAAACTGATTCCCACAAATTGTTCTCTGACTTCTACAAGCTCTCTCTGTGTTTGCATAAACACGCACATGTAAATTAAATTTGCAAATTAATGTAAAAACTTTTTAAAAGAATTGACATGAAATTTAAACATTTCCGCACCACAAAGGAAGGAATCACCAGATTGAAGACAAGCCCACAGGGTGGGCAAAGGTCTTGGTCAACTACTTATCCTAGGGGCGATTAACATCCAGAATATATAAAGAACTACAAAAATTAAGCACCCAAACTTGAAACTATTTCATCAATAAATGGAATAGACAGTTCTCAAAAGAAGAAAATGATCAAGCAATAAATTGTAGAGAAAGCTCTCAACATCCTTAGCCATTACCAGAGATGCAAATTAAAACTGTCATGCTATCGATCCATCTCACCCTACCACAATGGCTGCCACGAAGAAAGTAAACAACAAATCTCGGAGAAGAGGTATCCTATTGACTGTGTGCTGAGTATCCACTGCTGTAGCCACTATGTAAACCAGTGTGGAGCTTCCTCTAATTTTAAAGTAACGCTGTGATATGAGCCAGCTGTTCCACTCTTCAGCACATACACCCGAAGAACTCTAAGGCAGCACATCATAGAGGTACTTCCACATACATGCTTATTGCTGCACTATTCGCAATAGCCAAGAAATGGGGTCAGCTTAGATGATAGTTAATTGATGAATGGATAGTGAATATGTGAAATGTTATTCAGCTGTAAAGAAATACGAAATTGGGCTGGAGAGATGTCTCAGCAGTTAAGAGCACTGGCTGTTCTTCCAGAGGACCTGAGTTCAATTCCCAGCGTGCACACAGCGGCTCATAACCATCTATAGTGGGATCTGATGCCCTCTTCTGTCCGATGCCTGTTTATGTAATGCAAATAGAGCATTCATATAAAAATCCATAAATAAATATTTTCAAAAACTAAATATGAGCTGGGCGATAGTGGCGCACGACTTTAATCCCAGCACTCGGGAGGCAGAGGCAGGCGGGTCTCTATGAGTTCGAGACCAGCCTGGTCTACAGAGCTAGTTCCAGGACAGGCTCCAAAGCCACAGCGAAACCCTGTCTCGAAAA
>NC_022009.1:57124673-57141310 GCF_000317375.1 Microtus ochrogaster | reverse complement strand
CAAGTGCTTGTGTGTGGGGGGACGAAAAATGGGGTCATTAGAGGAGATGAAGAGATCTTAAGGGAAAGAGAAGAGAGTATGGAATACAGGTGATTAAAAAAACGGAGAGGGGCTGACTTCAGGAAGGGGGAGGGGAGGGAGAAGGAGGAAGAGCTAGACAGAAGAAAGCCGAGGACACTGGGGGAGAGGACAGTCAAGAGAAATGGATGAGAAGAAAGCATCCTGAAATATATGTACACAAATTCCATAATAAACCCATTACTAAACATTACTGAAATAATTAACCTTCCTCCTCCCAAAGAAGCTGTCATGGTCAGTGGGTCTGGCCTGTGTTTCAAAACCTCTGGATTCTGTTCTCCCCGTGGATATTCCTATTGTCCACGAGAGAACAATAAAATTAATCAGCTGGGAAGCCCACCTCCTGGCAAAGGAAAAGTAAGCTCAACCTAGTTCTTTATTAACAACGCCAAGCAAAGCCCCAGCATGGCCCATGCTGTAATTTAGCCCTGGCTCCTGTGAATTCAGACTCAGAGTTTTAAAACTGAGGAGAGCGGGTCCACTCTTAGCAGCTGCAGACCTCGACACTCTGAAACATCCCACATCTTCCTTGCCAGGACTGACTGCCTCCCAGAGATGGCTGGAGTATTATGTTCAAGGAGAAGATGCTTGAGAGCCAGATTATCTTTATTAGGATTATTATCATTATTACTGTTATTGTTATTGTTGTTATTATTATTATTTTGCTGCTTATGCCCCAAAGCCCAGAAGCAAAGACAACCCCCAAGTGTACTTGGGATTCTCTCTGTGTGAAAGACAGGAGGTGGGTAAGCTGAGTCCGTCCGGGAAGAGCCCTGATGCCTTCCAGAGGATGCACACCTGTGTCACAGGCACCAGGAGGATCAGAGTCTTTAGAGCAGACCCACCCTGCAGATTTCAGGATCCCATGCTGCTACTCAGATAGTCCCCCCCTTCGTAGAGGACTTTGCTCTTATTCTATCACAAGTGCTATCAATATGTTATTTATATTTTGAACCCCATTGAAAAGAGGATTATAGCAGGGCATTTAATTTTAGTTAAGAAAATATAGAAATTGCTCCCACGTATGAGAAGCAGTGCTCTGAAATGAAAGGAAATAGTTCACGTCTGGCTGTCACAGCAGTGGCCCTGGTAAGTACTTCTAAATTGCTCCACTTCGCTATTGTCTGAGGTCCTTGATAAGCATTCTGCAGTTTCAAGCTCTATCTCTTTCTCATCATTAAAAAGCTCATTAGTTAGTCAGCATAGTGGTACTTCCTTTATAGTTCGCAGACTCAGACTATAACCTTGTGTCCTATAAATGGCGCCACTCATTAAATCATCCGCAACACTGGTATGGAGACGTTTAATGGCTAGGTTTAAAACCGTAGTTCTACATTTAGAAATATTAAAAAAAATAAAAAACAAAAAAACAACCCTCAGTGCCCGGGATTATAGGCATTGACCAAGAATTCTGAAGCTCTACCTGAGCAGTTTGTACACTAGAAGAAATCCATCAGTCGCCACAGAATGGTGATTCACAGTGCAAGTAGGAACCAGTGACATCACTAATAATGATAATCATGAAATGGTAAATCACAGTGCAAGTAGGGACCAATGACATCACTGATAATGATAATCCCAGAATGGTGACTCACAGTACAAGTAGAAATCAACGACATCACTGATAATCACAGAATGGTAAATCACAGTGCAAGTAGCAACCAATGGCATTTCAGGTACTGATTTTTATGCAGGAAATCTCAAGATGCAAGGACTGAGAGTATTCTACAAGTTTGTAACTATTGCTTGTTTTTACATACTCTTTTTTAGAGCAATACCCTTATATGGTCAAATATCTGTCTGTGCACATGTGTGTTCATGTGTGTGTGTGTGCGTGTGTGTGTGTGTGTGTGTGTGTGTGCATACAGAGGCTCCAGGAGTGGATTCCAGGTGTCTGCCCTATCACTCTAGTTTTTGAAGACCAGGTGTGTCACCAAACCCAGGTCTTACTGATTTAGTAGGACTAACGGGCCATCAAGCCCTAGGGATCCTCCTGCCTCCACTTCTCCTTCCCTGAGACGACAGGCATGCTGTGCCTGACTTTCCCATGGGTGCTGGGGATCCGAACTCAGGTCCTTATGCTTGGGTGGCAAACAGTTTACTGACTGAGCTATCTCTCCAGACCCTCAAATGTTTTTTTTTAATTTAATTAATTAAGTTTTATAACTTAATGTACTTTGTTCCTCATAAATATTGTTTGGTTCTAATATTTCCCAGGGGGGATGGCGAGTAAGGTGGACAGGGCAAAGAGCTACTTGGTTCAGCAACACAACAACTGTTCTGGAGTTGACCTGTAATCTCTGATCTCTAATTCTGCCTTCTCTCATTTTTATACACATCATTATCCTGTGCTTATTCAAAAACACTTGTTCCTGGGGGCAGGGGCTATGGCACTAAGGTAATGGCAAAGTTCTGGATATCTTGTGTTGACTTTATCCATTATGGAAGGAAAATGGCAGTGTCCTTGGAAAAGTGAAAATACAGAAATAAAACAAAGAAAAACCCACGGTTATGAATAGAACCAAGGAACAAACTTAGTACTTCTGACACATGTTCTAAATAGAAATGGAGGGAACTAAGTTCCTATGAAACCTGAGACTCATATCAAATGAACAACAGTCAAGACAACAAGCCTGATGGATGGATGGATGGATGGATGGATGGATGGATGGATGGATGGATGGATGGATGGATGGATGGATGGATAGATGGATGGATAGATGAATGGATAGATGGATGGATGGATGGATAGATGAATGGATAGATGGATGGATGGATGGATGGATGGATGGATAGATGGATGCATGGATGGATGGATGGATGGATGGATGGATGGATGGATGGATGGACAGATTGCCTGAGACAAGGTCTCATACATACAAGACTGGTCTCAGACTCACTGTTATCAAGATGGCCTTGAACTTGAACTTCTGGTCATCTTGCATCCACCTCCCTAGTGCTGAGATTACAGGAGTTTAGGCCTTTTTCTGGTTTATGTGTTGCTGGGCTCAAACCCAGGGCTTCATGCATAAAAGGCAGGAATCCTACCAACTGAGCTAGACTCCCAGTCAGACCCTTGACTGTTGATGGTGTCCTCATTTTTATGCATCCACTGACCCCTGCCTATGAAAATCTTCTACAGTGCTCTTTGTTATGAGGGGTTACATGACTTCATGTCTCATAAAGAAATACATGTTTCACTATTCCCAAAATGATGCCAACCTTCTTCCCTTCTCACTTTCCTATCCTTCCGGCCACACAGCTCCAACATCCTCCCTGTTGCTCCCACCTGATGAGAATGTGTAGCCAAAAGGGACCAGTTTCAGAGCAATTCCCTTTTCTATCCCAAGACATATGCCTGTATCTTGGCACCTCATCTGCAAATTAAAAATAAAACAGAAACTCAGAACACTGGCCATAGAGAAGAAACATGGCCAGCTCTCAGAACACATTCTGTATATGTGCTTTCATGTATGTGCACATGCATGTGTATGTAGGTACCCATGACACTTGGCCTGTACACATATTGACTCTTTAATAAAGTTCAATTTTTTCCTCCTCTCTCTCTCTCTCTCTCTCTCTCTCTCTCTCTCTCTCTCTCTCTCTCTAGTTTTTCAAGAAGGGGTTCTCTGTGTAGACCTGGCTGTCCTGGAACTCACTTTGTAGATCAGTCTGGCCTTGAACTCATGCCTCTACCTCCCAAGTGCTGGAATTAAAGGCATGCAGTACTACACTGGCTTAACGTTCAATTTTTTGTTTACTGTTTTGCTTTTTGAAAGTTCTCTCTGTCCATTGCTGGTTGTATTTTAAATATCTAAGCAGAGTTCACTACAACAACGGTCAAACTGACAGTTTAGCACTATAAGGCACCTAACATTTCTGTTCTTATGAAACAAGGCAACATTTAGCACTGTTTCCTCTCCTTGCCATTTGGCAAGGAGCATTGAGACTACACCGTGTCATTTTCTTTAAGCTCAGTAGTTCATGGCTCTCAGGGTATTTGCTGTCAGCTCCCCTTCTGGGAAGGGGGGGGGGCTAGAGTGATGGCTCAGCGGTTAAGAGCACTGCCTGCTCTTCCAAAGGTCCTGAGTTCAATTCCCAGCAACCACATGGTGGCTCAGAACCATCTGTAGTGAGATCTGGTGCCCTCTTGGGGAAGAGACCTGGTCAGTCATCCTCATCAACTTTGACCATGAAACCCAATATGGACAAGTTCAACAGAACCCCCGTATACAGGCATGGCCATGCATGCTTCCACATTGCCAAGGCATAAATTTCAAACTTCATTATTTTTCCTCTTCTGGGAAGCCTCTCTGTACTCATTCCGCTTCCCCACCTCAGCAAACGGAGTGAGTCTCTGTGTTCTACCACTACCACCTGCTTCCCAACTTCTACCCAATCCCTGCCCTCAGCAGTCTCTACCCCTTGCAAAAGATTCCCAGGCTCAGGGTCTCATAGATCTATTGTCTCCTGGTAGACAGACTGAATCTATATGCCCATGAGAAATAGCTTCTTCCTTGGAAACTCAGTGCTTGCTTTTCAGACACTAGGTTCTAGGGCTACACTGGAACTTTTTGCATCATTTGCTGTTGCAGTGGACAGAAGCCCACATCACCCATTCACTCTGAACCGGTGTGCTGCAGCCTGGCTCTATTAGAAAGCGCAGCCTAAAGGCCTTCAGCTCTCAGTCAAGTCAAGCCTGCACTCTAAAAGGTTCATTCTCATTAGGAGGGAGAAAGGCCCCCTAGATTCCAGGGCCTGGGAGCCACACAATGAAGGGTAGTTAGCCATGACTCCTAGTGTCAGCAAAGGGCCATGAGAGTAAAAAACTCTATAGAAACCATACACGTTCATGGCTCCGCCCTAAATCTCAGCTACCATTTTAATATTTCAGTTCTCTGACCTCAAATGCACAACAACTCAAGGACGCACACAAGCTTGCTGTGCGCGTGGTTCTTTGTAAATTCAGTTCGTACAGTAGGCAGATATTCTAGTCCCTAGAATGAGCCCCTGTGTAACCTTCCACAGCCAAAGACACAGTGCAAATATGATTCAATTAGAGATTCAATCCAAGCAGACCTGGTAGAATCACATGGGTCTTTGAAACTGACCAGTCATTCAAGGCAAGAGGAAGCATGCTACAGAAAAAGTGGGAGAGATAGAACTGCATTGACCTTGAAGGCCCACAAGCCAAGGACAGTGGGTAGCCTCCTAAGGTCTAGAAACAGACAAGCCTCAACAGCTCAAATGACACCTTGTTTTTATCCAGGGGTCCTCCTTTAGACTCTGGTCTCCATAATTGTAGGATAAATTGTCTGTACGCTTATGCCATGAACTGTGATAGTTTGTAACCACCACAGTAAGCTAACACATTTTGGTGGAGCAGTTGGCTAAATCTGTTGCCACAATTTATCTCCCTTGAGTTCTTTAAGAGATTTCATTACATTTCTTTCTCCTGTGGGTTTTCTGGAAACAAATTACCCCCTTGCCTTTTAATCATCCCCACCCTTTTATCCCATTTCATGTGTAGGCTGGGGCCCTATTCTATGCACTCAAAGCCCCCAGCAATGTGATTTCAGCATATAGCTCCTCACAAGAACAGTCTGCACGGATGGTACATTTTTCTCTGTCAGCAAGTGGAGTGGAGGGGCCTTGGCAGGGGCAATGAATGCATTTACCAAAGACACTCTAGGGAAGAAGAATGAAAAGAAGATGTTTTGACCAGCTTGACTGTGGCACTTCATCTTTGGAGTTGTTCCCTAGAGTCTAAATTGCTACTGACTGGGCAGTTTTCCTTCTAAAAGCTTCATGATGCCGAAGTGTGCTGTCCTGGGGGGAAGGCCCTTGGGGCGAAGACAATAGCTATAAAAGAATCATAGTTCTCACCCCAACTGCTCCCCTTCTCAACAATGAAAAGTTCAGAAAAACAACCAAAATGTGTGCCTCAGAAAAATGCCTAGTCAAGCAGATGCTTCGATTCTGCCTGTTGAACATTTGGGTTGCCCAACGCAAATGTTAAAGCTGTGTTCAAACCAGAAAAAATAAAAAATAATAAGCTGTCAGAGTAATTACTAAGAACATGCAAGGATTATACAAAGTAAACTGCAGCCTGCAAAAAAGAGAATTGCATGTTAGCTAATTGTTAATTTTAGCAATCGCAACGGCTAATTACCACGGCACACATTGGCGATTAGCTTGGTGCCCCCGCACCTGCTTACTCCAATGAACAGATTTCTTCATCGCTAGCATGGGAGCAAAATGTGTAATTATTGGCCATCATTGGGGCGATTTTTCAGTGATTCTTTTGTGCAGTCTGAATAAAGCATAATGACATATTTTATTAGAGGGCAAATAGCTGTTTGTTAATGGAAATGATTTGAAATCCAAAAAAAACTAGAAGCTAGGAGCATGTTTTCAGTATCAGCATGAATTCAAATGTATTTTCTTTTAACTCTTTATAAAAGGAGCATAGAAATCAAATCTAAACTGAGTATAATATATTTAATGATATGTGCAAACACGGCATTGATTAATTACCTCAAATGCTTTCAGTGCTATACCGTTTATTTTGTTTCAGTCATGTGTTAAATTTTAGTATTTCATATTTAAATTCTTATTTCTTGGTCCGAGAGTCTTGGCGAAGCTGGTCTGCATCACACGTCACACCTCATTTGCTGAAGAACCCTCTTTTTATTGGTACATGCAGCACTTGCAACAGGGGAAAAAATAGCCTTGCCTTCCTGCCTTCGCTGCTTCCAGAGTTGAGCACACCAGGGCTTCCCTGAAGAGAAAAGCATGAATTAGGTTATCAACACCCAACCGTCAGCCATGGGGTACATTGTACATTGTAAATAAGGTGCCCTGAGGATAAGACTAGAACTCTTACAGGCTTGGAAATGATATTCTTTTCCCTTTCATGACAAAATTAATAGATCGCTGCTACAGGAGCCTATCAAAGAATAAAAGCAATGCCTGTCTGCATCTCAGGGCATAGAAATGAACAAACGCAAGTGTGTGTGTGTGTGTGTGTGTGTGTGTGTGTGTGTGTGTGTGTGTGTGTGTGTGATTTGTGATTTTATCTGGCTGGAGCACCAGTCACTCTGCTTGCCAATGATGCAGCCTAGGAAATGGAGGAGCTTTCTCTTTCAACTCCATCCCTGACCAGGTTTCTCTGCCTCCATTTTCTTCCCTAGGGCACTGTATATTTTCATGATGGAATGTACTTTGGCACTCTCAGATTTAAAACAATTGAGAATGGATTAATGAGTAATCCAAACGCCTGGAGCAACAGTTCAATGGTAGCGCCCTTGCCTAGCACACTCAATGCCTTGGGTTCAATCCCTATCACACCAAAAGAACAACACGCAATCAACCGGTACCCATTGTTTGGAGCTGTGGTGATGGGGGGACTTGGAGAATGTGCTTCCTTCTACCCGAACTTATACCTTCTTTATGTTTTTAACTGAACACCCTGTGCTGAGTTCTTCTGAAACCAGTCTCAAGCAAACATGCCTCTTGCCCTCTGAGAACAGATGAAAGGACCTTCGTGCTGGAGCCTTGTGTTTGCTGGGCTCTCATCCCTCCTACATCTCAACCTCCTGGGGTAGCTTGTTATGAAAGTTGTGTATTTTCAAAGGTCGTTGAAAGGCAGCCACCTCTGGGAGTCAAGAACTTCTCCTAATTGCCGGGAGCGTTGTTTTATTGCACTGTTTACAAACAGGGGGCAGTTGCCTTGAAAGGGCACTTGCCCGCTTACTGCAGGCTTCCCCAGTATTTTAAGATGTAGATAAGTTCAGTATTCAGGTTCACTGTTTGACCCATTAAACTGGTATTGAGGTATAATTTGTGTGTTTTCCCAGTACCCTTGCACATAGAATGGGGTTCATTTCCACACGTTTGAATAAATTTATCCAGTTCAGTGAACCTGTTGTGAAGCTCAGCAAAACTCAGTAGGTGGCTTTAAAGTCCTGTAATTAGCCCATTACAGAAAATCTGTACTTTAGATTTTTGCACATTGGTTAATAAGCATAACATGCTTCATATATAAATAACAGTACATTAAATGATGCAATACAAAGGAATTAAAGGCCAATGGAGTTTTTTTTTTTTTTAAAAAGATACTTGAAAGAGACCTCAAATTAGCATGTTTAATTCCAACTCAGTGCACAGGGAAAGCCTCTTGCTCTTACTGTACTGGTCCACACCAGCTCAGGGTAAGGGCGGGGGACTGTGCCCAAGGTGCTCAGATGACTCCCTACGTGCCTACCTACCCTGTCTCTGGCCATCCAGTCTGGGCTGGACTTGCCATCACCTCACTTCCATCCGGTTTTGAACACAGACAAGGAAATGAGCTGACAAGATGAGAGACAGATGAAAGACTTGAGCCTGCTGTGACTCTTGGGATGACGTGTGCTTGGACCCTCCTTCCTGACCCACCAGGTGGACTGGGCTGCCAGGATCATCTTCCTCTCTGCCGTCCTCACTCAAGTCTGTCCGGAAATCACTTCAGGATGGAGTGTGATGCGAACATCACGTACACAAGAACTTGCCTTTTGAGCTTTAAGCATTTTATTATAATGCAATTCGACTCTTAAACAACTCTACATAACGTTGCCTCCCTCTGGCCTGTTTTATGACGTGTTTCCTATCTCTCTATGAAGTAAAGCTATCTTTCCAATGAAATGATCCCCAAATCCCATGTAATGAGACAGTTAAGAATGCACGCCAAAGTGAATGTGGAAAAGCCCAGGAGGTCTCAACCCTACACAAAGAGAACTATAGGCAACTGAGCAAAGCTGGGAGTGGGCGGTGGTCCTCCCCAGGGAAGAGCACACCAATCGGTTGTCCAGTGCCAACTGGTCAGCCCTGAAAACATACATACAAGTAATATTATATAGACTGGCAGCCTATATTTAGAAATGTGTATGTATATAAATATAAATATATATGCATGCAATAACTATTAGTAGAAAAGGAGGACATGCATTTGAAGGAGAGAAGGGAAATTTGAGAGAGAAGAGAGGGGAGAAATACTTATATTATAATATAATATATAATAACTTACATTATAACTATAATAACAAAACTTAAAAAATACATGTTCTTTTATTTTTAACTATGTCTATGTGCAATTACGTTTATAGGGCACAGGGTTGAAATAGTTAGGTGTGTTTGTATTTTGAAATGATTAATGTGTCTTGTCACCTCATATGGCTATTTTCATGGTAGAAACAGCTAAACATTAATCTTGAAATGAATTTGACATACACAGTATATTAGTTAGAGATGCCATGTTGTACAGCCACTGATACTTATTCTCATGTCCTAACTGAAATTCTAAACCCCAACGGGCAGCTCCACATGTACCATTTCTTTCTCCTCTGCCCCTCCTGCTCCAGGCGGCCACCATTCTACTCCCTGCTCTGCCATCTGAATACATTTTAGACTCATAAAATATTTTAAGGCATTTTCGCTCATCTTTTTATTGTTTTTAAAAACCTTATATAGCTTTCCTTTTGAATAGAGTTTGTCCAGTCCTTAATACTTACAAGCTTGTTTTCATAATTTAAAATTTTAATCCCCAAGAAAACTAAATGATTCAGCCTTAGTACATGATGCTGTTGGATCATTATTTCTTAGTCTTTTTCTTAATTTCCCCCTACTTTGATCGTGTTTAGTGTTTTTAGCCTACATTTAAAGTCTGCTGTAGGGTTTGCTTTGTGAGTGAGTGCTATGATAATGTAGGAATCACAATTGAAGTCTTAGTCTTTGCTTCATTACACAGATCCCTCTGAGCCTCCTCATTTCTTTTATGCATCTCTGAACACGTCTGTCCTTTAATTTCAAATCTTTTGGTGCCTAACGACCAGGGAAAACTATCTAAACTTCTTGTTGGAAAGTGAGAAATGAGCATTTTATCTCCAGCCACTTCTAATTTCTGTCATTTTCTAATTTTTTTCAAATTATAGTCTATGATTAATATTCTTTGAGTCATTGCTTGGTGACATGGTGGACTTAACTTTTGTCTCTGGCAATTAAAAAAATTTAAATTCAGCATTACACGTGGGATAAGATTGTGCCATTTTCATCAGAGCTTTTCCCCATCTTTCTGAACGGCATTTATAATTTCATCCTTAATCCTCTTACATTCTTTTACCAATACCTCAAAAGGTGTATTGGTTTTCACTTTATGTGTCTCATAATTAGTATCCCAAATCTCTGTATCTGTGCTGAATCTTTCAAATGACTTCATATTTAATAGGATGAATGTCAGAACTGGGGGTCCTAACCTTAAAGCTTTAGTTACTGATTTTAAAAATCCTTTCTTGAATATTAAATGCATACTCTAAAGACCAAAGCATTCTATGACCTATAACATTAACAATTGAGTATTTTCAAAAAGACATTTTGAGGACCGAGTAAAGACCAAACAACTAAACCTCCCAGACATCAACAAACCTACGAAAATATTATAGCCAATACATTTTATTGCACAGTTTATAAATAGAAAATTAATCCATTATGGTAATGCATTCCTTGCTAAGTCAGTGCCATTCAGAAAACTGGATTCAGGTGATTATTTTTTAAGTCATTTAGAGTTAAATGAAACATAATCCCCCACTGAGTACACAGGACTCCTGTCCTTGGGAGCTTGTAAGTCAGAGGAAGGTATTAATTAATAGAGGAATCGCCTTTGGCAAGTTGATGCCAGGAGAGCAAGTCCTGGGGGAACTGACCTCATGTGGATGATAAAGCCTAGAGCTAGAAAGCAAACCCAGGCCCAGACACAACACATACACAGGGAGTCCTCTGCTTCTGTAAGACGCATGATGACTCTCTGAGCTCTCCTTCACAGACAGCCTGCCTGGCTGCTGCACCGTGCCCTCAGTGCCCAGGCAGACTCTGCCTAGGAAGGCCTGCTAGGGAATGTTCATGGGGGACATAGTGGAGAACCATTCAGGAATACCCACAGTCCTGCCTCAGTTTCCCTAGAAGTGTTGATTGATTATAGGAACCTCCTGTCATTATTAACTATGGCCAGCTCTCCAAAACAAGTATCCCTGAGGAGAAACAATATTGATAGGTTCTACAGAAGTTTAACTCCAAAGGCTGTGAGCTCTTGAAATGTTTCCATACCTCCAGGGTTATCTTATGGTTTGTTTCTTTGGGGAGAGACATGAAACTTTTTTGAGTGTTTTCTAAAATACAGAAGGTAGGAACCTACTCCAAACCTATAAAGATCACCATTGTCAGGAATAAGATCTGAGCACGTGTATTTTAACAACTTCCTTGGTTATTTTGTACCCTGAATTTGAGAACCATTAGTGATAATGCAAAATCAATAAGACTTGAAGGTAACATGTAACTGGCACCCCAGCTGGTGTTTGGCTGGATTCCTCAGAGCACTGTTTACTTTTGCCGTCTTCCATATACTGGCAGTTTTGTACAAGGGTACATACATTACTGTTTATTCATTTCCTCCTTCCACAGTGTCCTAACGCTCAAGTTCACTCCAGAAGTCACCCTCAGAACTGTAACGGGTCAGCAGGGACTCACTTTGCACGTATCTGTTTGGGGTATACTAGACCTCAGGACACCACAGTCTTAGGTGGGCTCAGGTCATCTCGTTCATGCCTGGGCCCATCTCTCAGACACAAGCCCACTTCCTACTCCTCTATATTTGTGTGCTCTCCCTCGGGGGAAGAGAAGTTGAAGGGTCTTTGTCCTTCTTCGTTGTAGAAGCATTACCAGCCACAGCCCAGCTTCCTTTGCTTCTCTAATCCACTTTTCACACAGCTCATGCCAAATGGCCATAAGCCATTCTCATAAAGCTGTAGAAACATCCACTCACTTGAAATATTATACAGAAGGTTCATGGGGGAGCGGGATGAGAAGTCTGTGACACCGATTCTATGAAGACTGAGATTCTGAATAGATTCTGGTTGAAACAGGCCTTCCCAGTATCTTTCGAGAGCAGTTGAGGAGCTTGCAGCCCTCACCTCGTGCAGGGCAGTCTTCATCTGCCTGTCATAGACTGTCATGGGACAGAAAGAGACGATGCTGAAGAAGGTCTCACTGCAGATCTTGTGATAAGACTCTCAAGAATGTTAGTTAGATTTTACCATTTTGAAAAGTAAACCAGCTTTATCTGCTAGATAACAAGAAGGTAAATAAAAGAGTTGAGGCAATACTTGTTATGGTTTATGAGCTCATGATGAGATAGGGACCCATGAGAAGCTCCAAGATATCACCTGATAGCAGCACCAACATTTTTGCTCAATGAGGAGGAATTGGTGTTAGAACCTGGTCATGTCTTGAGGAATGAAGTTTAACAGAAACATGTTAGCCAGGCTTCTTTAGAGGAATATAACTGGTAGAATGAACACATACACACATACACATATGTATAAATGAATGTGTGTGTGTGTGTGTGTGTGTGTGTGTGTGTAGGAAATTTACTAGAGTGGCTTACAGGCTGTGTTCTGGCTAGTCCAACAAGGGTTGTCTCCTGTCAGAAAAGCCAACAACCTGCTATATGTTCAGTCCACAAGGCAGAATGTCTCAGCTGGTTTTCTGTATAAGTTTGAATCCTGAAGAAGTGGGCTCTGATACCAGCAGAGGAATACCACAGCATCAGGATAGATGATCTTGCCATTGAGGGTGAGGGCAAGTGGGCAAAAAGCAAAAGCATCCTTCCATGTCCTTTGATACTCACGGCCACCAGAAGGTGTGGCTCAGATTTAGGGTGGGTCTTCCTGCCTCAAAGCATCTGATCAAGAAAAATCCCTCACAAGTGTGCTCAGATGCTTTGGGTTTTGGTAATTCCAGACAGCCATCGTGGGAAGCTGGGTTGTGGAGTTGTGGGTCACTCGAAGTTTTCAGACCTCAAACAAGGTAAAGAGCGAGACTCAAGAGGGCATCAGGAACAACTTAACCAAATGTTCAAATTGATGCTATGGTTATTCAATACTTGGGACGGTTAATGTCTAAAATATTAATAGAAGGAAACAATCAAGTGTACAAACTTTCGAAACAAGCTCAAGGCCTGGAATATTAATTCAAATGGGGAGATCACCTGAGACTTCTCTACCCACCTCTGTAGCATTCATTCTTAAATGATATCTTTCCAAGAAAGTGGCTCAGAGAGAGGGAGGGAGGAAGGGGAGAAGGGAGAGAGGAGTTGCCATTGTTCCCATTAGGAAAAGGAGGTGGAAAGCTCTGAAGTTGGCAGACTCTTTTCTATCTTGGAAAGTCACAATCCTCAGTGATATATATACTAAAGTTGTTTGATAAGTGTTTATTAAATAGTCATGCTAATACCGCCCCATGTAAGAGAAGACAGTGTTCCATAACCTCCCATTAAGCTGAGACTAAGTGAGATTGCACTTCCTGATTGAATCGAGGTGGACTCCCACTTCGGTGTGCACATGTGTATGAAGTCCTGGAAGTTGCCTGTAATAAGGAAACTTAAGAGGACACTAGAAAAGCTGGATATTCCAGAGAATAAAATGTTTACTCCTTTAGTTCTTCACCATACATAGTAGATCAACAACAAAAGTCTGATGCAATTTTTTAGCAAATTTTAATGAATAAATTTTACCAATTTATTCACTCATTGTCTTAGTTGGGGGGTCTCTATTGCTGTGTTAAAACAACTTGGAAAGGAAAGGGTTCCTATCATTTTCCAGCTTGTAGTCCATTTTTCAGGGAAGTCGGGAACTCAGGGAAGAAAGCTGGAGGCAGGAGATACAGAAGTCAGGGAGGGGTGCTGCTCCCCAACTTCTCCTGCTGGTTTGTTCAGTTTGCTTTCCTGTTGCACCAGGACCATCACCTCAAGGGTGAGACAGCCTGCCTTGAACTGGACTTTCCCACATCAATCCTTAATTAAGAAAATGAACCATGGACTTGCCCACAATCCAGCCTAGAGGGGCCATTTTCTCAATTGAGGCTCCTTCTACCAAAATGACTCTTGCTTCTGGCAAGTTGACATTAAGATGATCAACACACTCATTAAGTGGATAAAATTGATTTATTCAGGAAGTGTCTATTATGTGCTTGAAATGTGTAAGGCACTAGAATTCATCCAAACTTAGATCCTACTTGCAAGAAGCCTACAAACAGTGATATAAGATATACAAACATCGAGAAGAAGCAAAGCAAATTACTCTTGTGACTTAGAAGAAGGATAGATTCCTTCCAACCAGGAGAGCAGAAAAAAAACCTTCATGGAGAGGGGGGCATTTGGCACAGACCTTGAAAGAAGAAACAGCATTGGACAGAGGTGGGAGGCAGAAGTCTCCCCGAGAGACCAACGCTGAGGAAGGCGGTGGATTGGAGGAAGCTCAGAGCCGTATCATCACAGACACCTGACAAGAATGAGGCACGTGGGGCTGGAGAAATGGCTCAGTGGTTAAGAGCATTGCCTGCTCTTCCAAAGGTCCTGAGTTCAATTCCCAGTCAACCACATGGTGGCTCACAACCATCTATAATGACGTCTGGTGCCCTCTTCTGGCCTGTAGATATACGCACAGACAGAATATTGTATACATAATAAATAAATAAATAAATAAATGAATGAATAAATAAATAAATAAATAAATAGAATGAGGCACGTGATTATCTCCAGGCCTTTGAGCACGATCCCAGCTGCATCAGAAAGGGCACCCTTGATGCACCGCCCTGCAGTCACAGTGCATCCTGAAAGTAGACAGTCATTTCTAGTATTCTCTATGCAGGGTGTGTGTGGGAGGGTGGGAATCAGAGCGGGGCACACGACATGACACGGCACACCAGGAGTTTGTGCAGTTCTCGAGCAAGAATCCAGCCACGGATGCAAATGACACCCGCAGTTTTCTGCCTCCAGAGATCTTGCTCTGGGATGTTGCCTGCCCTGCGCTGCCTTGAAGACAGAAGAAACTGTGAAAGCAAGATGGGGGCGGGCAAGGACAGAGAGGGAAGGTGGGACGGCCTCTAATTTGGGTAAAACATGACGCTCTCACTTAGAGTTCTCTTGGGACAGAAAAGAAAGGTTTTTGTTGTGAAATAGGCACTCAGAACAAGAATCATCGCCCACACAGGTTTTCTACTCCATTTTTGAAGTGAGAAGATTGCACATTGGTGAGTATTCCAGATGAGAATATTGTGGCAGATTCATGACAATGACGAGCAGCTCACAACGTTGCTGAGAACTATCGCTGCACGGGTAACAGAACATTGCTGCTCTGTCACTCTTTTAAATAAACTATCCTTGGAGCTGTCTGCCAACCAGAATGTGATGAAGATTTGTTACGTAATTACAATGACCTGAAAGGGCACTGTGGAGAGAATTATCTAAGATATTGGCCCACCTGGGGCATCATTTAGAGGGTCTTTACTAGCCTCCAACAAAGACTTTGAAGATAGTCTGCCTGTAGTCCCCTGCACTGATTCAACTCCGGGACATTTCAGGAGAACAGGAGAAAGGAATTATTATTAATAGAAATTAAAATTTTATAACTCATATTCTTTCATTGGCTATATGTAATTTAAAAATATTTATTTTGTTTTATGTGAATGGGTGTTTTGCCTTCGTCTATATTAGTGCACCGTGTGTGTGCAGTTTTCTCAGAGGCCAGAGGAGTTGGATCTCATCAAACTGGAGTTACAGACATGGTTGGAAGCCATGTGGGTGCTGGGAATCAAAAGCCAGTTACCTGGAAAAGCAGTCAATGATCTTAACCGTGAGCAATCTCTCCACCCCTCGGCTATAGAGTTTTTAAAATTAACTTTAAAATTAATTAAAATTAACTTGCCATCCTGGATCTACTCTAAGCCATCTTGAATACTAAAGCTAAATTATTGTGCTTTGTTTTTTACTCCATTGAGAGAAAAAGCACGAGGAACCAGGAAATATGCTTGATTCTTTCTGGCTGGTGACTATGCAATTTGCTAAATATCTTGAGCAGACAAAGCTAGTGATGTAATGGCCCAGCGCGGAGCCCAGGCCCTGTGGTGAAGCCTTGTTTGTGAAGCAGGGGAGGACTGACATTGCTGGCTCTGTGAGAACATCACTACTGAAATGACTAATTGGGGGTAATTCCATTTCACAGCAGCACAGGTTGGGCTTAACAGACGAGCTGCATTATTTGATGACAGGTACCTTCATTACAGCATTTGGCAGAGGAATTCTTGGCATGACTCAATAGGAGAAAGAAAAGGAGTCTGAATGAAATAGATGCAGACACACAGGCCTTAGGTAAAATGAAAATTCTGTTGAACTTCTTTAATTGTGAGTAGAAATAATCCCAAATGCACAATTTTAAAAACCAAAAAGAAAATTCTTGAGATAGAAAAATCTCAAGATATCTACATATAGATATATGTGTAATTAAGAGATAAAAGTAGCTGGGCAGTGGTGGTGTGTAGTGATAGGAGCAGCGGGGCTGCGTCCCCAGCACCCCGGGCCGTCTGCTAGCTAATGCCCCGAAATAACAACACACAAATTGTATTCATTTAAACACTGCTTGGCCCTTTAGCTCTAGCCCTTACTGGCTAATTCTGATATCCCGATCAACCCATCT
>NC_022009.1:57115236-57121528 GCF_000317375.1 Microtus ochrogaster | reverse complement strand
ATATATATATGTAAACAATGGGCTGGATAGATGTTTCAGTGGTAAAGAGAATGGGCTCATCTTCCAAAAAGACAGGTTCAGTTCCCAGCACACACACACTGGCTTATCACATCTGCAACTCCAGTTCTAGGGGATCCCACACCCTCTTCTGGCTTCTATAGGCATCAGACATGGTGCACAGTCATACATGCAGTCAAAACACCCGTTGCATAAAATAATAATAATCGTTTTGAGATGTGCATGTACAACGTGTGTAAAGAAATAGAATAAAGGACTTTAGGATTTTTTTTCAGTTAGGGGTGGGGCATATGCATGTGAGGGCAAGTACCCATGGAGGTTAAGAGGCATCAGAATCCCCCAGGAGCTGAAGTTATAGACAATTGTGAATTGTGAGCTGCCTGGCATGCATGATGGAAAGTGAACTCGGGTCCTCTGGAAGAGCAGAATACACTCTTAACCACTGAGCCATCTGGACATCCCCCAAAAGGACTTCATTATGTGGAAAGAGAAGAAACTGGCCAAAGAAACCCACAAGAGATAGGCTAGAATAGTGTCATCTGGTGGGAGAACTAGGTAGGTCATGGTAGTCAAAGGATAAAAGAGACATTTTAAAAACTGAATAGGTAATCTTGAAATGACCATATATTGCTTAGAAATATTTTTAAATTAAAAGGTAACACTTTAAGACATTTGCCAAAAGTTCTTACTATTTTTCCTGTTTATTATCTTATTCACGTGGTGCTTGTCTCAATATGGCTTTTGGAAGTCGTTGGGTTACAAATAAATGGATAAACAAATAAATCTGTAAGCCTGTGAGGAAGCATCTGGGGGGCTGGGGCTAAGGAGAGTTTCAAAAAGTATTTCTTCGCTCTGACTTTTTCCCCCCTCATCTCTTTTTTTTTTTTTTTGTATTCCACATTCTAAACCTCATGGAATCTCTCTGTAGATTTCCTAATTTCAGTTTTACCCAACTCATCCACCTTATAATTATGAATATATGGACATAATTAACCAAATCACTTGGAGAGAGAGGAAAAAATGCTGTACTTAAGGCTAATTAGATGAATCACGAATGCCTGGAAGGGTGCATTTCAATAAGGTGAAAAACTTCAGATCAAAATTTAATGAAGTTTCCAATGCATTTGACCACGGAGAACATCGATAAGCATTCACTCCACATAGATTATTATATTGTATTGATTAGGATCCGGAACTCTAAATACTGCCACTGTTTCCAAAGCAGACCTGATTGCACTTCCATGTCACATTCATAAAAAACATGGTGCACTAATTGGGAGTCTCCCACCATCTGCACACTTGCTTCTAGGAGCACAAGAAATGATCAATGGGAAGCAGGGTCAATCCAGGCAGCCTGTGAGTGAAATTAAAATAATAAAATGTCTAAACATTTAGCTGCAAATAGGAAATCTTTATCCCCACCCACCCCCTATTCTGTAGCATAAAGATAAGGCGCAATTATTCATATACCTCAAGTAATTTGCAGGCTCCATACAAAATCTCATTTAAAATAAGAAATTGCTATTTCTGCACATTTATTCTACCAAATGCCAGCTAATTGCTGCAATGGCCATTATAAAGAATAATTTTCGCTTAGTGGAAAAAAAAAAGGAATGAAGAGAACATTTTCTGGTTTTGTTCCACGGCGAAGGCTCTATTCAGTGCATCCTGAATGCACAGCGTTTTGCTGCTGCATTTACTATGCTGAGAGGTCAAGTATTACACAGCATCTTGTATTACGCTTTGCATGCTAAGTATTTCACTTCACAAATTGACCCTCCGGTGTACTTACTACATAATGCTTTAAAAACCCAGCTAAAACGCAGGACAATTAGCAATACTTTCACTCCCCGTTAACAATGGGAACACCAATGTAGGTGATTGCATTTACAGTGTAGCTTTCTTCACCAAACATTTTTGACACATTAAGGTACTTCGGAACTGTGCAGTACCAGTCCTCTCTTGTGAATGGCTTTCCAGCGTTTGCAGAGAGAAACAGTTACTGTATGTTAGCGCTTAATTGAAAAGAATTCAGCCACGGCCTATGAAGCACCAATTAGGGTGATATTATATCATAAAAAGCTGTAATATCCATTTTCAGACTTGTGCATTAGCCAATACAAAGTAGGACACAATTAAAAAGGTATACAGTTTAAACTCTTGAAACTGTTACATTTAATTAGGAGTTCAGTATGAGGGCGAAAAGTGGGTGAGTGGGGGGCTGTGGCAGAGAAAAGGAAGTTCTCTTTAGGGCTGGGAAACCAGCGGGCACTAGCAGCCTACGAGGGCCATGGAAGTTGTTCATTCCTTCAACTACCTGTACCTAGAGTAGGCAGGAGACGTTCACTTTGCCTGGGGACTGGTTTCTGAGGTCGGATGAGTATTCATGCTAGTCACGAACTGCTGCTTTCCAATAATTCTGGAGCCTCCTGACGAGAGAGGACCGTGGACCAGGGAGGATGGAGCCTGGTACCTGTGTTCCCTAGCCCACACAGTTCAAACACAATTAGAAGGGAGTTAACTGTGCCGCTTCTCACAAAGACAGACACAGATAATTGTGAAATAAAATGGACAGGGCCAGATCTACGGTATGAGTGTCTTTGCAGGCTTGGCTCTGAACGTCATATTTAAATACTGGAACCTGCATGAAATCCCACTTTGAGGTGACAGCCGGCAGGTAATTATCAGTAAAACAACATTATCAAAGTTCTCCTGCATAGCGTGTTTGCCTGGCTGGAGAGCTTCTCCTCCTAAATCCCGCTAATATCCATCTCAATCTGCTTTAATATGTTCACAAGTTGGGGCTTATTTTGAATCCCACTGGGTGAATGAGGACAGCACACTTTGAATTTGCATACTATACACATTTCTTTCATTTGTAAAAGGTTCTGGTATTTTTTTTTTAAAGAAAACTAGCCCAGAATAACAGAAAAGCTTTCTCTACTACTAGAATCAAAATGGAAAAAGATCATTTCTATTTATAGATCTATGACAATGATCTTTACTATATTTGCAGAAAAGTTATCTTAATTCATCTCTGATTATGCAATTTTCTAAAAGCATAAAATAATCTGACTTTAGAAGGATTCTCTTCAAAGTTCCTCTTTTCCAACCTAACTTTTTTGACCTCTAAAACATCAGCAAACAGGAAGAGACAGCTCGGTGGAGACCGAGTGTGCCCCCCATTCTCAAGCCTTTCCTCAAGGCCAGGCCATTCAGATGACTCATTGCCGCTCCTGCGCTCTGTCTCATTCACCCTTGCCTCCCGGGTCTTGGATTAAATTAAGACTTTAATAAAATGGAGATGAAGATTGAGCATGGCTGTTTGCCTGTAATCCCAGCACTTGAGAGGTTGAGGTAGCTGGATTGTAGGTTCCAGGGTAGCCTGGGGTGTACAAGGAAAGCCTGCCTCAAAAAAAAAATAAGCAAAATAGCATCAATGACCCAAAATAGCGGTAAGGCACCATGCAAATCTGAAGTAAAGTTAGATTACATTACAAATGCTGCCTCGCTGGTTTGACATGTTTTTATTGGAGGCATATTTTTATTGGAAAACCCTGCCTTTGAAAACTAGGTCAGTTAGGCCCCATTCTACTAAACCCTGAGGTGCTAGGAGAATGAAGGTGTTATGCTGCTGGAAGGTTACAGCTAATACATACCCGCCTACTGGGGCGTGGCCTCATGGACTATTTACCCTGCTGTGGAAGCCTGGGGGCGGGGCCTTCCTTCCTCCCTCTGCTTGCCCGTCCTGTTTTGGCTGTTTGGTTTGATTTTGGATCTGATCTTTGTCCATCCTTCAAGCCAAACATCCTGACCTTGTAAGTCTACCTCTTAATAAACACCTATCTGTTTTCTTAGTTCTGAGCTAGTGTGAGATTCCTTTTCTGTTAAGCTTCCGATCATTTCCTCCTTCAGTGTTTTAACTTTTCAAGAAATCAAAGTCAAAATGGTGACTGAAATTAAGTAAGAGGAATTTCCAGAGGCATAAAGGTAAATGGTTTTTGGTGAGGCTCCAGCAAGTGCCTGGATATTCTACACTGAGCTATCTAGATCCTAGACATGTCTGCCCAACCCCTTTTCTGTTATGATCTCCATTCTGAATGATCAAGATGGAGGAGGTCCTGGTTGCAGGTTTTAATAAGAACTGGGAGCTTGTTGTCTTAAGATTCTTCCTAGGAGACAAGAGAATTTTGCAAATGTTTTCTTGAATTCTTTTTTTTTCTGGCTAAAGATATTTCTGGAATCCTTACCCTATGAGGGGGCTGAGAGAATTAATTAGTCTGTGTGGTCTGTAACTGATTTGATGATGAAAATTGCTGCTGAGGTATCAAAGATCTATTTTTATTGTTTTCTGCAGGAAGAGAATTGTCTTTTCCTCCACAAGCTGATTCTCTAACAAAGATACCAAGTGGCCTAGCCTCAGTCTTCCTCCACCATAGTGCTTTATCATTCTTGCATCTAGAGTTCATGATACCCTATTGCTGAAGGAATAGTAAAGCTTTCACTCGCTATGAAAACTTATGTATTCTTATGCGACCTTAGACCAATGGGAAATGTACCTAGGCCTGTAAGTCAGGCCTGAATAAGGGATGGATGGTAGAGACCTGGCAGTACTTTGGTGATCTACCCTACACAGTCACAACTCCAGAGATTTGGCTCGTGGGGAAATGGAGTTTAGAGTTGTAGAATTTTAAGTTTTTCAAGAGAAGCCAGAAGCAAGTACAAGCATAAAGGCCCCCCTGATTTTTCTAATGCTGAGATCAAAGTGAAACACAACTGTGGCCCAGGTTTGGCCACAGATCATCATCCTGGGACTGGTGAGATTGATCTGTGGGTAAAGACACTTGTCACCAAGTTTGACCACCCAAGTTTGAGCCTAGGGACCCAGCTGATAGAACCAGTTTCCAAGCACACATATACCATGGCACTCACACATGAACAGACAGACAGGCCTACACACATGCATTCACAGACACACATACACACAGACACCCCCCCCACACACACTAAAATACAATTTTCAAAAATGTTTATGGCCAGAAGGTGATGCACATCTTTAATGCCAGCCCTTGGGAAGCAGAGGCTAAAGAATCATGAGTTTGAAGCTAGTCTTGGCTACACATCACACCCCTCCCCAAGTCCCTCTCCTCAGTATAAAATGATTGTATTTTTTACAGGCATTGATACTTTTAAATATAGTACAGTGCCCTGATGAGCAGGCAGGGTAGATATATCTTCTAGAAGCCCTATCTTCTCAGCCACATGAAATGAAACTATGTAACTATTCTCTATCTTAGGAAGCGTCACTTCACTACAGTGATTCACTAATGTTTTAGTGACTTGGCTAGCAGAATCCTGACTCTGGCCCATGTGTACCTGAATTATATGCGTCAAGTCTCCCAATAGCCAATGAGCTAGATGATACTAATGTCACAAATCATCCCACAACTTCTGTGACTTAAGACCCGCAGACCTCATTGATGCCGATAACACAAACATGGGTTATCAGGGTAGCTCTGCTGGGCATTAGCACTAACTGAAGCCCACAGAAGTAGCTGCCCATGAGGTGCTTCTGCCATTCTCAACACAGGAAAAAGGAAATTGGTCACACATTGGCTCCTTGCACTCCATCCCCATACTTCTGTTTCACTCAAGCAACTTGACATCAAATACTAGTTAAAATTACTTTTTGAAAAAAAAAAAAAGGCTAGAAAGGACACACTCTAGACAAACATCAGAAGATATCCCAACGATTCTAATATCCAATCAGGCATCTGCAGAAGAGTGGATTTAAAATCAATTGAAGCATGTTGTAATAGGAGCGGTGGGGCTGCGTCCCCAGCACCCCGCTGCCCGCAAGGCTATCTTTACCCGAAATAATTACACGGACACTGTATTCTTTTAAACACTGTGTGGCCTTTTAGCTCTAGCCCTTACTGGCTGATTCTGATATCCCGATCAACCCATCTCTAATAATCTGTGAGCACCGGTCTTACCGGGAAGATTCTAGCCTATGTCCATCCTGGGTTGGAGCTTCATCGCGTGTGTCTGCCCGGGAGCGGGGCATGGCGTCTCTCTGAGGCATCTGCCCCCAAGAGGAGAGCTGTTGAGTCTGAGCTCACTTCTTCTTCCTCCCAGCATTCTGTTCTGTTTACTCCTCCCACCTATGTTTTAACCTATCAGGGCAAGCAGTGTCTTTATTTAATTAACCAATGACCTTCCTCCATCACTTCCCCTTTTTCTGTTTAAACAAAAAAGGAAGGCTTTAACTTCA
>NC_022009.1:57098625-57115136 GCF_000317375.1 Microtus ochrogaster | reverse complement strand
TCCCAGCATTCTGTTCTGTTTACTCCTCCCACCTATGTTTTAACCTATCAGGGCAAGCAGCTTCTTTATTTAATTAACCAATGACCTTCCTCAATGGAAAGATAGTATATTTGTATAATAATAATCTCCAAAAACTTCTGCATAGGGGTGTATGTGTGTGCATACTTATGAAGTACATACAGATGGATTGAACAGTCTCGCAAACACGTTTGCTAACGGGCATAGAAGAAGCAAGAAAGGAGATAAGGATGAGACATAAAAAGGAAAGAAGAAAAATAAGCTATACAAAGAAATGAGACATCAGTGGAAATATTTATATAGTGTGCATGTGTATAAATACTTCCTAAATATAATAAGATGTAAACCTGTGTATTAAAAAAGAAATGAAACCACTGCAAACTGATCTTGACTGTAACCTAGGCTTTGTTCTCAGTCATTTTCCATGAGTGGGTCACGACCCCCTTGCTAAACCTCTATCTCATTTACATTATAATTCATAAAAGTAGCAAAATGACTGTTATGAAGTAGCAATGAAAATAATTTTATGGTTGGGGATCACCACAACCTGAGGAATGGTATTCAAAGGTCTCAGTGTTGATAAGGTTGAGAACCACTGCTCTAGATTAAAAGGACCCGCGGCTCATCTCATCAGATGCTGCAGAGGACTCAATCTTCCTGAAGGGCAGGTGCTTCCCAGAAGATGGCATTAATGTACGCAAAGCTTCTCAATAGGGGTGAGAGATGCTAACTTGGCCGTGTGTTTGTGGGATGTCCATAAGGCATATGAATCTCTAATCAAGCAGACCCACTCTACCCTACCCTACCCTGAAAGGTCTTGTTAGAGACAGTAGCCTCAACGCCTCTGTCATGAGTCCTGTTGTTCTCTTGTGCCGAAAGCTATGCCCTTCAGTTGAGCCCCCAGATAGGAAGGTGGCTTTATTAGAGCTGTCTTAACTAGTAATTTTAATAGTGATAGCTCATTTTGAGGTTTCTTCTATAGTAAGAAGTGAGTCTGGTAGAGGACTGTAATGGAAATGAATATACATTTGAACTGAATCTTCTATGGGAAGAAAAATGGTCATTCTGCAACCAGATAGCTGTGAAGATGTTTGGCTCTATTGCATCCTGGTCAGTTTAGCGAGTAGTCTCCCTAAAGCTGCTTGAGGATGGCTTTTCTTTCCACATGGTCTTCATTATCCCTGCTAGCCTCTTTCAGCCATTAGTCAACCCCGTTGCAAACAAGGCTAGGAACTCACGGGCTTCAGCTTCCCCAGTGTAGCTGTTGCCACCTGGACAACACTGACCGAGTCCAGTATCTGCCCCGCAGAGCATAACCAATGACCCAAGCAAAGTAACTCTTACTCGCCACAGCCCCGAGTTCTCATAGATCCTCCAACACTGGATGATAGAGAGCCCTCTTATTTTGGCTAATATTGCTTACAGCTACAAATCACAAATTCTTATTTGCAAATCTGTGATTATTTGACCAGCTTCTGTGTCTCCCACTAAAGCCTAATCTGTAGATGGTTGCAAATAACACACTGTAAACCCAACACATGGTACCTGGATCATATTTAAGCTCAATAAAAATGTATGGTTTTAATGAATGAATATATAAAATGAGGAAAAGGAGCTCAAATATCTCATATGCTCCACAGTATTTGAGACTCTAGATGCAAGAAACTTTGATTTTTAAAATTTGGAGTTAATTCTCTCCCTCTGCTCAAATATCATGTAGTGGATTCAGTGCCTAAGTGAAAAGGGTGTGTGTGTGTGTGTGCACATGTGCACATGCACTGGAGAAACAGCTCAGAGGTTAAGAGCACTGGCTGTTCTTCCAGAGGACTAGGGTTCAATCCCAGCAACCACATGGTGGCTCAAAACCATCTGTAGTTCCAGTTTCAGGGGACCCAATGCCTTCTTCTGGCCTCCAACAACAATGCATACATGTGGTGCACAGACATACATGCAAGCAAAATACCCATATGCATAAAATAAAATAAGTAATTTATAAAAAGAAAGAAAAATGAACTTCTTAGCCTTAGTCCTGCATATGTGCAGGGCTGCAGTGAGCCAGTTTGTTCACAGCCCTGCTCTAAGCAGAACGGCAGACCAGCCATGCTCCATATCTGTGCTGTAGTTAAAAGAGGAAAGGTGTCCAGCCACCCTCTCTGTGCTCTCCTGGGTCTTAAAATCCTAACAACAATGAAGCATGAGCGGACGTGCAATCGCAATTGTTTGGTCCAATGCTGTTGCTTGGTTCAGTGATTTCCAAATTGTATCTCACACTGCAAAAGGTTTTTCAAAAAAAAATCTTAGAAAGGAGCTCAGTATTTCTGTTTCTAAGTTTTTATCTTTGTAAACAATGCAGACAGAAGAAAGGAGGGAGAGACGGAGGAGAAAGTGGTGAACAAGAGAGTTTGGAGGTAAGAGGAGGGGCAGGCTGCAGCTGAGATGAAAGAGCACCACAGAAGGTGTCTTCTCGGGCCCTAACCTATTGGGCTTCTTCTTGGCCACTCTCCTTGCCCCCTTCACCTGTCTAGCACCCCCCATAGTGTCCTTTACTGCACCATCAAAACTAGTAATCTTTAAATAAGCCGGATGACTACTTCCTTCTAAAGAACAAATACGAAGTTTAATTCTTGACCATTCCTTCTCATCCTACTTTAGTACTGCAACGTCATCCTGCCAGAATAAAACCTTCTCTTTGTTTTCTGCTAATAGATCTCCTGTACATCCTTCTCCCATCATAATCTTTCCGAAGCCAGATTATATTCATTCACTCGTCTCTTCTTAGAGTGAAATTGACATGATTTTACGTGCTTGCGTGGTTTTATGTCAACAAAATAACTCTTGGAAATAAAAAATGTCGTAAGTGCATAGAAATTTTAAGTGAATGAAAGAGGACTGACCTTTCTGATGACATGTCCGTATTTTATTCACGGTATTATAACGAGATGTGTGAACTAGAAGGTGGCATCATCACATACTATCAATGAAACAAGGAGCTCATCTCAGTGGCGAGGGTGGAGACACAGTTGGTGACCTAAGGCAAGGCTATGCGTACCAAAGAGCAGGGCGATGCTATTGATCCAAAACTGGCATGGTGTCAGACTGCTGCGCGATTCTCCCTCTTCCCAATTAAGGTGTCTCTCTTGAACTGATTGAAAGCTGTTTGATAAGTATACTTTCTTCAAGATGGTTGTACTCAGCTGGGGGTCTTTTTATTAAACTGAAATTTCATCATTAGCAGTGACTGGCACCAGCTGCTATATAAATTCCATGTTGATATGGATCTCCAATGGTGTTCCAAATATTGCAGGTGAATCTCTGACTCCAGAGCCTCAATCATGCTGTATGAATAATTAGCATCTGATAAACGTAGAGTTGAAAGGAGTCTCATGAGAAGACACGGTACTGGAGACACAATTCCACTGCCGCTCCTCGAACACTGAACCAAACAGGACTCAAAAAAGAATTTTTTTTTCTAAATCTCTCCAATTTCTAGCTTTTCCCTACACTTGATTATAAGAGGAAAGTGAGGTCATGGGTCAAACTCATGAGGAAGAGTAAAACAAAAGGTCAGTCACCACTGTGGAGGTAAGATCATGACAAAATTCAGAAAAAGCTAGGCAGGAGATGAAGGCAGAAGGTTTCTGAGATAGGCTAGGAATTGTGCGTGGTGGGTTTGCTAGTGTGTTTAATGACGCTGTTTATCAGGTAAAAAAAAAATCTCTCAAGGTCCCCATTGCTCAAGGTTTTGAATGCACACAACTTAAAGTGGTTTGAACTGCTCTGTTCTATTTCTTGTTTTATTGCAAGGCTAAAAATCCCTTCAGAAGTCAGGACACTTGTTGAAAGACACTGCTGCTTAATGTTACAGTTCACCATGTCTGGAAAGCTCTCTGTGCTTAGCACAAAATGGAGAACTCCCTTCCCTTAGTAGGAGTTTTATATTCTCTGGCTGAGCTTATTTGGAACCTGTCCCTGAGCTTGGTTGAGCTTAGGCTTCTTATTAACTAGCTCTTACATCTTAAATCAACCCATTTCTATTATTCTATGTATTGCCACAAGGCTCATGGTTTACCGGTAAGATTCCAGCATCTCCTTAGGCAGCTACTTGGCGTCTCTCTGACTCCACCTTCTTTTCTCCTCTATCTCTGCTTGGAATTCCTGCCTTGCTCTATTCTGCACTGCCATGGGCCAAAACAGATTCTTTATTAACCAATGTTTAAAAAACTATACATTCACAGCATACAGAGGGGAATCACCATGTATATAATAAGAAAGAATTATACAGAGAAAGTTTCCTTACAAGTAATGTGGGATTTAGAAAAACTCTCACCTGTGTTCAATATATGCCAAGTAGAAATTTTCTTAACTGTATCTGTGTCTCAGAAGATGTATCTTAAACTAAATTTAAATTGAAACAATAAAATGTACTGAAACAAATCATGCTGTAACTGTTAAAAAAGACAGAGTTCATTTTCTATGTCTCTATTTCTTCATCTGTAAAGTGTAGAGAGCACTTTGCTACGTTCCCGGGGTACTTCAAGCCCTCCACCAGTGCATATAAGGCATATAGCATGCTTATAGAACTGAGTGTTTGTTTTCCAGTCCTGAAAAATAAATGATCACTTCCTAGTGGTTTAACACAACCATTACTACCTCATAGTCTTCATAAGGTCAGGGTGTGGCCCAGACAAGACTTCTACTTCAGGCAGAAGTTGGAGGCCATGTGTCTTTGTCTCTCCAACTGTTCTCATTTGCAGGCTTGACTGGCGAAGACATTTTTTTTTTCCAAAATAGCTCAGGATCTTTGCAGAATTCATGTCCTGCGACTCTAAGAGCAGGGACCCAGGCGTTCTACCAGGGGATAACTGAGTCTGCTGAGCTGCTCACTGCAAGCACTTCCACGGCGTTCTCACTTACCAAGGCAGCAAAAAGCCAGTCTGGCAGAAAGACTCTTCCATTGGGTAACACAATCACAGGTGGACCCTGCCACCTTTATCCTATGCAGGCCTGACAACCCGAGATCCAAGTTTGTCCCCCTGGAGCCCACATAAGGATGGAAAGAGAGAATGAACTCCACAGAGCTGTCCTCTGACCCTCATGTGCTCCCCAGGGCAGGTCACCCCATACATACAGCATGTACATGCACACACACATACATATAAATAATAAACGAATATTATAGACTAAATACAATCTAATATATATATATATATATATATATATATAATATGTCAAAAGTCTTATAAAATTAAGCACTGATCCATAGTTTTTGCTAGCTAATTCCTGTGAGTAGTTAAACAGTAAAATAAGTTGCATTAGGGCTATTCACCAAACACCTGGCATAGCTCACCCTGGACAGAGAGGTGTTTGAGGATAATTAACCTCAGTCAGTGTCGGGGGAGCTGTAATCAATAACTTCCATCGCCAGATAGCCAGATAGTGTCTCCTGAGATCACAGAATCAGGGCAACACGAAGTTAACAGACGGGGGAAAGCTGCCTGGAATTCCTTCAGGTTGACTTGTACTTGTCCAGGGGCCGGAAGGCAGCAAAACAGAGACAGATTGGCCGTACTCAGGAAGGACAGGAAACTAGGCAGTGAGGTGGACGTTCTGCCCAAGAATGAAGTCCACACTCTATTTTCTTAAAAAGAAATATTCTTGTAGCGGCTGCTCCTTTTGTAGCAGAGGGCAAAGCTCACCTCCTGATATCCCCTGTCCACCTTCATCTTCCACCCCACACAAAGATGATGGCAGGGTTTTGTTCTTCCCCCTGCGTCGAGCCTGTGCAGCATAGACCGAATACTAGTTTGTTTGTGTCAGCGGCAGAAATGAAAATGTTAAGAAGTAAAACATTTGCTGCTGCCATTAAAGTTATCTTTCCCTTCAGTGGGAATAAAACAGACAGAGATGGAGATACTGATGGAATCTAGATGGGCTTTCTTATGGGGTCGGAGAGAGTAGAGCCCTGAGAGGCAGCTGCAGCGTGGGGAGATAGCGGGAGACTCAGAGACTCGGTGGGCGCTGCATACTAACAGGTGACAGGTAGGTTTCCAAGAGGTCTGTCGTGGGCAGAGCCTGTTGGTTCATAGCACAACTCCAAGCTTACTGGCTACAAGAGACTCAGTAAGTTCTTCAAGCCAGTGTGGGTCACCACCCTCTACGATGAAGGGCCAGGCTAGTCTGGGACCCGAGACAGGGCTAGGGGACGGGAAGGAGACTTAGCAAAGGCAAGTCCCTCTCTGAGGAGTGGATGGGGGTAGGGTGGGGAAAGGTGAAGGGAGTGGGAGTGGGGAGGGACTAGGAACTGAGAAAGGCAGGAAAATGAGAAAAGATGAAAAATAAATAAAATAAAATTTTTCTTTAAAAAAAGGGACCTCACTGAGAGCTGCCCCTTGCTCCAATGCTCTGGAAGAGAGAAGAGATACAACGCAGGCCGTCATGAGCACGAACAGACCACAGTTCACTCACTATATTTGGTCTCAGTAAAGACTACATGCCCTGCTTGGTCCCCACTAGTCTGCTCCCCTTCTAAGCCTGTATGAAAATATACTATGGTCTTCAACCTTTCAGCGTAGTTACCCAGGTGGTTCGTCCACGGGGTATATTTAAGGATCCTCATCTGTATGTCATGAATCCTCAACATGGACGCCTTCCTTGGACTAAATTTTGAACCACAGAAATTTGATCTGTTGCTCAGTTAACATATAAATACAATAAATAATCACCAGGTCGGTGTTTTTAGGGAAAAAAAGACAATATTAATAAACTATAAAAAGTCAGTGAAATTCATTTTAGCCCATTCTTTTCATTATATTATCAATGTAATGTTATCAATATAATATTTCAATATATATCAATATATATTTATTGAAAACTTAATCTGTTGGTGGAAAAAAATAGCAAATACCACATAACAACTTCTAATTCTTAATGTGAAACTTGCTTCCTTATTTCTCTTTGAAATGTTTACAATGATTTCGTTGTTATAAACTGAGTATAGCAAAACAACCACCAAGGAGAACAAAGAACTGCAAACACATAAGAGCCTGGGTAGAGAAAATGGCACCGTAAAATGTACAGTACAATAAAGTGGGGCATATAGGCATTATCAAAAAAATGATAGTTGCAGCCTTGCATGGTGGTGCACACCTTTAATCTCTGCACTTGGGATGCAGAGACAGGATGATTTCTGTGAGCTTGACATAGCATACAAGTTCCAGGAAATAGCAAGTCTACAATAGCAAGTTCCAGAGCAGCCAGGACCACATAGAGAGACTCTGTCTCAAGCAAAACAAAAAGTTAATGAGGCCACAAAGGTAGCACAGTGGTTAAGCACTTGCTGTTCTTGCTGAGGACCCAGGGTCAGTTCCTGGTACCTGCATCAGGCAGCTCACAACTGCCTGCAAGTCCAGTTCCAGGGATTCCGACACTCTCTTCCAGTGTTCAAAGACACCTGCAGGGTTAAGAGCACTGGCTTCTCTTCCAGATGACCCATGTTCAGTTATTAGGACCCACATGGCAGCTCACAACTATCTGCCACTCCAGTTCCAGGGAATCTGACACCCTCACACAGACATGCATGCAAGCAAAACACCAATATGCATTAAATAGAAATACATTTTTTTAAAAAAACTAAGAAGATTCTATTCTGAGATAAACTTTCAGGAGGTAATCTTTTGTTCTAATTCTTTTTTATTTATATTTACTCTATTATTTTATATGCATGAGTGTTTTCCTATGTATGTATGTACACTATGTATGTGCCTGGTGCCCAAGAAGGTCACAGGAAAACATCACATGCCCTGGGAATGGAGTTACAGAAAGTGTTAAGATATCACATGGGTTCTGGGATTGATCCCAGATCTTTTGCAAGAGCAAAAGGTGCTTATAACCACTGAGCAACTCTCTAGACTTTTCTTTGCACCAATTTAAAGAATATAAATTATTCTGCAAATATAAATTATGGCTCTAATGTGTACCAAAAAGATGACCCCAGACTTCAATTTTTGGATATAAACTTAGAGAAAACATCTTAGCCTTGTACCATTTATACTTAATTTTTAGTGAAATAGAAATTCATTTAATATTCAACTAGTCATTGAAAGTTATTTGTTCACTTGTATTTAGTACATTCATAATATTGTGTAGCTACCATCTCTCTCTAGTTCCCAAATGGTTTCGTTACTCCCAGAAGAAAGCCCTGTGACCTTTAAGTAATCACTCCCTATTCCTGCTCTTCATCACCTGGAAACCCCAAACCTGTTCTAAGTTCAAACGGAGCATCTTAGACATGAAGATGGCATTGGAACTGTATTCTTTAGCGTAACTACTGGTCCAGCTCCAGTTGGATGAGTGAGCATTTAATATCCTTGGAGCTCTGATCTATAATCACTCTTAATCTTCCTTTTCCCCATGCCCCAGGTCACACTGCAAGCTCACATTGGAGCTGTTCGTCACTGGGTATGCTGCTTGTGTTACAGTGAGTGTACTCCATATTTGTGAAATTCATTTAGAATTAATTCATCCAAGTAATCTAGCCAAGAGCATACAACTCATAAATTATGAGTCACAATCCAAGCTTCAATTTACCCCTTCAATTTACAAGAGCTTGTTTGGGACGTACGGCACTGTTTAATCTTGCTAAGAACCCTATGCGATAAAGGCTTTTATTAGATCATAAAGTTTGTTTTCAATACCTTTATTTTCTCAACCAATTAATAACAATAATCGCTAACGTATAGTTCTCATGAATTGAGTAGGTAGTATACAGAGACCAGCAAGATGTCTCAGTGAGTAAGAGCTCTTGCTATCGAACCTGATTAGCTAAGTTTGATGCCCTAGTTCCACAAGGTATGAGGAAAGCTGTAGTCCTATATGATAGAAGAAGAGAATGAACCCCATCCAGTTAGTTATCTTCTGAACTCTACTCATGTGTCATGGTACTTGTGTTCCCAAATACACAATCATGCATACACACTAAACAAATATAAATAGTAAAAACTTTAAACTCTCTCTTGGGGATTGAATATTCAGCTCAATAGCAGAGCATTTTCTTAGAATGCATAAGGCCAGAAATTCAATTCCTAGCAATTCAGGATATAATAACAGATACATAAATAAATTACCTGTATTTTTTGTCTTGACCATGGTCTCCTTTGTCATCATTAACAACCACTACTGACATCTAGATAGGACTTGAAGTTTATGAATTATTTCAACATGTACTTTCTTGCTGTATAGTTACTGTAACATCCCTGTTTGTTTGTTTGTTTGTTTTTTTGAGGCATGGTTTCTCTGGCTGTCCCGGAACTCACTCTGTAGACCAGGCTGGCCTCAGACTCACAAAGATCTGCCTGCCTCTGCTTCCCTGAGTGCTGGAAATTAAGATGGGTGCCACCCACCCGCCCCCCAGCAACATCCGCGTTTCATTGAAAAGAAAACCAGGCATCATGAAGGCGAAATGATCTGCGTAGGATCTCACAGCTAGTTAAACTAACTCACTCTCAAATCTGCCAGTTCTAAGTATTTTATTTCTTAGTCTACTGTGTTGATATTTCATTTCTTTGGTTGCTGCATATCTTTAATACTATCAGCTAGCCCTACTTAGAAAATATTACATCAAACCTTTGAGTAGACACCTTCACCAAAGCTCCAAAAGACCAATCCATGAGTGTAAACTCAAGAGTGAGAAGAGCTTTCTTAACCCATTTCACACTGTGTGCTCTTTGAGAAGCGGCGCCAAACATTCAGAACATGCTTTCAAAGAATTAATATTAGCATTCAAATTCAAGGAAATGGAGCAAGAAAGACAAAGAAAATGTCTTCTTAGCACTACAACTAGTGACATGGCAGCCCCTCTCCATTCACTAATGTTCAAATTTTTATTTGAAAACGTGAACAAAATTCTCAAGAGGAAGCAAGCATAAGTAGACGGGAGTGGAGGAATGTATTACCTTCTATTTTGTTAACTATAACTAAGTATCCAATGCTGGGTACTTAATAAAGAAAAGAGGTTTATTTAGCTCATCGTTCTAGAGACTGCAGCATTTAATGAGCTCCTCTGTAGTCAAATCCCATCTTAGAGGGACGCTCATGAGGGCAATAGGATGTTCTAAGGGAAGATGAAACACGCTATCTTGCAGGGAAGCTCATTACGCTCAGGAAGTAAACAACTCAAAGGCTCCAGGAAATCCCTAAAAGTGACCAGATTCACCGGATTCCTCCCTCCACCAAACATATATCTGGCGAGAGACACCCTTAGAGAAGCTGGAGGTCTGGAAGAAGAGAGTCTAGCGAAGCTGGACAAAAGAGGTTCAGACTAATTGACCTCCCTATGAAGAACTCTCTCCAGCCTCCAATCTCACAACTGTCTGAGGTTGTGCAGCATCCTCCGGGATTCCATCCTTCAGTCATGCTGGGGTAGACTACTTTGGCCTGTATTGGTTCCCTCTCTGGGAGGGAGTAGAGGCTTGCTCACTTCTCCCCAGGAGCATGGTGGCTCACGCCATGGGCCTAGTTTCAGTTCAGCTCCAGTGAGGTCACTTTGGAAGTCAGTCCAAAAATACCAAGATCACTTCTAGGGAAAGGAGGTGGCATCCCAAGATAGGAAATTACAGAGCAATTTAGAAACTCAGATGTCGGCCTTGCTCTTACAATAACCCACTCTCACTAGAACTAACCCAGGATCCATAAGAACTGTCATAATCCCATTCAAGCACAACGCCTTCAATGATCTAGCAGCCTCTCATGAGGTCCTGCTTCTTAAAGACCCACCACTTGTCCCAGGGAAGGCTAGGCTTCCAACACATTATCCTTGGGAATCAAACTACATGCAAAACACAGCAAGCAGTATATAGGTCAGATCACCATGCCTGACTGACGTTTGGATTGGGGGTTTTCAATCTTCCAGGCATTGTCCTTTGAAGAGTGAGAACATATATGCTCAAGAGAATGTATGCGTGATTGAGAGACCTCAAGCTAAGCTATGGAAGTCAGGGAAGGAGACACATAGGGACTCTGAGAACCCTTTGGGTAGAGTGGCCATGTCTAGAAAAAAATAATAGTGCAAGGTATTCAACGATAATTGATTTTCTAATAAGTACTTTTTGGGGGTATAGTATACTGTATTCAAAGACTGGAATATAATTTTATATGAAAAGTATTCATTGTTGATCTGAAATTAAACTTAATGAGGCAATCTTGTACTTTGGCCACTCACCCTAAGGATAGTCCTGTGTCAGGCTCCAGGGATACTTTTAGGCGATAAAAACTAGAACGGAGCTACCGTGAGCAGGTCTGAGTTAAGTCCTTGGGTGCACCCATACATCTTTTTTAACATGTTTCATCATCTGCTTGAGCCTTTTGTCTTTGATTGAAAGTCGCTGTAAACTATGCTTGAACACCACAGCGTTAATCATAAGCCTCTTGAAGTATTTTCATATTGTGTATAATAAATGCCCATATACTTAGGATTTAAATAAGAACTACTTACCACAATATTTAGTTAAAATTACAAAGTGAGTACAAATTAAGCCATCATTTTGTTAAGGTTTACGTTATAAGTCTGATTTAATTTCCTCATGTTTTTCTATGTGTGTTTGTATAACTGTTGTGTCAAGACTTTCACTGATAAAGTATTTCAAATTAGCTGCGTGAAGAAATGCATTCAAGGAGTTACAACTGATGTGCGTTGGGACTAAACACCTACAATCAGAGTTGTTTCTCACCTGAGTCCCTCTTACTGATGTTATGTAACAAATGGCCCTGATTGCTGGCAATAACTCACTTAACAGGCTCGCATTTGCAGGGTACGCTCAAAAAATAAAATAATGAACCGCTAGTTTTCCTGAAAAGAAAACAACACGAGATGTGGGCCCGAGAAGCTGCATGGCTGTTTTATTCCATCTGAAACCCTCCTAGCGCTGGGAAACAAGTGTTCGTGAGAGGTGATGGTGAAACGGGGTGGAGTGAAGAACAAGGAAAGACAGGAGCCACCATCTCTCTGGTCGCCGACCTCCAGACCTCCAGCCATTTGACCCCAGTGTCGTAGGACACCATGCCTGTCTGGTAGGTATAGTGTTGGGGCAGGGGAGGATGACTAAAGGGAGCCAAAGTGACAGGGTAGGAGCAGTGAGGAGACACAGTGCAGAGGTAGACAGGGACCTGAAGTTTTCTTCAGTTATGTCCTTGGGTGACTTCTGCGATGATTTTAAAATATCACATTCATTTGACAAAGTCATTCGCCATTGTGAAATCATCTGCATCTTTTTCTCATGTTTTTAAATTCTCTACTATCTTCTTATGAAACATCTTAGTTTCAGTTCATGGAAGAGTCCAAAGAATTCTCCAGATTCAATTTCATCCCAATATCTCTCCCCCAATCACCTTAATATGACGTTCTGGGAAATGTGTGGAGCACATTGTTACTAAAGAACAGCAGCATCTTGGTGCTAAGGCAGCTAATTCTTCTTCTTTGTAACTCAGCACGAAGCACCAGGCTTTTATCTAAAGCTTGAAGAAGAGAACCTTCACATTGGTCATCATGGGAGCTTCCGCGGGTTGGCTCATGCCCTGTTGGCCAAGTTCACATGGGAAACCTCAGGGAGCCGCTTAGAATGTCCTTGTCAACAGGCTGAAGGCTGAGCTCTCCTCCTAACACTGTCCTCCTGTCTTAACATGTGCCCTGCGCATAAGAAATCACAACTTTGAGGACTTTGTATAGCATCTTTCCTCAGATTTGCCCAAAAGAGACAGTGGATTTACCGATAGTAACAAAATCCAGGGCTAGTCTGTCTTCATCTTAGAGCTTCTTCATCCAGGAAAATTCTTTATCCCATATTAATGTAGCTAAGTAGCTCCAATCGCCTCAGGAAACAGTCTGTGAAGGAGGAATTTGGTTTTAAAATTGGAAAGTGTTCAATAGGGTGCTTTTTTTATAGATAACATTCAAATGGTTGAAAAACTAAAATGGCCCACCCCTCCCTGAGGATTCATAAGCAACTAACAGTTTCTAGGAGGGAGAAGGCTCCTAAGGCCTCACCTGAAGGATTCACAAGCAGTTACTGGTTTCTGAACCAGGCAGGGGAGACAGTTTTTTCAATGGTGTAGCCAGAGTAAGTTGTTCATGTTCCCCTCACCCATGCTCCTGTTAGCAACCTGAATGAAACATAGGGGGTGGGGGGAGAGAGAGGAGGGGTACAGACTAGCTAGGGCAGAGAAAGGAAGTCCATAGAAATCGGGGAGAAGACGAAAGAGATTGAATATAGCAAACATGCAAACACATTAGTGAAATGCCATAATGAAACCCATTATTATGTGTAGTTAAATAATAATAATAAAATGTGTACTTATAAGAAGAGGAAAGAATAAAAGTAACACAAAGATATAGAGGTTGAGAAGTTATATTTAACCCCGACACTAATGTCCACTATAGGCTAGCTCTTCCCGTGTTTTTTGGGGGGAGCATGAGGCAGGGTCTTCCAATGATTTTATATACAGCCACGTGCCATTTAATGATTGAGATTATTTCTGAGAAATGTATCACTAAGCAATTTTGCCACCGAGTGAACCACATAAAGTGTTCTTGCTCGGGCTAACTTGACAAGTCCCCTTGATGCAGGCAGAAAATGAGATGAACCCGAAAGCCACTTCTAGCATGAAATGGAATCCTGTTTTATAGCACACTCTTTCTTACTAAGAAGAAAAGAGTCGAACATAGCAAGTGCATGATAATTATCATCGATATGCAGGACTATACACTGTACACTGTACAGCTGGTAGCACAGTAGGTCCTTGGCACCAATGTGATTGCAAGCATGTGAGTTACCATGCTATGATGGAGGCCCCTAGGCTGTAGGAACTTTTCAACTCCATGGTGATCTGTGCGACTGCCACCGTATCGTTCTACACAAGCCCATCATAACCTTCAGCGCATGCCTATATATATGAAGAGGCATTAATACATATTATTTCACAGGTTTTTCTACAACCATAATTATATATGTTCCATTGTTTGCTTTGCTCTTTTGGTTTTGGTTTTGTTTCAAGACAGGGTTTCTCTGTTGCTACTTCTTAACTGTAATTTTTCTAGTTACGAATGGTAATGTAAATATCTGTGTTTTCTGATGTCTTAGGTGAACCCTGTGAAAGGGTTGTTTGTCCCTCAATGGGGTAGTGATCCACAGTTCCTGATGCTTAGCATGTTAATGCTAAATAAAAACTAGATGTCCTACTGTAAATATAAATTTGATAACACTGGCATAATAACCCTTAAACTTAGGGACTGGGTTCAGGTGCAGATTGAGGCATTTCTGAGTTTATACTTCAAGATGAAAATGGGACAGATAAAGATAAAAGTACTGAAAAAGGAGTGGCGGTTTCAAGAATAAGGCTGACTCTTGAATCCAGGGGCTGGGTCAATAACAGGTGAGTCTCTAGGTTAATTACACAGAGGCTGAATGGCAAAGTGGAGCAGAAGCCCAGAGAATTCCTTCCTGGTGAAGTCGTGGAGACTGAAAATAGCACAGACTTAGAATTCAAGGCAAGAAGTGGGGAAAGGCAAGTGCACTCTTAAAGTACAGCCTGTACGGAGATAGACAAAGAAGAAAGGAAAGAGGAGGGGGCAGGCAGCGTGATCCTAGTGTGGCTTCTCACACAGATGCTCATAGGAGCCCCAGTTTTGCTCAGCAGCTCCCACATTTAGGGAAGTGGCTAGTGAGCTGGCCAGGTGAGACAGACCTAGCTACTATGCCCCACCCACTCCTTCCAAGAACAGTCTTTCCCCTACCCCACCCCACCCTGCAGCTCTAGAGGTTCAGCCTTAGCAAGGAGGTGCTGCTGAATGCTTCTCTTTTCACAAGGTCAGCATCAGTAGTCACAGAAGCAAACTATGGTTAGCCAACTTGGAAAAAATAGAAAGGCAGACAGAAGCAACTCTCAGCTCAGCTCTTGCTAAAATCCCTCCGACACTGCCAGAGAAAGGTGAATTCGTACAACTTCTTTGGTTGCATCAATAAGGTAGTGATAACATTTAAAAACTGCAAACGTGTTTTTATCTAGGGATTCCACTTCGAGGAATTAATTCTATTGGCACACTTAGAAAAGTACACATAACGTACATGTTTACTGAAGCACTATTTTGACAGGTAGAAATGAAACAAAAATAACTTCCCATCAGTATGTTAACGGCTTTTTTTTATTCATAATGCTGTCTTATATAACATCTTCCACAGCTGCTGGAAGAATGAGGTAAACCTCATTGCGTAGAATGGGGAGCAATGGTCAACAGCATTGCTAGGTGAATAAAAATCAATCACCAGGCCAGGCAATGGTGGTATGTATCTTTAATCCCAGCACTTGGGGAGGCAAAGGCAGGTGGATCTCTGTGAGTTTGAGGCCAACCTGGTCTACAAAGTGAGTTCCAAAACAGCCAGGACTGTTACACAGAGAAACCCTGTCTCAAAAAAACAAAACAACAAAAACAAAAGTCAATCAACTTGAAACAGCCAGTGTAGTGTACAATTTTTGTATTTAAAAGAAAACATGCTATATTTGAATAGAAAACGTCTGTTAAAAATGTGAGCGGCTGGTGGTCAACATTGAGGAGTGGGACCGAGGGGACAGGGCAACAGCTGGACAGTTCTTTCAGGTGCTTTTTTATTGTTTTTGCAGTTGCAAAGTTCACTTACACAGGCTATCATTCCTTGAGTTTCTTTGGTGTCTAAGTAATGTGGTGTTTGTGATCATGTTTGACTCAAAATAATCATCACTTCCAAAAACTCCGTTTAACAGGGGTTCATTATGGCTGGGTAAACAGCTCTGGTTGACCTTACCTGAGTTTCACAGAACTGATTTCAACTTTGTGGGTCTATTTTCATGGCCCGGCACATGCAGAAAACTTAGTAAAATGTCACGTGGTTACAAGACTCAATGTGTTGAGTCTTCCCACTCTTTACCAGAGCTTGTAACTTTAGTACCACACCTAAGTAGTTGTTACTTACCCGGGCATATCCTTTTTTGTTTGTTTGTTTCGATGTTTTGGTTTGGATTTTCGAGACAGGGTTTCTCTGTCTTGCTCTGGCTGTCCTCAAACTCAAAGAGACCCACGTGCCTCTTACCTCCTGAGTGCTGGGATTAAAGAAAGGTGTGTGTGTGCCACCACCACCCAACCCATGAGGGAACATCTTTTAAGAATAAATTTTAGTTCCTCTGTTGTTTCCTGAAAACTCTCCAGAGCAATGTACTTAACGGAAGAAATGTGTCATATTTTGCAAGGTCAGGGAGAAGTGACCAAGAAAAGACAACCCGCCTTATTCAAATACCTGCTTTGCTAAAGAAGAGAATGCCCCAGGAAGAGTGATTCTGAGGTAGACGTTCTTGTCCTGATAATCAGAGCCATTCAGTTCATCTCTGTCCTGTATCTTGAAGAAAGAGAGCCTGAGACAAAAGAGGGAGAGAGAGAGGAGGAGGAGAGGGAGAGAGATGGTGGAGAGGGAAAG
>NC_022009.1:57072885-57098475 GCF_000317375.1 Microtus ochrogaster | reverse complement strand
AGAGAGAGAGGAGGAGGAGAGGGAGAGAGATGGTGGAGAGGGAAAGGGGGAAGAGAGAGAGGGGAGATGAGAAAAGGCGAGGCAAGAAAAACCACTTGACCAGTACAACGGACAATAGACTCAGCATATGTTCTCTTGGGGGCATGACTTTATTGCAAATCCTCAAATGGAGCAGAATATTGCTTGGGACATCAAGTACAGGTTACCTACCTGTTGCTATGATGATTATGTCTTTGCCTATATTTTAATGAAAATTTCAAGGGTGAAGAATTTACTTTCTGCAGAATAAAAATCATAGTGGAGAGCACAGTGTTTATTTTAATTGCCTTGGTGGATTATGACTTTTCCATGGGGAAGAATATTTTGTGTTGATAAATGCAGAGATGCCTACATTTTTTATAGAAAGCTAGTGTCTGCATTAAAAGATAACTGATTAAAAGTGGTGCACACTTTTAATCCCAGCACTTGGAAGGCAGAGGCAAGTGTATCTATGAGTTTGAGGCCAGCCTCAGACTGGTCGACAGAGTGAATTCTAGGACAGTCGGGGCTACACAGAGAAATCCTGTTTCAAAAAACAAAAACAAACAAACAAAAAGATATAGGCATATCAAGCAAACAATTTCTTTCACTGTAGTTATAGCCAGGCCTAGTTCATGAATGTAAACCAAGCCTACAATTCATAAATTACCTTAAATTTTTCACAGTGAGCTTGGGAGATCAGTGCTGCAACCTTAGAGAGCTTCTACTTTATAACTGAACGTTCATGCAAAGGGATCAGCAAATCAAGAAGAACAGGAACTAAAGCAAAACAAAGAAACACAGTAAAAGCCTAGTTTCCCTAGTTCATTTAATATCCAAATATTCATGATCTGCAGTTAAAAAAATAAAACAAAAAATGCAGTTTTCAAAGAAAAGTTGATTCTTCTAAATGGCTAAGTTGTAAGCTTGCTTGGCCATTCAATTTCAAATGTATGTGTTGGTGAGAATTTGAGTTTGAAAACACTCTCCCCCAGTATTTAGATTTCAATTCTCAGAAATAAATGACCTTAAGCCCTACAAGAGAGTCCAGAGGCACATTGGTACTGACAGTTGGAATCGTGTAGGGGTGAGAACACATATTTTACTTTACTCTCTTCTTGCACATATATACATCAAACCAAGCCCACAGGATTTGGGTAGCTCCTCAGATTTATTTTAGCGCAGACTGTTTTCTTCTTTGAACACTAATCAACTTTATTAGGTGCCATTTCTACGGCTCAAATCTGTCCCAGAGTCAGCCTCCTCCTCTCCTCTCATCAGAGTCCCGCTTGGGCTTCCTAGCGTGAGTCATTTATCCAGTGGCCTGCCTGATTATTCACATGTTTTTGAGATTTGTGAAATGTGGCAGATAAACAGGTTTATGCTGTGTGCAACTTGGAGGGCAGCCAATGCCTGCCTGCCTATACAGCGTGTTTACTCTCCTTCCCCGAGTCTCTCTCCCATACAGAGACGCCTGCCGTATTTCAAGACTAAAATCAGTGTAGAATGCAATCCAGTAATGTCACTGCAGAAAGCAGCAGGTGCCTATCCACTCATTTGCAGTGATTCTTGCAGTGGAGAAAGTGAATCAATGATTCACCCGACAGACAAAGAAACGTCGCAGCGAATGTGTGGGAAAGAAAATCAAATGCAGGGAAAGTAACACTTTCCTCGAGAGGTGTGCCCTGATTTTCAACAGCAAAACCCTCTCGCGAGACAATTGGGAATGTTTTCAAAGTGTTTTTGCTGCACCTCAGAAAGCAACGGCATGCTCCCTCTCTTCCTGCATCTGCTGTTTTATTGCTTTTGTGTTGTACTTCTAAAATAAATATCAATAAATCATTGCAGTTAGATACTGTAATATAGACAGAAATGTACTCGACTCCCTACAGTCACTACAATTGGAGGGGACTCTGATTAGGACGCTTTACTTAATTAAGTGATATCGTCTAAAGAGAGTTCTTCCCTCCATTTTCTGTTTAACAGTCTTGTAAAACACCAACAGAGGAGATTCATTCTGTTGTTTGCTTTCCTTATTGTAAACGGTTTCTTCTCATTCATATTTTACAGATGTGGTGTTAATGAAATGGCTAATAAGCCAAAGACTGCTACTCAGCTGCAGCCTTGCTGCGCTCAGTCCAGGCTACACAGACGAGAACACATTTTCTCTTCTGGTCCAGAAGTGTATTTATTTATTTTTTTGGCAGCATGTGTAAACTACAATTAAGTTGATTTAAAATAAAAATTTCCAAAATAAGCAGACTCCATTTAGTTTATCTGTGTGGTTCAGTAGAGACCTTTAAAATCTCTTTCTTTGGAAAAACAGGAAAAAAAATGGGCAAAGAATGAGCAACCCTTATGCATTAGATGTTACTTGTAAAGCACTTTGCCTTTACTGAAAGACGTCATTAAATCTGGATTGCCAATACAAATATGATTATATATGTTTTCTAAATAAAATGTTGTTATGTTGCAACTGAACTCATCCATTTATTGTTTGTTTACCTAATGCTCAAACTGCATGTTTTATTCATAGATGTCTGGGAGAAAAAAATTTTTTGCTTAATAATCACACCAAGCATATTTAACAAAAGCGATTCTCCTTTTATTAGTGAGCAGATTTAAGCAGAATGATTTCATTTTTTTCCCCATTTTGTTAATTCAGACTCGCAGGATCCTTGGTGTGGAGCTTTTGTTTCTCTCCCTGCTGCCTTTTATACCTTTAATGTATGCATGCCTATCCACTGATGAGAAAATATCATCTCCTGAAACTCCTCCTTGTTCCTTCTTGGCCATTCTCTCCGTGGATTTCTCATCTTGCTCAGTGCTCGCAAGTTAATTTTGCCAACTTGCTTTATGTGCAAGATAGACCAACTGAGGGCCAGTGAGGAATGCCTGGTCCTGTCGAGGGCTTTGAATTTTCTTTCAGGGGAGAAAATTTGGATCCTAAGTACACTTATTTACTTGTCCCTTTAAAATAATACACAGTTATGCTTCTAAAGAGATTAAAAAATGTGCCAGATACAGTAGTTAAGAAAGTGAACATTTGCCAGCGCAGTGGTATTGCTCTTTATACTGAGTTGTTTTAATAAAAATGTTTGCAACTTTAGCTAACTAACAATGTCTTTGCATCTCAACCAGCATTATTAAAAGCGGTGTTCAATGTCAAAACTTTGTTAAATGAACTCAACTAGCTAGCCACAGACGAACTTCACTTTGATAAAAATATGCAGCTAAAAACTTTGCTGGTCTGTAAAATCTGAATGCGTGTAGGTCTCAAGATATATGACTGAATATTAATGAATTACATGCAAGGGCTTTTAAAACTAATTGCTGGAGTATTTAAAGACTATTCTGTGATTTTGCTAAGAATCTGCATTGTTTAATATTCATTCCATATAGGTTGGTTATTTACCAATCAAACAACAGTAATCATAACAACATAGTTGCTAATTCGTCTGATTAGAAGCTTTTGTTTTCGTGGAATACCATCTACACAGGACCATTGCCTGAAGACAATCGAAAAAGTATATAATTTTTCCTAATTCCCCAAGTTAAGAAAGCCACAGAAACACAATAAAATAATGTGCTCCCGGACTTGTGAGTCACATGAGTTGCTTGTAATAGCTTTACTATTTTTCCAAGGGGGGCATTTACTAAAGATCAGTGTTACACGAGTTCTAAAGTCATGAAACTTTGGGGTCTTTCTAATTTTGTCTTCTGGATCATTTTTATGGCTCAGTTAATCTACCATCTGTGAAGCAAATGTCTTCTCTTTAAGTTCTCCAGTTTAAATGGTGCTCTTGTCCTGACGCGAAAGTGTAGGACATTCCTGCCCCTTGAGAAAAATTTTGGCGACGGAATCCCATAAAGTCAATCTGATAGAGATTTTAATCCACCCACCCCCACATTTGTTTACCTCTTTAAAATTATTTTTAAACCAATGCACTGCCCCCACCCCAGGACTGGAAGCTGAATGAGAACTGTGTCTAATGAATACCACCGAGGTTAGAGTTGTCACTGGGGTCATTATCTGGCCGAAGAATGCCAGCCCTGTTTCAGCTGAACCAATTATTTTTATCAAATGACTTTTCTACTTAAATTGTTTGCTTTAAGAAATGCTGATTTTTAGAGATAAGCAGAGGTTTTGCAATGCACATTTTAGATCACAATTACCCCAATTTTTACAAAGCAATGTGGGCAACAGAGCAGACTTCGGGCTGATGCTGAGAGAAACTGCTGCCTGGGGAAGCAGCTAACTCCAGTCTGTCCTGGAAGACAAGTGCAGAGCCTTGAGTCAGTCAAGAGCTGCTCTGTCTGCAGCAGGACAAGGAAATCATGTCCCAACATACCTTTTGATTATGGTTTGTGAAATGGTTATCCAAACTAACGTATTTGTCTGAGGCTGGTGGTCTGAAGGGGGCTTTGCTAAGGGTCACAGTTGCACCCTCTTGCCGAGCTGGAAGGGAAGTCTGCAGAGAGGAGAAAGAAACAGTTTAGTGCTAAGGAGGGGCTGGGTCTCAAAACTCGTTTTCTTTCTGCAGGGATATGAGTTTTCTAATAAGGGAATATTTAGCAAAGGCCTTTTCTTTTCCTTATTTATTTTTTTGAGATGGGGTTGGCGAAGACGAGGGAAAAAGCCACATCTTGTATGAATGAAGTAGGAGGAGACAATGTGCAGACCAGAAAAAGTAAACAAAAGCTGGACAGCTTAGCTTTCCCCACAGGAGTTTCCCTCCACCAGGAGATGGCTGCAGAGCTGGAGGGGCAGCTCAGTTGCAATGACAAACTCTGCTTTCTCCACACTGGAGACTGGACCATGGACTCCTAACTAAGACATCTCACTTACAGCAACAGCACCAGTTTTGTGGCTAGTTTTGCTTCCAAAAGAGGGATCTGCTAGCCCTTCACAAATTAGCTTTTTAAGGGGGGCAAAACTTGATAACAAACTATTGTCCAAACACGTGAATATTTTTTCACAGGTCATTTTTTAAAAATGTCCTGAAACTCCTCAGTGGCCGAGAATATTCTGCCTTTCATATTGGATGGCTAACAACAACAAACCACAAGATTTTATGTAAGCTACATGGAAGAAATTTAAATACTGCTTACAGCAAACACACTGTGAACTTCATGAAAAATAGGATAAAAGCAGTGTTCTTCCCTAGTATTGTTCCTCCTGAGAATAAGAAATCAACCTGAAGCTAAAGGTTTTCTGAGTAGAAACAAGCACTGAGTGAGTTGTGAAAGCAGGGTAGCGCTGAGCCCTGTCTGTTCCCTTAAGAGACAGTGTCGAGATGCAGCCCACTTAGTTCAGTGCTGTGCTAATATGAGGGGAGATGTAATGTGGTTATTTGCAACATATTGATCACTCATAATATCCCTGAATTCAGTGGCTCAGGAAAGGCTCAGTTCTTTCTCCCAATGACAATAGTCATACAAAAAAGTATATAATAATTCAAATTCATGTTCTAAACTTTAATTTATAAAAACAATATTTTTCTCTTGCTCAAATGCATATAAAATGAAAACAAAAATCTGAGTCAGGTTACCCTAAAAGCACACATAAAACAACATTTGAGAATTTGTCTTTCAAGATCTTGTTTTTGAAACAGCTACCTAAAAAGAACAAAAAGAAAGAGATACTAAAATGTGTCACAGAGTGTAATGAGTCAAATGTTTCCTTCCCTTCCCCTTTGCAACCCAACTGTGGGAAATGAGGACCACGGAGATCAGATGCTGCACTGATGTGAAAGGTGTTGCAAAGCGTCCCGTTGATTGGTTCTAATTAACTGTGATGCTCTTGTGTTCTCAGTCTTAGCTGGGACACACTACACAATGCCTTTTATTTGGCTTTCAATGGATTTTTACTTAATAACAGCTGATCGCTATATCTGCAGCCCTTGTTTTTTTTTTTTTATTTCCTAGGGCTGTTTTTTTCATTTTGAAAGATATGTTTGAAGATATTGCTACACCATAAAAAGAAATAAATGTTAACAGTATTCATGTGGTCTTTCACATGCCTTTTGCGTATTTACATTTGGTGACTACCCTCTTAAGCCATAGTTCAATTTCTCTTTAAAAGTTGTGTATCTGGTCAATGTTGTAAGCAGGAAGTTCTGGAAGACAAATGTGAACTGGCAGTTAGTTTTCTTTTACTTTTTAATCAGACTGCTAAACAGAGCAGAGCCAAACCATGGAACTTGCAAGAATTCCTTGCAATGGGAAGGATTCCAGGATTTTAAAATATTAAATGAAATTCTTTGCACTCACCTTTCTCCGATGACTTAAGCTGAAACAGCCCTGATGGAGAGAAGTCATGAATTTTCATCAACTTCACACATGTCATACAGTTGAAAACATTTTGATTTGGCCTGGGACCCCTTCATGTCTCCGGAATATAGTAATGGCTCTGCTGTAATGTTTTGGAGGTACAACCCCCACCCCCACCCCACGAAGCTCCAGAAGCACCGGGAGATACTTGGCTAAAGTAAACAGCCTTTAAGTGGGAGGGGAGAAAAGCATTAAGTAACAGGAAGTTCCCAAAGAAATACACAACTTAAAATAAGGAGCTATTATTAGAAGCAGCACACTCTCGGTCATTTTAAGGACTACAATTTTATACAATACTACCCTTTCTGAGACGATGCAATTATTTGACCTGAATCAAACAGAATCATTTTGGACAGAGAAAATCCATAACTGAAATATTGGAGCTTAAATTGTCCATTTAGCTGAGCAGACCTAGAAAGTGATTAAACAGTACTCCTCTTTTTGTTCATCTGAAGATGCAGTGTGATTCCTGTGAGCAGTAAGTCCACTGCTTCAAAACAGCCAGCACCCTCGCCACTGCCCGGAAGAAGGCTAAGTGAAGTTAAGCGTGAAGCAAATGAAATTGTACCTAATGACACCCTGAGTGAGGGACTGTCTCTGCAACGCTTTTATCCTTCAAAATAATTTTTTTTTAGTTTTAAATAAGTAAATAAAAATTACTAAGACGGAGTAAGAAGTAAACATTAGGAGCGATCAGAGAGTGGAAAGTGGGGAGCCCCAGAGTCCTTTGCGCTGTGCTCTCCACCTTACAAAGGGGGGCAGGGCAGGTGGCAGGGGGAGATACAGCAAAGTTCCCAAAGTCTTTCAAAGACTGAAACATGAGATGGGCTGGCAAACCAGTGGGCTTCTGGTAGCATTCTTTCTACAGACATCCAGTCTTCCACTAAAGCAATAGTAATGTCCACTCAGCTAGCTGCCTGTCAATCCTATAAGGGCAACAACACATGCATTTAAAAGGTAGGTGTGGGTCCCACCAAGTTAGCAACTGCTGCACAGTGTGAGCAGTCATCTTCTTCAAAAGATATTTCTTTAGAAAATATCTTTATCTTTCCGTGATTGCCATGCTTCTAGGGCATATTATTTAATGAAGTGTGTTTCTCTTTGGCATCTGACACTGCACCAGCAGCCGGGGAAACCACTGTCACACACTGGTCCCTACTTTCAACCTACATTCTTTATTCTTTGGACGGCATTGCCTTCCTAGATTGTACTTCTATATTCAGATCTTCGCAATGGCTTTATGGTTGGGTACACAGGGTGGAATATTAACTTTTTGGGCTAGTATTCTAAAATCCTAAGATCTTTAATTTTAGCCTACTCCTCTGTTTTGTTTCTAACATCTTCATTATTTAGGCTGAGTTATACAAAACAGGCATGATTCTCTGACAATGGCTGGCTTCCCCATCTCCTGTGGACCTTGGTACATTCTGTTTCCGCTACCTAGAACTCCTTTTACCTCCTTTAGGATTGAGCTCGAATATCACCTTTCCTCCTGCTGCCAATCCCAAACACATCTTCCCATGAGATACTACTGGTTTTACAGACTTTGCATGACTCCTTCTTACACTGAACTGTAATTATCTGTCTAAAAAAAATTATCTCCTCTCACACAATGTCTTTGAGATCAAAGACCTACCTTTCCCTCCAAGGCTAATACTTTGCCTGGGGTGAGCATTCAATGAGTGTTTGCTGACTGACTGAATGAATCAATAAGTAGACTACTGTGTTTTCTTGTCTCAGCATCTTTGTCTTGGGATGATATCTCTAGTTTTTCCATTATAATCTCTAAACTGGATGTATGTTGACAACAGGACATTTGAAACAAGTGGTTTGAGCTTCTATCAACTATTTCCCCCAAGTCAAATTTTTCATTCATTCTCTCATGGTAGCGAATTGACTTTGATATCAAGTTGAAAATATCTATTCCTTCCTTCATGTGAATGGAGAGTGATTCTTGAGTTAAAAAAAGAGTCCCTTGTTCTAGACATTGGTAAAGAGATTTCCTTTATTATTTTTTAAAAAAATATTTGTTTGGTTTTAGACAGGGCCTTGAATTCATTATGTAGCTGAGGTAGACCTTGAACTCCTAACCCTCCTTTCTCAGTCTCCCAAATGCCAAGACTACAGAAACGCACCACCATTTCCATTTCTTACTAGGAAGACAACTTGAAAGACCACTTGAAATCCATGAAGCCTGTAAACGCACATGTAGATATAAACATCACCTTTACACGGAGTGGTGCTTTAGCAGAGGGTTCTCTGGCTTACAAGAGTGGAATGCAGATGCATGATGTCGTGTTTCTGGGGGTGCTGTCACTATTATTTTGACTCTTTCCAGTCTTGCCCATCCTGATGAGTAAGAACTGCCTAGATACAAATGTCTGCTGTGAGAGATTGCCCAGGGGAGCTAAGGATGTCCTTAATACATAAGCACATTTTCCATTTGAAATGAAGCTCTCATATTCATCAATAAGTGGTAACATGAAATGATACCCTCATATCCACCCTTCAAAACTGTAATAGCCGGGCGGTGGTGGCGCACGCCTTTAATCCCAGCACTCGGGAGGCAGAGACAGGCGGATCTCTGTGAGTTCGAGACCAGCCTGGTCTACAGAGCTAGTTCCAGGACAGGCTCCAAAGCCACAGAGAAATCCTGTCTCGAAAAACCAAAAAAAAACCAAAAAACTGTAATAATCTTGAGTCAGGCCCTCAGGTAAATAAAGAGACCCACCAGTAGCCCACTGGGCTAAGAGAAGGCAGGGTATCTCAAGCTTGAGATCATTTGTATACTCAGGATCCCACCCACCACCCCCATTCACTCCACTGACTCTGTTGTACCCCCAACCTACATATTAAAATGTGGGCAGTACTCACTTAAGGATGGAGGTTAGGAACACAGTTCTGTGGTCACTGGGCCAGCTCCCTAAAAAGAGTCCTAGGTGAGATTGTGATTAACAATTAGCTCTAGTTTTTTTTTTTTTTAATTCTTTTCTGGTCCACAAGGCCATGGCAATCAGTTTCCAAACCTATCACCTAAGGAGGAATTGTGTTTGTAAGTTAAAGCCCATTATCACGTCAGAAGAAGGTCCTTCTTCAGGATGGCAAAGTCTTGGGTTATGGATGTTCTGTAGTTGGTTTACATCTGAAATGCAATAAAAGATTAAACTTTTTAAAGGTGTTTCTTCTTTAAATTCATTTTGTGCTGCATCTGATATTTCACGCTTGTTTCCACCAAAATAGCATCACAACATACAGTCATAATTCGAATAGGAAACACTAGAATTCTCTCTTACCAATTGGCAAGGGGTGAACCTTTTTTTCTGTCAATTATTTGTTTGTCATCAAAAACACCTAGAATTTTATTTGTTTCATTATCATTAAAAGATATCATAGGCAAGTATAGTGATTCATGCCTTTAGTCTTAGCAGAGGCAGAGGCAGGAAGATCTCTGTGAGTTTGAGGTGCGCTTGGCCTACATAGTGAGCTCCAGGACAGCCAGAACTGCATAGTGAGACTGTCTCAAAGGAAAAAGAAGAGGAGGAAGTGGAAGAGGAAGAAGATACCAGTAAGAATTAATTGCAAGGGAAATGGTGAGGCTATTTCACAAGTTCAATTAGAAGAGTGTTTGTTCAGAAAACACTATGTACAGGTCCACTATACAAAGTATACACAACAGGCACATACCAAAGAGAAAACCTGGCTGTTTCATCACTGTGAAGTTACAGACATAGAATGTGACTGCCTAAGCCACACAGGCTTAGAGTTTCCTGCTTGCCTTCTGTTCTCTGTCATCTTGAAAGAAATCCTTGGCTGGCAGAAAGGGTTAGTCAAGCTGGAGAAAATTCTTTTTTTTTAAATTTATTTATTTATTGAGGATTTCCACTGGAGAAAATTCTTGAGCAAAAATTTCAACTTTACAACTTAGAAAGCAAGGAAAAAAAATGTCTTCATCTTCAGTGGGGGCCATTTGAAAGTTCCTCACAAAGGTACAAAGGGACTTGAGCCTCAACCCCACTAAGGTTCTAAAATGAATTCATTATATTAAAATGACTCTTGGAGCAAGAGCCAGTAATGATTTGTATTATCAGCTAATAAAATGGGGTTAGGCATATTTGTTCAATAAAAGTCCCTTTTATTCACTTTTACAGACATTCTTCTTTCTGCTTAATGAACATGGAAGACTGTTCATCATTCAGTATTGTTTAACTTAAAAAGCACAAATCTGTCATCTGGTTTTAAAATATTTTCCCCCATTGGTAATGTAGATGACTCGTGTCTATCTCTGTTCTTTAAGAATATACTAATACCATAATATAATTTTGGAAAATTAAATTTGGAGGCTTTTTACATTTTACATCTAGAGACCCCTTAGAATATTAGAAAATATCCTTTATAGAGTAAGTTTTGCTAACTTTCCTGAACGCTTACACGTCAATGAATTGTACCTTTCTTTTCTGTTCAGAACTGTTATAAGCCCTCTCATCCAGGCAAGTTCCCTGAAAAATTTTCAGTGAAGCCCAGGGCATTTTCTTGGTACCTACTAGCAAGTTATGGCTTTACCCTTGGTGGTCATAGCTAATTTTAGGTGCCCAAACCACTTCTAAAATGAGACTGTGAGGAAGGGGGTCTATCCTCCCAACCAAGAGGACCCTCACAATCTTATTTCGCCCACAGACCTCCTCCACTAAGCACTCCTCCTTCATGCCGGAGCCTCACATACAGAACACTGATATTTGAGAGAAATGTAGTTTGATTTTACAGTACCCCTGGCATGCCAAATAGTTGCATGTTCAACCTGAGGTAGGAAGAAAACTTTTGCTCTAATCCCTATTTTAACATTTCTCTGAAAGTTCAGAGCCTAGTCTCTAATGGATTTAGTAGGGGTGGGGGGAAACCTTTATTAAAGCAAATGCTATAGTCAGAAATTTGTTCAACTGACATGAAATAGCACTACTCCAAATTTCATTGACAGCACTTGATTTTCTCTGCGGTCTTCACCACTGTCTTGTGAGGGGGATTCCTGGGTTTTGCCCTCAGTAATAAGGATCCGACTTTTGTGGTACTTTTCAAAACTGAGGCTGTCTAATAGGACACAGCTTACTTTCTCAAGAAACTGTTTGAGAATTTCTTTATCCAAGTCTCTTCTTGTCTTTCTCCTTCTGACTCTTTCCAGGAATTCCCCCAGGGGTTTGTTCCAAATCCAAGGTGGAAGATGTGGAAAGGGGGGCAACGGTGAACCTGCAAACCACACTGAAATTCCTGGTACGTTCTAGATGCTACTTCAGGATTACAGGAGTGATTCACTCCTCTTTCTGTCTCCTGGCAGCTAAATGGGACTATTGGAGAGCTGCCAGAAGGGTAGGTAGCCAACCTGCTTGCCCTTGATTGTGCCTGCCAGCTTTTTAATAACAGAAGTAGGGTCAAGTAAGCGAAATCACAAACCCAGGAGAGTATTCTGAGAATGCAGAGGCAGTTAATGTCCTTCCAAACCTCAGATGGCTGGCAACCCTTGGCAGAGTAATCTATGATTTGTGGCACCTGACCCTTTCACTGTGGCTGTTATCTCTGCATTCACTAGAAACATATTTACAGAATCTCTCCATTAGCAAAGATGCCTTGTGTGTGATTACCCAATTGTCATGGTCACACTAGGGTTTTGATACAGATCCTATTCACAAATGAAAGGGTGCACTAAACTACACACAGAATGGGGTAGGGAAGGATCCTCACTCAGTAGTCCATCAAGACTTTTCTTGGTAGATCTCAGAGAGCTTATCGCTGAAGTCTTGCCCCCTTCATCTCTTCCCCACTGTTTTCTGTCTCCTACACCCAAGCTCAGAAAAGAATTTTTCTAGGTTGTTGTTTGGGTGCTTAAAAATTCTTAATGGTGTTCATAGTAATTAGGAATAACAAGTATCTTAAAGATATGGCTTATTTTATACATATTTGAGAAAGCATTATTTTCCTCAGCCAGTTAATACTGCACTAGACTTAGTACTTGGTACTTAGTATCAGCAAAATTCTTTGTCCCCACTTAAAGGAATTCATTCACAATTACAGACAGCTTGCAGGCTGTCTTACTTCCTTCTGGTGGACTCAAAAACAAAGGAAAAATTAAAATAGCCACCCTGGATCAAATGATCGTGAAAGAACTATTTAAAAGTTAGAGTGTGGCTTTACAGGCGCCAAGGTGACCTCTTTCGGGTGGCATCGAAGCCCTCGCTGTGGGAAGTCCTCCACCTGTTTAAGTTCTGTGTGGGCTGTCTTTAGTATTAGCTGGAAAGGTAATTTGGGGAAGAGAATCAAATGAATTAAGGACAGTAAGTCATGAATCAAAATGAAAAACAGTAACTCCTTGCTATGTCCCAAATTAAAAGCGACAGTAGATTAAACAATGAAGGTAATAAACTCGCCACAGATTCCGGTTTCTGTGGACTTGACAACTACAGGCTGCTCCCTGGAGCTGCCTACGGACTAAATGGCCGAGATTTGGAAGGGTTGTGTGACCAGCTCAACCTGGTTGGAGACACCACCCAGGCAGGCCTGACTTTGGACCTCCTGAGCCTCGCCCAGAGCACCCCCACAGTGCTCAGTTCTGGAAGGTCACTGACTTTAGGGAAGCGGAGGACAGAGGCCAGCCTGGCCGGTACCAGCACAGAAGAGGACCTGGCCAAGAGAAGATCACTGCACGTCTCTCTGCGCGGGCCATCTCTGCATAGCAGGGACTTAGGCCCTAAACTATGTCCAAATCCCAACAAGAGAGGATGCTCCCCTGGGGCGGAGGGAGGGGGCTGCGGGGTTAGCCAGGTGGTCGTATTCCACCAGGCTCCCAGACAGTGAGAACCGGGCCTCCACGGTTCGGTGCTACACCGACCTTGCCCTGATCCACCGTAAGAGCACCGACGCGATGCCAGGTGGGTGCACACTGTCCAGAACCTAGGCAGGCAGCAGCGTTTGGGCTAGCACTGGCGGGGAAGCTCTACGTGGAGCCGAGTGTAAGCGCCCTGGTGGGGACTCCCCCTTTTTGCATCCCGAACTCCCTCCCCGTGCTCTCCGGGCAAGGGCGCCTCTCTCTGCTGGGAGCCTCTCGATACTGTCCCTCGCGACCCGAATTCAACCCCCAGGAAGATGATCGCCGAGATGGAGAGCAACAGGAGAAGAATTATTTAAATGGGGGAGGGGACTGGCAAGAGGGCCAGGAAGAAAGCTCACAAGAAAATCCCCTTCGCCACCAAAACCGTTTCTAAGAAGTCCTGAGGTTTTATTCTTGAAGATTTCACTTTAAAAGCTGAAAAAAAATTATTCCACTGCTTTTAATTGAAGTAAACAAAGTGCAACAAATCCTAACTCAAATATGATTGCCGTGAGATTAGGGTCTAATTGCTTAGGGTTCAGGTGGAATATGCAGGCTAAATCCTACAGGGCCAATCTGAATTTCTCAATCCTTCTGTCAAAAGGAGAGCGCTGAGAGCCCACACGCTTCCTAACAAGTCATTTTTAACAGTTACAAGCTTCGCACAAAGACCACACAGGGCGTCTAAGAGATGCAAATCTAATCCCTGGTCGTTCTACAGGCCTTCAACAAAGATGTGCTAAACCCTAATAGAAAAGAAATCAGTTCTCTGTCACCCGTCCCTGGTAAAATCTATTAGAGAATGGACCGAGCGGCATCTACAGCAGTTGCTGCAAAGGTTAAGGACAACTACAAATAAGAGAGACCCAAGTTTTGTTTTCCGTGTGAAATATCGGGAGACGCTAACCCCAAATGAGTGACAGGATTCAATCCGTGGCTTCGCATTCATTTGAACGCTAGAAAATAAATAAACACACACATTAAGACTTTTGAAGACTCCGTTTCTAAATTTAGGAACGATGAAACAAATTCCTCCCAAAGATGGAAATCTTTGCCTCCAAAATTATTAGAGAATAAGGACCGAGGAAGCAAGGGCGAGCCACGAGTTGAGGAAGGACTCAGGCGTCAGCCCGGTTCTTCTACGAAAAAGCCTGACCGTGGAGCGGCCCCAGCCGGTGCTCCGGACGCGCACAACTTCTGGTCTGTGGAGCTGAGCTACGGACCCGCAGCCTGGACCGCCTCCCTCCATCCCAGACCTGCGGGCAGCGCCGCGGTCCCTCCGGGAGACCTCACCCTGCTGGCCCCGCTGGTGCACAGCGAGTCTGTGCTTCACAGCCGCCCAAGCGTCTCAAATGAGCACTTCGGCCGGTCACCACCCAAATGAGGCCCTTATTCAGGCTGGCAGAGTCATGCTGGGGTATTTAAAAGGTTGTGATGCAGCTAAAATGCTTCACAGCGTGTGTGACCCTTAAAATAGAAAGAGTCCGGGTGCCCCGGTGCTGCAGAGATGCCCCCTAAGGGAGCCAAAGCGGGGTGGGGACTTCATTGTAGCTGCATAGAGCCGCTCCGGTAGGCCGGAGCAGTCTCTGGGCTCCGAGGCTGTAAGCGCCCGGCGGAGCCAGCTGCCCTAGCCAATTGTTTCTGTTGGTGCTGGTTGGTTAGCTGTGTTTTGTTTGTTTGTTTGTTTGCTTGCTTGCTCTGTTTCGTTTTTAAGGGGGCCGGCCTTTGCCAAAACACAGCCCCAGAGAATCGAGGTCTTCCTTTCATCCTTGGAAGCTTAGGACTCCAGAGTGGGGGCAATGGGCTGGGATCCTGTTCCTAGGCACCTGCATCACCCTGGTGACCCCGCCTAGCCAAGCTTGCAAGGGCTACGGGGGTTCTAGTCAGTTCAAAAGCACGTCTCCCAACTTGGGAGGGCTGTAGTGGGAAAGTTTTGTCTGCTTCCATAGAAGTTTCCAGAAGTTATTTTCTTTCATTCTTTCTTTAACTTAAAAATGTTTGTTGTTTTTTTTTTTCAAAGAAAGAAACTGCTACTTTCTCTCCCCACAACTGTATTTTTTGCTTCCAGTTCCCCCGAATTTGTACTTCCTCGGGGCACAGAGCCCAGAGTTGCCAGTGGGAATAAAAAGATGAACCAGAGAAGGTGGGCTTGGGACTGAAACCAGGGGCTCTTGAATTTGTTCTGGCAAGGTGTCTCCCGGTTCTGAGCCCTGGCAGTATCTTGTAGAATTGCCCCTTCCCTCCAAGACTATTCCAGACAGATGTGCCTCTCCTCCACTTGGGGGGCTATGCTGACACAGCAAGATGTAGGTAGGGGCCCTGTGCCCCCCCCCGCCCTCCCTTACTGGCATTAATTGAATTTCTTTAGACAGAGGGTTCTCTTCCCTTCCTCTGTCACGTTTCCATCATGGCCCCTGACAGGCAGACCCTGGCCATTCTTTTGGCCTTCTCACTCCCCAAATGGCCTCCCATGAAGACCTCACTGGCTTTTATTCTTTACAGTTTAGCCATTCACTTTATCTGCTTTTCGTTTTAGCACTGGCATTAAGAAAATGACACTGAATTGCCTACAAAATAAGACCGCAGCTCTGAATCTGGAATTGGATAAGAAAGCAGGGAAAACAGGCATTGAACTGGAGAGATAGAAAATAAGGGGAAGGAAGGGGGAACGAACGAACTGATGATAAAGTCGCTTCAGGCTATGAATACAAGAATTAAGATGCCCCTGCAGGTGGTCCTTGGGACTTACCAGAAGGTGACCAAGGAGGCCTCCTGGGGAAGGCAGACCAAGGTTTCCTCTCCTGGGGTCTTCATCTAATGACTTGGTCTAGAAATGCTGATCCTGGTACTTTTGGCCCAAGAGAGTTTGAAGGGATAATCACAAATCAGCCTCCGCTGTGGAGCTGCGGCTGTTTGCTCTAACCTTGTGAGGGCATTGGGGAGCTGCCCTGAGAGGTCCCCCTGGCTCTCTGTAGTTCTAGAAGACAGTGTTCCTAAGTCTTACCAAGACTCATCCAGCAAAGCCCAGTCTCCAGCCGGCCCCAGGTTCATACTCACCTCCTCCTAGCTGTAGGCTCTTTGTTCCCCCCACAACACCCCAAAGTTTGCAGAACTGGGGAGTCTGAACCCTTCCTGCTGAGCAGGTCTTTCTTCTACCCCATCCCTCCTCTCAAGGTGCATGGTTCCCCTAGAGGATTATAGCTTATTCTCGGGATAGGAAGAAAACAGAGAGAGCATTGGGGATGAGGATGCTGTGTTTAGATCTTTGTGGTCCTTATCTTTTGGTGCCTGTTAAAGAGAATACTGGGGTGAGTTTTTTTTTGTTTTGATTTTAGGGTAGCTTTGCAGAAGATTGAGAAAAACTGGGAGCAGAAACACTCCCCCCTCCCTAATCTGTCAATTGGTTCTCCTGAGGTCCTCCCAGGGAGGAGACACTTTACCAAGAATTCTAAAACTATACTTGCTTGGGAGATACGAATCCAAGGTTCACAAATTATTCCCCATTTGAAATAAAAAATTTAGGACACAAGAGACACACTCCATTATTAGAGTTTCAGTCTACTGGAAAGTTAGGCATTGTAACTGAAAAGCCACTGAATAGTTGTTTTTTTATTCTCCCCTGCCCCCATCAAACAGCTGTGACTTGCTTTGGTTTTCTTCTATTTTGCTTTTTTAATTTTTAGTGGTTTATTTATTTTTATTTTATGTGCATTGATATTTTGCCTATATCTATGTCTATGTGAGGGTGTTGGATCTCCTGAAACTGGAGTGGCAGACAGTTGTGAGTTGCCATGTGGGTGCTGGGAATTAAACCTGGGGTCCTCTGGAAAAGCAATTAGTGTTCTTAACTGCTGAGCCATCTCTCCAGCCCCTGTGGTTTGAGTTTTTTTTTAAAGTGTTATTGTTGTTGTTATGGTGTTGGTGTTGGTGTTGATGGTGGTGGTTGCTGTTGTTGCTTGATCCTTCCAAGTAAACTCTTGCATTAGTATCCTGACCTAATGAACTAATATTTATATGCTCTGGGGTTCAGAATTAATCAGAGCTTCTACTCTTGAGCATGCCAGGGCTATGTGTGTAGTTTCCAGGAGGTTTAAGGTGCAGTCGGCAGGCGGGGCGCAACAAAAATTGTTTCTTCTGAAAACTCACAACCAAATGGAGAGTCACCCGCCGGGCATGGGCAGGGTAGTGGGCAACGTGAGCTGGATGGAAGTCGGGAAAGAGAAGCTAGATGCCGCCGCTGCTGCAGCAGCAGCAGCCTCGGGTGGGCAGGAGTTGGAGGAAGAGTGGAATGGAGGGGGGGGAGGTGCCGGCAGGAAGTCGGAGGCTGCAGGCAGCTGCTTGTCTTGGTTTTGAAGGAGAGACCATAAAACAGCTCCCAGATTTCAAGAGGCTCAATGAAAGGGCTCCGTACTTTTCATTGAGACCCCTGACAACCAATTTGGAGCCACCAGGCCGCAGAGGGCCCCCATGTCTTGAGCTGTGGAATTGCAAGAGTGGTCCCAATGCTTTCTTTCAGGCACCTCTGCCCCAAGCCTCGGGGTAGTTAGCATCCTTCACAAAAGACAGGGATGCAGGGCTCAAGTGCATGAACTTCTAGGCAACACCCTTTTTTTTTTAAGCATGACTAGTAAGCAGCACTGAGGAACACAATTAACATGGCATCTTTTAGGCCATTTCCCCCTTCCTGATCCTTAAAGAGTGTCTGACTTTAAGCTTATAAATTATATATCTGGCAGAGCTATTCCATTCATGGTACGCTGGGACTAAGGACACACAGGTGATTCGCTGGGACTAGAGACACACAAGATGTACAGGTCTAAGGCTAGAAGAAAATATTTAGTGCTTGCCTCCAGATTCTGTCACCCATCATCTGCTCTTAATGCGTTCTGTATCTTTCAGCGTGTCCGGCTCTTATGATTGTAAATGGCCCTGTTTTCAAATGGAAATAAGACTTGCAAACTGATTGTGTGTGTTGAATCAGAATCACTCACTAGATCCTCTTGTTTAAAATGTATTGAAGAAAGGCTGATGGTTGCAGGCCTCCGTAACCAGCGCCCTCCTTTCTCGGGAAGACCTATCTGTTTTGCAACTTCTTGCCGTCTGAACACGTTGCAGGCAGATAATTACGTGACCATTGTGTGGCGGGCTAAAGCTCACACACCATCCCCGGGGCTCCTCCCAGCCATCTCCAGACCAGCCCAACCGCCATTAACCCTTAAACCGCATACACCCTCCCCAGCACTGGGGAGTCGTCACATTTTGACCCACTGCACCTTGCCCCTCTCGGATGTCACAACTAGGGAACATGCTTTCACAAGGCACAGGTGTTCTTACCTTTCCTCTGCTCCCCTTCTTTCCAGCCCCCTCTCCTCTTTTTCCATTTTGCCAGAAGGCAAAAACAAATACCAATAAGTTCCCAACTTTCAGAGTCACACAACCGGTAGAATCTGAATCCTAAGCCATGGCAAGATTTTTTTTTAAACAACTAATTTTGTGTTGCTAGGGCATTTCCATTGTTAGAAAGGGTTCCTACTGAAAGGTTAATGTTCCGGTGTTTGGATACCACCCCGAATCTCAGTGTTTTCTTCTCCCCCCCCCATATGATAGGCTATTGTGGAATGAGCTGCTGTTTGTCAAGTATTTCCAGCATATTTTTTTCCATTTAGCTTTAGTATGAGGGAGATAGACTCTAGGGTTGTCCAGGAAGACCAAGCGTTGCCTGTTCTGTCAAATGTGAGTATGATATAATGTAGCACTTTCAAAATTGATTGCACCCATCCTAGCCCAGCGTGGTAGCCAGGGAGCAGCAACTGAGGGACAAGCAATGCTGCAGGCTGATGGCAGTGCTAACCAGCCCTAACTTCTGGCTGTCTGTCCAGAGATAGGGGTGTTTGCACGCTTTTGATTTAGGGTTGCAATTGTGAGGCACAAAGTCGTGGGATGGAATAAGCTGCTGTATTCAGCCCTCCCACCTCCTATATTCCCCACACAGGCCTGCGGACCTCGAGGCACCAAGGAGTGGCCAGGTCTGGAGAAACAATTAATCTCCTGAAGCCGCCTGTCTCTGCAAGCCTGTTTAGAAACATGACTCTCACAGAAACAGCCATGGGACTCTAGCTTTCTGGGCTAGGCAGGAGAGTCAGTTCAGTAAATATGTCTGGATCTCCTGAATTAGGGCATAATAAGCCAGCAGCTCAGAGGGACCTTCCCTGGATCATTACGGGATTTCTCAGGTTTACAACTCTGTGCACACATTATGCAGCATATATACTAGGGAGGTTAGGTAAGTCAGTAGCATGCAGCCCAAATAAACATGTTTCTCTAGCACTTTGAAAACCTCAAGCAACATCGTTAGGAGTTAGAAACTGAAGGAAGGTGGTGTTTCTGGGTGATTTCCTACAGAATCATTTCAGTACACAGTAGGTTGGGGGGGGGAGGGCCCCCAAGTATTGCTTCTCATTATATGGGGGATAATCTCTCACACTTTGGAAATAAATTTCAACAGCAATCCTGGAAATACTATGCTTACTACTCCACCAACAGCCTCTGCCACTGTAAGAGAGAAGCAGCTATCAAAGGCAAGATTTCCTAGATTGTGGGAGGCAAAGGTAGGGCAGACTTTGCCAACAGCAAGCAGACAGTCTCTCTCATTTCCACTGCTATGGAAAGACCAACATAGAGAGGCCATTTAATATAAATAAAAGGCAGAAGTTTCTCCTTTACATTGCTTTGGTCTCGTTATCTAGATGGTAGTATTCTTACCAACTCATCTTTGAGTAGACATTGACAGCCCAGTAAGAGAATACAACTTTTATTGTAGATTGCCACAAGATGTCTTGTACACAGATATGTCTCATGCACCTTGATAACAAACGGTGATACCTCTCCATGCAAAAGTCATCTTTTAGAGTTTTACATCACAAGAAAAAATATATAAGGATATTTTTATTTATCTTTAAGGGAAATTCAATTTCATTTGATTTCTTAATTGAGGTAATAGATTCATTAAACTTTCTCTAATCTAAGTAATATGTTCTGTAACACCCAGTTCTATAGTTGAATTTTTCTCTTAGAAAATCGTTTGAAAAGGTACATAAAATCAACACATGTGTGGAAGATAAATGCATATATGTCTATGTATACATACATAAACATCTGTACACACATCTGTACTTACATACAGAGTAGGTAGAACAGATATGACTCCTTCTACTAGAGGAAAGAGCTCACTTGCTAAGTTCTAGCCCTGACAATACTTGTGTTTAGGTTTGTATTTATCTTTCAGGCTTGACCCAGCAGTGACTAACTTAGACTGAAATGTCCTACCAACAACCAAAAGAAATTAAATATGAAAATATACTGAAATCGTACCTAAAATTCTTCAAGAAGTCTTAGCAAGGATGAGAATAAAATTTCTAGGAAGCAGAAATAAAACGGTAACTTATCAAAAAGAGAGAGGATCGGGAGTGCACTTAGATATCCTTCAAGCTGGCATTAGGTCACTGTGGAAAAAAAAATGCAGACACCATTTCAACTACCCTTTCAGATGAGGCAAAGGCTGTGCTGTCTCACTGAGCCAGGTCTTCCTCCATTCCTTCAAGACACCATCAAAGAAAGTTCAGAAATGCAAATATGTGGGGTGAGGGTGAGGTTCCATGCAATCTTTGACCCACCCCTTCAATAAAATGCACACTTTAATTCCAACCATACCAATTTCCTGAGACATCAGGGTGGCTGGAAAGAGGCCACACCTTCCGACAGACCCTCACTTGAAGAGGCACCAGAAAACTTTTTGTTGAGCTAGGTTTTCATACTGGGTTGCCACCGAAGGTGAGCTGAAGCCCCAGGAACACAACCCTACAGTGAAGCACACACCAGTCAGTAAGATAGAGAGGGCTGGGTGAAGGTGATTTCAGGCATCTCTGAACAGGCTCCACAAGAAAAAAGTCCCCATCCTTTCCAATACCCTTAGGCCACTTCGTTTTTGAAACAAGCTAGCAAATGACAGAAGAATCATGTTATCTCAGATCCACATTTCCCAACGGGCTTCCTATTCACCACTAATAAAACTGTCTGCTCACCCAGCTTCACACTAATAACTGGGGAGGGATGGAGAGGAGGCGGGGAAGCAACGCCCAGAGAGACTGGAGACTTCGGATCAGGATTCAAGGCGGCGTCCCTCAACTCCCTCGTTTATAGAAATGAATGTCTGCCTGGCTTACTTAAGCTCGGGAAAGGGGTCAGCCTGTATCAGCACGGTTCACACAGATTGTGGATTTTTTTTTCTTCCCTTATCTTAAATTGACCTGCTTTTAAGATAAAGACATAATAGAGAAAGCATTGACCTTACCTGGTCCCTAATGAGCTGGAAGTCAGAAACCTCTTTCTCATTTTCTCTTATCTGGGATCGCCTGAGAAGAGATTCACGCATCCGCTCCGGAGGCTCACCGCCGCCCAGACTCCCGGCAGCGTGAGTAGCGTGCGGCCTCTTAAAGTCTGCGAATCTTCCTGGCCTTTTAAAACCAAAGACTATGAAGCCACATCCAAGAATTGTCACTGGAGCTCCCAGGTCCAGACTCATTTAAAAGCTCTTGGAACAGAGCAAGTCTTTCCCTATAAAAGACCAAGTCCTGAGCAGTGGCAGGAAGCGCTGTCTCCTCGAGGCCCTGATCGCCCGAAGACGTGGACGCCGTCTTGACGCTCGCTAAATGGACCCGGACCCAGCTTACCTTGCTCTCGCCGGCCTCAAGCTATTTCCACCGGGTTGCCCCCCTACCCATAGTATATGCCCGTGAGCTGGGACATTTCTGTCCCCCTGGCCATGAGGACCCCAATTGTATTCAATGCCACAGCATTCCAGAATCCCTTCCTTCTCTGCTCAGGGCATCTCTGTCCTGTTGTTGTTTTCGCCTCTTCTCTGAGCCCAGCACAGTCCACTGCCCGCCAGCTGAGAGAACTGCTTCCCCTATTCCTCGGCCCCACAGCTCGGGGTTCCCAGGCTGGGGCGGGGGTGGGGAGCCGCTTTGGGATGCTAAACATCAAACAAGCCAAGCCTGGGGTTTCAGGCCCTACGCCACTAGAGCGGCTCTCCAGGGCTCTCGAGAAAGTCCTCGTGTTTACATGGCAGGGTTGGGGTGGGGTGGGGGAGAGGAGCAATGCTGAGGATGCTGTCTGCAAAATACCCCCACGGCCTGAACCATCAAGGCCTGGAGTTGGGTGAGGTACTCGTCAGGGGACAGTTTCTAGGACGAACGTCCTATAGGCTCACTGGTGAAGTTTTTCCCTCTTCTAACACCTCAGTGCCAGGGGCATCTCCGGAATACCTATTTCTTCTCCTGGGAGGCCAGAACCAACTTGAGCCTGAGTTACTGAAAGCCTAAAATAAGCAAGTGCCCCTTCCAGATGCTGACCGGGTAAACAGCTTGTGTAGGAGTGGGGTGTCCCTGAGTTGTGGGGAGCTCTCACCTTGAACCCCGGCACCTAGTTTACTAAAAAGACACCCCAGTCTGCCTCCCCAGATTGCTTCAGCAGCTGCCACAAGTCCCCTAGGCAGGAGTTGGAGGAATCAGAGAGATTGATGATAAGAAAGGGCCAAAGCCCTGTTTGTTGGGTCTCATTTCCAGCCCCCTCTGAATTCGCCTATTCCAGGGACAAGTAAACAGGCTTCTAACTAAGCCATCTGGAGAAGGATGTATTTGTTAGATACTCCAACTAGCATAAGGAAGATAAGGCAGAGAGTGTTACAGTAGGCTCCAGTTGTTACTCTGCTAGAATGTAGGGAGGCAGGGCAGTGTGGTATCCGCAGCTGGCTAGGCTCTGCCTGGCCCTATACTGGCCAGTGGAACTGGTTGAGTTAAATTCATCTCCCCTGACACCCCCACTTAGGAGCAGAACAGCAGCTGCCAACACCTGCCTTTTCTGGACAGTCCCCACTGTCGTCCTTTTCCCGGAATCTCAGATGCCTATCAAATAGAAATGATTAAACTTTCCTGGTTTTGTTCTTGCAAAATATGAAGTCTGCTGAGAGGACCCTCTCCCCACATAGAATCTCAGCAGACTCAACCAATTATCCTTTCAGAATATTAGATATCAAGAAGCCATATTCCAGTAGCCAGGATTAGTTTTCTAAGGAAGAAAGCTACTCCTAGCTCCCATTCCTAAGGCACTGTAAAACAGAAATCCCCTGGACATCAGTGAGAAAGACTGCTGGATTCAAGTTTATACTATTATTTTTCTAAAAACAAGATCCTGGGAGATTGATGGAGTGGAGAACCAGGAAAAGTTGTTAGAGGCTATGACAGGGAGAAGAGGAAGAAAGGAGGGAAGAAGGGAGGCGAGGAAGGGGGGAGTAGTTGAACACCTGAGTAAAAAAAAATGAACAGAACATGTGCCAAAAGTCAACCAGTCACCACCACAAACCATTGCAAGCACCAGGGGCACCCAGGGCTGCTAGGGTTGCCTATGGACAGCTCACGGGCCGCCTTGCCTGCACAGGTTTGTCAAGGAAAACTCATAAAAAGCAACAGTTCATCCAAGGAGCTGTAGTTTCTGTCCGGAAGCACTCTTTTACCACTACTGCCCACACCTGTCACAACCTGACTTGTTTCTCCCAGAACACTATCTGATAATGGAAAGAAGAAAACAATCACAGTGGGGGGGGGAGTTTAAGATTACCTTGGTTCTGTTTGGGGGGAAATGATAAAAAGTTAGGGGTAGGAGAGGGATTCATTGCTGCAAAGATTTAAGCCCCCAGATGTTGAAAGCACTGAGATACAAGAGTGAAATAGCAGGTCCCAATGTCCTACTAGAGGGATCCCTAACTTGGCCACCAAGTCCACACCGCCATAAGACAGAGGATCCACTGGGATGGGATGGGGAGGAGGTAGCGGAAAGGGATCCTGTTTTAGGCTGTCCAAACAAAGTCAGAACCACTTCACCCTTGGAAACAGGCACCACCCAGTGTGAGGAGACTGGGTGAGAGCCACAACTATAGGTTTGGCATTCAAATGTACAGAAGCAATTCATTCACTAAAAATGATAGCTCCTTCAGGCTTCTTTCAAATGACTGGCTTGATCCACCATTTTAAATATTAGGTCAGATGTGTAAGACCAGCTTCTGAAGCTCTTAAAAAACAGAAGGTTGACTCTTAAAAAAAAGGCCATTGTTCCCCCCTTTCTCCCCCTTCTACAGAACTAGTTTACTAGTTTACTCTCTGTGTAATAGTCCCAAGACTGCTCAGAATTTTATTCCACTGAAGTTCAAAGCTGAACAAAATCCTCTCTTTGGTGGGATAGAAACTCCGGAATTGGCTTTTTTTTTTTTTTAACCTGGGTCAGAATCCCTGAGCTCAAACCCAATAATTGGGATCCCATCATGCTTAGTGGTGAGCCCCTACCCCCATCCCCAGTCCATGCACAGCCAAATCAAAAACGAACAAAAAGAAAGGGTTTTAATCAGAAAAGGCGTCTTTTTAATTCGTATAATTTATTAGAAGCTTCTTAGGAACTATATTTAAGCCGAATATCTACATAAGTTACAACAGAAAAAAAAAAACCTGATGCTGCAAGTACCAAACTGCCAAATAATATACACAGGTTTGTCAATGCCCTTTTTAAAAAGTGAGGGGCTGGGGGCCGGGACTGGGCTTCTTTTTACAACGTAATGTACAGATTACTAAAAACTAGGCATTTAGTCCAACTTTTGACAGCATTTTACAGCTACATGTTCACATCAAACCTAAAACAATTTCTGAGGGACCAGCCTGGCCTGGACTGAACCTATAGGGCCAGAGGGCAGCCCGGGAGGGGGCACTTCCTTTGTGTCAAGTACAAGTGGGATATGCAGAAGAATCTTTCCCCTAGCCAGCTCCTGTCCGTCTTCTTCCTTCTGGGGGAAAAAAATCTGGTATTTACAAGCAAGTCCGCTTTGCTGGCAGGGTGCATCCAGAGGGAAGTTTGCCGTCTTTAGAGTCCAGGGGCATGGTAGCATAGAGCAGGCTCCAAAACTGTGCCATGCCCAAGCTTGGGAACCCATTTGAACCACCAGAAAGACTTCTCCTGTTTGTTCTACGTCCTTCTCTGTTTAAAAAATCCGTAAGGGGCTGAGTTTGCTTGGCTATTTCTATTTTCTTTTTATGTTAAAAAATAATCCACAAGTTTTAGGTAGGAAAGAGAAAAGGAAGGAGGGAGGAGGGAGGAAGAAAGAAGAGTAGGAGAGGAGAAAGATGAAAAGAAAAGGAGGAAAAGAGGAAGGAGAAGGAAGAAGATGAAGAGAAGAAAGAAGAAAGAAAGAAGAAGAAGAAGAAGAAGAAGAAGAAGAAGAAGAAGAAGAAGAAGAAGAAGAAGAAGAAGAAGAAGAAGAAGCAGAAAGAGGTGGGGCTGGAAAG
>NC_022009.1:57070475-57072785 GCF_000317375.1 Microtus ochrogaster | reverse complement strand
AAGAAAGAAGAAGAAGAAGAAGAAGAAGAAGAAGAAGAAGAAGAAGAAGAAGAAGAAGAAGAAGAAGAAGAAGAAGAAGAAGAAGAAGAAGAAGAAAGAAGGCGTCGAGCACGAGCAGTTTGGTCTTTGTGTACTTTTCCCTTGGTCTAAACACAAACAGGTTCTTAAGAAAAGTCGAAGCACGTGGAGCATTGGGCGAAAGGTGGTCTGCGGCGGGCAGAGGTGAAGCTGTGAGGCCGCACGGGGCTCTGGCGGGTTCCACGTCTCACCAGGTCCGACCGTAAAGCAAGGTAGAGCAGGACATGGCGCCATAGTCCGAGCTCGAGGAGTTCAGATGGGATAGGCTGGAGACCTGGCCCTGCAACGCTGCGGGGCTGGCTGCATGGTGCGCCAGGTCCGGGGACTGGCCTGCGCTGCCCGGCTGATGGCCTGGGTGTGCGCCTAGACCCGCGCCACCGCTGCCCACCGAGATGGCCGCGGCAGCCGCCTGAGCCGCCTGTGCTTGCTGCTGAGCTTGCTGCTGCGCGTGGCCTTGCAGGCTGGCGGCGCCCGGCGCAGAGGCTCCCGCTTGGCAGGGTTTGCCGTCTTTGACCAGGACCGGCACGGCCACCCGGCGCGGTGACTGCTGCTGAGCTTGCTGCTGTTGTGGGCAACCCGCGCCCCCTCCGCCTCCGCCGCCGCCGCCGCTGTCCTGCTGCAGTTGCTGCTGCGCTGCCTTGTCCTTGGCCTGGCGCTTCATCTTGTAGCGATGGTTCTGGAACCAGATCTTGACCTGCGTGGGTGTCAGGTGGATCATGCTGGCCAGGTGCTCGCGCTCCGGAGCCGACAGGTACTTTTGTTGCTTGAAGCGTCTCTCGAGCTCGTACACCTGCGCCTGGGAGAAGAGCACCCGGCGCTTCCGGCGGGGCGCACTAGGCAGCGGGGCCATGTTCTTGCTCACGTCCCCCAGCGAGCCCAGGCCGCCCATGCCGCTCATATTCATGCCGCTCGCAGGACCCATGAAGCGGGAGACTGTAAGCGACAAACGCACAGCGTCGGCTGGGGCCGGGGCCGGGCCAAGCCTGCTTTTCTTGCCCTTGGCCCGCCGGCCCCAACCTTCGATGGCATCCTCACCTTGGCCTATCTAGCTGGGGAGAGGCTAGTGCCTTCCCCGGGCCGGCCGTCGAAGAGTTTATGGGTTTCAAGCCTAACTACTCTCCGTCGGTGTTAGTGTCTCTTTAGAACCAGAATGTACAGTGGGGGAGGGAGGGAGTTTGCTTCTGCTCCTTTGGTGCCCAAGCCAGGTGAGAAGCTCGGGGTGGGGGGCGCAGAGAGCTGGGAACAGGCGGTAGACCCCCAACTTCAGGGGGTAGCAAAAGGGAGTTTTCCCTTTCTAAAGCCCCAGCTTACAGACGCTTGGCCCCAAGTCTTCTCTCTCGTGAGCTCTAGGTGAGGACACCTGCTCGCTCAGCCCATTTAGCTGAGCTGTGCGCCCTCCCAACCCGCCCAGAGACTTCTAGAAAGCTAGGCAACCAGGCTGGCGCTGGGATGCGTCCCAGCAGGACGGCCTCTCTCCTGGCCGGGCCTGCTTCTCTCCAACTCCGCTGACCGGAGCTCTCAGCTCAGGGTGGGCCTCCCATGGCACCCTGAAGTCTTCCGGGCCAAGTCAATAGTTGGCACTTGCGGTTGCTGAGTGCCAGCACCTATCTGCAGGACCCCAGCTCAACTAGGAACCTCTTTTGAAACCCTAGCCCAGCGGGGGGAAGAAGGTCCAGCTCCCGCACCCCACTCCTAGACGATGCTGCCCGGCTGCCCACCCCATGCCTAGCATAACGGCAAGCGCCGCACCTCGCGGGCCGCAGTGACCGCGCCTCCTGTGCTCAGCCCGCGGCCCCGCGGCGGGGCGGCCTCACTTACTGGCCGGGAAGCGCGGGTCTGGGTTGGCGCCGTACCATCCGGGGCCCGAAGCGCTGTTCCGCATGGTGTCCTGGTAAGGAGGCAGCTCGCTCATGTTGCCCAGGTTGCCGTTGCAGTAGCCCCCAACAGCGGAGTGCGAGAGCTGGGGCACCCCCGCCGCCGTCATGTGGTAGGCGGCGGTGACGGCGCCGTGGTGCCCCACGGCGTGCTGCTGCATGGCCGCGGCCGGCGGGGCCGCCTGGCCCTGTCTGTAAGCTGCGAGCGGAGCCCCGAGGCCGCCGCCCTCCATGCCCACTTTCTTGTAGCTTTCCTCCAGGGGACTCAAGATGTCAGACACTGAGAACGGAGTCGTGTGCTTTGGACTCATCGACATGATTCGGCGTCGGCTGGAGGAGGAAGGAAGAGGAGGAAAAA
>NC_022009.1:57057975-57065475 GCF_000317375.1 Microtus ochrogaster | reverse complement strand
TCGAAGGGCCTGGGGGATGTCTTAGAAGTTAAGAGCACTTGCAGAGGACCTGGATTCTGTTGTCAGCACTCACATTATGGCTCATAACCTTCTGTAATTCCCGCTCCAAAGGATCTGGTGTCATTTTCTGGCCTCTGCAGGCACCAGGTGTGTGCATACATACATGCAGGAAACACACGATTTTTTTTTTTTTTTTGAGTGAGGAGGAGGCAAGCTGGCTTAGGAACAACAGAAATGGGGTTGGGGGTGGGTGGCGGTTACTACTCTCCAACCCAGAGATCCAAGGAGTGTCTTCCAAATATGACATCTGTCATCTGGTCTCTGAAAAGTTAACCAGGATCTCTCCTGTGCTTTCTCTAGCTTTGAGAGCTTCCTTAGGGTCCTCATTAGGTAAGGCCATCGTCAGGGCAGCTTTGGAGTATTTCAACGAAGAGATCCCTCCGCTGCCCAGCTTGATTTTCTAGAACCACTGAGATATTTTTCTTAAATCGTGACTTATGGGGATAGACTGCGGGAAGGGGAGGGTCATCGTGGAGGCTGCTGCACCTTCCTCTCCTGTGAGAAGGGAGCCGCTCTTGTGAAGACTAGGTTCTGCCAGAAGAGCACCCCAGTCTTCGATGGGAGAAGAGGGGCTCTTCACTTGCTCTTCCCTCTGGTCAAGCCCTCTTAGAGGTTATATGGTCTTGAAATCTTTACCCAAGTTGTAACCAAAACCTTCACTCTCTTCAAAGCTCCAGGGACGCCCCCTGGCGGGACAGGATTTGAGGCAGGAGTGAATCTCGAGAGTAGGTTACAAAGCCAAGAGAAATCGTCCTTTGAAAAGAGGGGACACCAGATGTGACAGACCGGATGCTCACTTGATACAGCAAGCAGGCAGCGCCAGGCACACTCTGAGCTGGCTGAGAGCTGCCCTCATCTCTGTACTCATTTTTTTTTTTTCTGAGTGGACGGTGGGGAATGGGAACATCAGCCAGTGAGCACTACTCCAAAGAATGTTTCAGACACTGCAGTCCTCCGATCTACCCTCTGAGCTGTAGGAAGAAAAGCTCTGGGAAGGGGAAACAGATAAAATCTCCTGAGTAAATTGGGAGAGGGGGGGGAGAGGTGAAGGGAGCAGGGGAGGAGAACACGAGGGAAGGAATGGTCGAGTTGGGGGAGGGAGAGAGGGAGAGAACAAGAAAAGAAATTATCTTGATAGAGGGAGCCATTATAGGGTTAGGGAGAAATCTGGAGCTAGGGAAACTCCCAGGAATCCACAAGGATGACCCCAGCTAAGACTCCTAGCAATAGTGGAGAGGGTGCCTGAACTGGCCTTCCCCTGTAATCAGATTGATGACCACCCTAATTGTCATCATAGACCCTTCATCCTGTAAATGATGGAAGCAGATGCAGAGATCCACAGCTAAGCATGGGGCTGAATCCCTGGAGTCCAGGGAGAGGGAGGAGGGATTATATGAGCAAAATGGTCAAAATCATGATGGGAAAACCCACAGAGATAACTGGCCCGAGCTAATGGGAGCTCACTGGCTCTGGACTGATAGCTGGGGAACCCGCACAGGAACTAACTAGGCCCTGTGAATGTGGATGACAGTTCTGTGGCTTGGGCAGTCTGTGGGGCCACTGGCAGTGGGACTGAGATTTATCCCCAGTGCATGAACTAGTTTTTGGTATCTTTGGAGGGACACCTTGCTCAGTCTAGATACAAGGGGGAGAGTCTTGCTTCAACTTGATATACCAGACTTTGTAGACTCCCCATGGGAGGTCTTACCCTTTCTGAGGAGGGGAAGGGGGCTTGGGTGTGGGGAAGGTGGAAGAGGAGCAGGAGGAGGGGAGGGAGGGGGAACTGTGGTTGGTATGTAAAATTTAAAAAGTTTAAATAAAAAAATGTAAAAGAATATTTTAGAGGTAGCGAATGCTATAAAGGTTCTCAGAAGGGTGCAGTGGCTTTGCCCAGGACCTGGTCACCCTCATTTAGCTTTTATGCTGTGTATTCTATTTCTATTATTTGGTGCTCGGGTTGGAACTGTGGGCCTCTTGCATGCTAGGAGAGCGCTTTGCACCTGAGCTACATTCCAGCACCTCTCATTCAACTTTAGGTGATCGAAGCTCCTTCTTTCTGCCTTCTATCACCTTTCATATTTGTGTTGCCTGTAGTATGTTTGCATTATTTCCTACGAAGTTGCTTCAAGTCCTGTGAAAGGGCGGTTCTCCTTTCCAGCGTCTTTCTCTTCTATGACCTTTGCCTTTTCTTTTCTCGCTCCTCCTCTCCATCACTTGTTCCCAGGAAAAGTTTCTGATGGCTAGGGTAATGTCTGGGGCGGCTTTGATAATCTCCACCTGAGATTCTGATTCCTCTCGCTGGCCCGCCGAGGCGATCCGCGGCGCCCTCTACTGGTCATGAGTAGAAGTGAAACTCTACAATGTCGAGGGGAAAAGCTCTGCAACTAATTGGGTAAACCTGGTAAGTTGGAAGAGACTGGTAGTAATTAACCTACTAGGCATTCTTTAAACTTAACTATTCATCATACTACTCATTCGTTCAACATGTCAGGATTTTCATAGGTCTCCTCATAGTTTGTGGTTGACTTAGAACTACCATGGCACCTACTTGAAAGAGCCCTTGGACTGTAGAAGCCACAGCAATATCTAAACTCCTCATCTAATTAGACTTCAACTTGTAATTGTGTGACAGGAATTGGATTCGCTCTTCACATCTGAGGGCAAGTGAACATGCGTTTGGTGGTGAAGTGGTTTTTCCTTTCTGCACTTCTGAAGCCTGGAAAAATGAGAGGTACTTGCTGGGTGGCCTGACAGTAGGGTTTCTGCTCTGTGTCCAGGAAGTAATAGAAAAGCTTCCAAAGTTCTGGGGTTCAGTAGCTTTCTGGATGTATCTTCACTGAAGACCCAGACCACCTGCCCGGGGGCGGCATTATACCTGTCCACAGGTTAATTGCATGGACTAACTAAGGAAATTTTAAGATAGTATGTCATGCAGGCTGGAACACAGTTATTACTGCTCATGTTTAACCAGTTAACATTGAAAACCAGGAGCAAGAAGTAACACAGAAATACATTTAAGGGGGGGGGGCAGTTGGCGTAGGAAAAGAACATATTTTTGGTGGAGAGAGTAGAGAATGTGACAGTCGTGGCTTAAAGAATTAAAGAAAACCCACATATTTTGCACTGGGGCAATAGTAAAGTTCTTTGGGGGTCACACCTACCAGGTGAGGTCTCCAGGATATAAACACACAAAGCCACTGGAGAAACTTTTGCTTAGAGAAGAGAGCTCTGTGGTGTGCTAGAAAAGGGCCCTCCGGGAAATGGGTCCCTAGTTTGAGGCACAGGTCAATGCACTCAGAGGTCATTGCAGCAGTGGGAAAGGGGCCTGGTTTCTTCCCAGGCTGGTAACAGAACTCAGCACCATTTGCAAGCATAATGAATGCATGGGGCTCAAGACCACAGAGGCTGGCCCGGTTCCAGAGGGGGAAAGGCTGCTGAGGCCAGATAATGTATGCAGGCAGCCCCCTGGGGTGGGGCTGGGAGGGATCCCTAAGTTGTGATGGAGCCTCCATGTCAGAGAAGCCAAGGCTGTGCACTTCAAGGAAGCCGGAGGTATTGCAGAGAACTGTCCCCAAAGAGGCTACACGCAGGCTGTAAACCACAAGGCATATGGGTAGGTTTGCCCAACCCTACTGGAATTTACATCATGCTACTAGCCCATACCCTAGATGCTGGGCATCAAGCAATAGGATGTTTGTCTTGTTGGGGTTCCCTTTTGCTTTGTTTTGGTCTTTTACTCCTATGCCTGCATTTCTCCGTTTTGGATGGAAATGTTTACTTTGTGCCTTTGTATATTGAAAGTATGTAACTTAATAAAAATGTTTTACAGGGGCTTACAACTAAGGATTTACTTTGAAACTAAGTAGAGACTTTGTTCTTTCAAAGTCACCACTCCATCCTTGCTCCCTTCTTTTGCCTCTTGACATTTCAGAATCCAGTGTTGAACTCCTGTCATGGATATTTATCCCCATGGCTCATAAATCATCACCTATTTCTGAAAGTTCTGAAATTCGCATTTTTAACCAACCTCTCTCTCATACTCCTGAATTACCTTCTAATCTGTTTCATCTTGTATATGCCCATTACGCTTGACACATTCCAGTATAAACTTATGATGGCTGTCTCATGATTTTTTTTTTGTTTCTGCTCTTAATGTAGTAACACCATGAGTATATCCCTATAGTCTTTGCTCCAACCACCTGATTCCTCCAACAAACTCTCCTAATAGTCAGTTTAGGCTACTGTAACTAAAGGTCAGCCTGGGTGACTTACACAACTGAAATGTTTGTTTTAGAAATTTATCTATATATTATTGCATATCTATATATTATATGTATATGTTTTGCAGTGGCCAAAGAGGAAGAAGTCATGCCCTCTAGAACTGGAGTTCAATTACATATGATTGATTGTAAATCCCCTGGGATTGGAGTGACAGATGGATGTGAGCTGTTATGTGGGTTCTGGGGACAGAACCCAGGTCCACTAGCAGAATAGCTCATGCTCTTAGTGGGTGAGCCATTGCTACAGCTCTGAGAGACATACATTTTTATAAGACCATGGCTTTATTTTGATAGGGTTCCATGCTTATGACTTGACTTCATTTTACTTCCTGCTGCAATTTGAAAGTGTCCCTTCTAAAATCCAACTATCATCAATGTGTTAGGATTAAGAGATGGTGCCTTTAAGAGCCTATGTGGCTATGATGGCTTCTTCCTGCTTAATGGTTATTAGCCTCTCATAAAACAGACTTCATGCATCACCTGGCAGCTTATCCCTGCTTTCTTCTGCCATGTTAATCCATAGCATTTCTCTCTTCCAGGGGATGCAGCAAGGTCTCCATCAGATTCGGTCAGTTTGATCTTAGACTTTATGTCTCCCCTAGAACTGAGTGAAATAATTTGTGTTGTTTTAAAAACAGGCATATTCATGTGTGCAGTCGTAGGAGCACATAGATTAATGCACGCCCTAAAGGTCTTGTTTCTAAACACAGTAGCTTCCGGTGAGGACGGCAGCATGCACATTTAGTGGTCCACAGCTCAGCTCACAGCAACCCCCTGGCCAGACAGCTCTCCTCCTCTTCATTCTCTGTCTCCATCTCTCCTAAATCCAGCCCCAGTTCTTCACAAGTACTTCTCTCCTCCCACTCTCTTGGCCATGGCCACCCGTCCCTAGCTGCCTCATTGTTGGCTCTAGCCATTGGGCTAACCTAGATTTACTCTAGCTTACCCCACGACCCTTTCCGCAGTCCACGGTGCGATCTATGACCCCAAACAAACCCCCACCTCCTTCTTACCTGTTTGCAACCTGATCTGCAACTAAGCAAAGCTGTTCACTTTTTGTTCCATTTTGTACAGTTTTAATATATTGATGCACATTAAACTGCCTATACCTCCTATATAAAAGTTAGTTAAGTTTTGACCTTTGTGTATATCTATGAAAATATGACCACAAGTAAGATAATGACTATAATTACTAATACCCAGAACTCTGTATGCCCCCTCATAATTCCTATACCCTGTTCGTCTGTGTACACAACCCTAACACTGGGTGATTAATGCTGTGTCCTTGGTCACTGTATATTACTGTGTGTAGCTTTTTAGACTTTTCCATTAATTAAATCAATTCAACTATTTTGTTTTTTATTAACTTCTTATAATTACTGAGGTTCAACAATATTTTCTTCATTCCAATTTTGATGCTTAAAGAGCCTTCCTTTCTTCATTTTTCATGAATACCACACCAGTTTATTTTTAAATTTTATTTTATGCATGTGGGTGTTTTGCCCGTATGTTTGTCTGTGTACCTTGTGCATGCTAATTGCATGCAGAGGCCAGAAGAGAGTGTCAGGTGTCTTGGAACTGGAGTTTCAGTTAGTTGTGAACTGCCATATGAATGCTGAGAACTGAACCTGGGTCCTCCAGAAGAGAAGCTAGTGCTTGTCACTGTTGAGTCATCTCTCTAGGGCCAGCATTCCAGTTTTAGAGCTATACCAAAATGTGTTTGTTCGTTTCCGAGTGGGAGGTAAGGTAATTCACCTGAGATGATAGTAGTTTTCTGCGGCTGCTGTAAGAAATTACAACCAACTCGAAGCTTAGAACGGAATTCAGCTTCTCCCAGTTCCGGAGAGCCAGAAGTCTGAAGAGACTGTGTCAGCGGCTGACAGGCTCCTCGCAGGTGCTGTGCTGTTTGTTCCCTTTGCTGGCCCTTTTCGCTTTCCACAGCCTCTGGCTTGTGACTTCATTTCTTCAATCTGCCTCCCGATTTTACATAATCTCTTCAATGTGTTTCTGTGATTCTCTCTTACAAAGATGCTTTTGGTGGTATTCAACCCCCGCCCGCTTTGTGGGCAGGAGGTCTCTCTCTCTCTCTCTCTCTCTCTCTCTCTCTCTCTCTCTCTCTCTCTCTCTCTCTCTCTCCCTCTCTCCCTCTCTCCCTCTCTCCTCTGTTTTTGGTTTTTAGAGACAGGGTTTCTCTGTAGCTTTGGAACTGTCCTGTCCTGGAACTAGCTTTTGTAGACCAGGCTGGCCTCGAACTCACAGAGATCCACCCATCTCTGCCTCCCGAGTGTTGGGATTAAAGGCGTGCACCACCACTGCCCGGCGTTTTCTCTCTTTCTAACTACTCATAAGACAACATGTATAGGTTCTGGTGATTGGCTTGGATATTTTTGTTTGTTTTTTCGAGACAGTGTTTCTCTGTAGCTTTGGACCTGGCTCTGTAGACCAGGCTGGCCTTGAATACACAGAGATCTGCAAGTCTCTGGTTCCCGAATGCTGGGTTTAAAGGTGTGTACCACCACCTCCTGACTGATAGGAATTTTCTTGAGGTCACAAGTGACCCCACTAAGGAGCCTTTTCCTTAGTCTTCCTTTCCCTCCTTCAAGACAGAATCTCACTAAGTAGCCACTTAGTGATCAATAAGTAGATCTTCAAACCTGAGATCCTCCTGCCTCTCCTCTGTAGGGTTGCAGGTGTGTGTCTCTCATTCTGTAAGTCTGCACAAAAATTGATACTCAGAACACTTGGAGTGTTCAGAAGGTACTTGAACAAACAAATGAGCACATGAATGAATGAATGAATGAATCCACACTCATTCAGTATAGGATAACTTGGAGGGGAGGGGGTAGGGGGAATTGATCAAAGCACATTGCATACATTTATTAAGCTCTTAAGCAATAAATAAAAATATTAAAAAACAATTACCTTGAAAAGTCTTATGCTTTAGACTTCTAATCTTCCTGTTGCTACGAAACTAAAAATCCCTGGAACCATTTTCAGTTTTTTTCATTTTTTTCACAATATAGTACTTTATTTGGGAATTTCACACCACACACCCCTATCATATTCACTTCTGAGTCCTCCCAGGCCCATCCCCCACTTTTGTGGCCTCTCCTACAAATAGAAGGAGGAGGAGGAGGAGGAGGAGGAGGAGGAGGAGGAG
>NC_022009.1:57054917-57057875 GCF_000317375.1 Microtus ochrogaster | reverse complement strand
GAGGAGGAGGAGGAGGAGGAGGAGGAGGAGGAGGAAGAGAAGCAGCAGCAGCAGCAAACAACAACAAAATGATTCCAATTTCTGTTGCCCATATACTCTTAGTGGGCATTCCCTTAATAGAACATTGAGTCCTACACCTTGCCGGAAGTCGTCAGCTGTGAAAGCTACACTTCAGCATCCTTAGCACAATTTTAAGAGTTCTCTTCAATGGCTTTTTGTCTAGACTGCTACTTTCTTAGGGCATTGGGTGGGATGGGGTATTGGTTATCACAGAAGCCTTCTATATCCTTCTTTCCCAACTGTGCATCTTGCAGTCTTTGATATCACTGTAAAAGTAGCTTCCTTGCCCCTTACAGTCAGCGGGAGCACAAATCATTGATTTCTACATAGTTTTGGGCAACAGCACAGCCCATAGACAACCGATGGTCTCTGATATTAGCATGTTCCATGGACCTCAACTTGGTCTCTGGTGACAGTGCAGACCATAGACATCAACATGACCTTCTGCTGCAGCACAGCCCCTGGACACCGTCATGGCCAAAGACAACATAATGACTTCAGTTGGCTTCACAGGTCATTCACATCAACATGACCCCTATAGTAGCATGGCCACAGACATCAGGTGGCAGCAAAACCATGGACCCATGGACATCCACATGGAGAGAGAGAGAGAGAGAGAGAGAGAGAGAGAGAGAGAGAGAGAGAATTGGAAAGAAGGAAGGAAGGAAGGAAGAGAAAAAGAAAGAAAGAGAGGCAAACCTTTTCATATTCTGTAACAGATTGAGCTATATGCTGGCCTTGATCGTGGGTGTTCCTTTCTTAGTTTCCTGATACTGGGATTCAGTTACTCTGATGTCTCTTTGGCATAAGTTATATTATTTAGCCTCCTTAATTTATAAACATCTGTGGACTTTCCAAATCATTAGTTTGATTTTATTGTGATCAGAGTACTTTTTTTTTTTTTTTTTTTGTCTGATGGGCATCTTCAAAGTTACGGAGATTCAGTCCATGGCCCAGAATACGGCTTATCTTGGTAACTGTGTCCATACATTTGGACAGCACATTTATGCTGCTGTGGTGGAGCGGAGTGGTCTATAACTGTCATTTGGGTCAACTTGCTTCGTAGTGTTATTCAAGGCTCTCAGACACTGGCTGTAATTCTGCCCACTTGTTTGATCGGGTATTGAGAGAGATGTAGAAATCCTCAGCTATAATTGTGAGTTTCTCTGTTCTCCTAGTTCCAACCGCATTTGCGTTATCTAATTTGTAGTTATTTCATGAGTTTTATAAACATTTAGAATTGCCAGGGCCTCTTGAATTCAGGGTTGTACTGCTATGCAATGATCTTGCTTTTGTTTCTGCTGGTATTCCACTTTCCGAAGTCTTTTTTAAAAATAGAAATATAGATTTGCTTTTATTAGTAAAGTGGATATCTATCTTCCTCCTCTTATTTTTAGACCAGTCATGTATAATCAGCATGGATTCTTATGAGTAGCATATAGCTGAATATTGTTCTTATTTATTTATTTTGTCTCCTTGACAATCTTCTCTTGTATATCTGTAATTGGAATGCTTTGACCAGTTTCGTTTATGTGACAAGGATTATTGATTTGTGCGTTCAGAGGGGGAGGGATGGGTACTTAACCTAGGGCCTTGAACGTGCTAGGTAAGGGCTCTACCACTGGATGACACCCTCAGCACCAATAACGTTGGGTTGAAATGTGTCATCTTGCTGTCAGTATTCTGTCTGAGACATTGGATATTTTCTCTTCTCTTTTCTTTTCACCTTCATGTAGATCGAGTGTTTCCTGCAGTTCTCTTTAGCACCTGTTAAAAATCTTAGCCCAATATGGTAGCACACACCTTTAACCCCCACAACCTGGAGAGAGACAGACACATCTCTGTGTTTGAGGCCAGCATAATCTACATGGTGAGACCTTGTCACAAAACCAAACCAAAACAATATAAGAAACAAACAAAACAGAAAATAAAACCACAATCCTTATAAGCAACAACTTTTGTGGTGCTATTTTTGTGGTTGTTTTGATATTCAGTTTGTCACAAGTAATATACCACTTCGTGTAGTATTAGAATCTTACAAGCACATGCTTTCATTTTTGTGTTATTGCTCTCATATATGCTACTTCTAAATATAAACTCTTCAACAAATGTTTACTACCTTTATTTTACAAAGTTAGCTTTTTGTACTTCTTTAAAAATATTTATTTTATTTTTATATTTACACAAAAGTAAAGTTTTATACTTACTATGTGGGCATTGTGTGCCTGTGTGCAGGTGTGTGTGTGAGTGCAGGTTTCCATGGGCCACTAGAGGGAGCCAGTTCCCCTGAGGCAGGAGTGACAAGTGGTTGTGAGTCACTGAGAACTGAATTGGGATCCTTAGCAAGGTCAGTAAGCACCAGGCCCCACACAGCTACCACTCAAGGACATTCAAATACTAAAGAGTTCCTCATATCACACACAATCCCCACATCCTGAATTTCCTTTCCATTCTGTAAGCCCTTAATACTATCTAGAGTTATTTTCTGTTTATTTTTCTTTTTTAGATTTATTTATTATGTATACAGTGTTCTGTCTGTATGCCTGCACGCCAGAAGAGGGCATCAGAACCACTATGTGGTTGCTGAGAGCTGAGCTTAGCGACTCTGGAAGAGTGGTCAATGCTCTTAACCTCTAAGCTATCTCTCCAGCCTTAGAAGTTTTTTCTTTCTGTAAGAAGAATTTCTTTTAAGAACTTTTCTACATTTTTAGTTTTTTTAAAATTTCTACATTTAAAACTTTCAGATAAAACATATTTTATAAATATATAAATATAAAACATAAAATAGTTAAATGGTAACATACAATTCATATATTCTATTTATTTGTTTATTTATTTATTTATTTATTTATTTATTTATTTATTTATTATGTATACAATATTCTGTCTGTATGCCTG
>NC_022009.1:57039417-57054817 GCF_000317375.1 Microtus ochrogaster | reverse complement strand
TTACAGATGGTTGTGAGCCACCATGTGCTTGCTGGGAATTGAACTCAGGACCTTTGGAAGAGCAGGCAATGCTCTTAACCACTGAGCCATCTCTCCAGCCTCCGAATTCATATATTCTTTCATAAGTATGCATTTATAAGTCTTTGTGTCCTTGATTCAATCTTGAAATTAGTGTTATCTTAACAAAATATACAGCTGAGAGTGATGGTGTGTGACTATAATCTCAGTATTTGGGCCTTAGGCAGGAAGATGGCAAGTTGTAGACCAACTTGGGCTACATGGTTAAGACCCTATATCCAAAATAAATAAATAACTCTGTGTGTGTGTGTGTGTGTGTGTGTGTGTGTGTGTGTGTGTGTGTGTGTGATGGAGCTTGGCACCTAATCTCAATATCTTTATTTTATTAATTTTTTATTTATTCATTGAGAATTTCTAACATATATACAATTATTTTGATCATATCCATCCCTGGCTCTCCCCTCCCACTCTCTCTTCCCACCAGAAACATTTCCTTGCAACTTTCACATTCTTTGTTTCTGAGACAGAGTAGCCCTCAGTAGCCATGTCCCACCTCCAATTAGCTATGTAGACCAGGTTGGTCTTTAAACCATAGAACTCTGCCAGCTTCTGCCTCCAAAGTGCCAGGATTAAAGGTATGTACCACTTCTTAAAAATTCATAACCTACTGAGTCCAATTGGGGCTGGTCATATGCACACGGGTGTGGGGCCGTCCACTAACATGGCAACCCAGCTGGCACTCAGCTACAAAGACAACTGGCTCTCCCTTCCATAGCAGCGAGCAGCTTCTTCACGTGGAGGGGAGGAAGCAGGAGTGAAGCATTTTGTTCAAGGCAGATGGGATGGTGATGACATCTTTTAGGTTTTGCATGTCTAAAAAAATGTTTTTATTTCATCTTTAGTTTTTGAAGACCTGTTCATTCGGTGTAGGGCTATCGGTGACAGTACTGTCTTCCTCTCAGTACTTTAAGGCTTGTTCTATTGTCTTCTGAGTTTCACTGTCTCCAAGGATGTGTAAAATCAGGGAGCATTGTTAGAAGTTCACTCTTGTCTCCACAAACTCCATCTAGACTTTAATATAGAAAGTTTATTTTATTATTACCTTTCTCTGTCTGTGTGTGTCTGTGTTTCTGTGTGTGTCTGTATGTCTGTCCGTCTGTCATCTGTCTACCTGTCTGACTGTCTGCCTGTCTTTGGAAATGTGCTACTACATCTGGCTTTTTACATGGATTCAAGCAATCAACGTGAGATCACATGGGCTCCAGCTATCAATGTTTTGTTGATAACAAAACACCTTTGTTTTGTGTTTCTAGACAAGTTCTCACATCACTGCCAGCCTCAAACTCTTCTGTCTCAGTCTTGTGAGTACTAAGACTACAAATACACATCACCATGCCTGACTGGAAAGTTTGTTTCTAAATATTAAAAAGTGTGTGTGTGTGTGTGTGTGTGTGTGTGTGTGTGTGTGTGTGTGTGTGAGAGAGAGAGAGAGAATGCTAACCACAGAGGCCAGGAGAGGGCATTAAATCTTCTGAAATTAGAACTGTAGGCTTTTATGAGTACCCGGATGCGGTGCTGGGAACCAAATTTAGGTTCTCTGCAAAACCAGAACATGAGAACATGAGAACATGCTCTGAACCACCGAGTTATCTCATCCCTGCCCCATTTGTCTCAGATTTTATAGATGAAACCAAGACCCAGAAAATTTAAGTACATTGATGAATATTGCATAGCTAATAAGTATCAGAGCAAGTTTTTATTGTGAACATGAATTCTAAAATACAAGTCATAGCCTAGTCAAAGAGGGGCTTTAGAGAACCCTCAGCTGTTTAAACATAAAACAAAGAACACCAGCCCACAAACCACAATCCCAGAGAACCTAGACAGCAATGAGGACCCTGAGAGACTTACATAGATCTAATCTACATGGGAAGTAGAAAAAGACAAGATCTCCTAAGTAAATTGAGAGCATGGGAACCTTGGGAGAGGGTTGAAGGAGAGAAGCAGTGAGGAGAGCAGAGAAAAATGTAGAGCTCAATAAAAATCAATTAAAAAAAGAACTCTCAGCTGAGTATGGCTTGTAATCCCAGAAGTCTGGAAAAAGAAACAGGAAGGTTGATAGCCTTGATTATATAGGGTGATCATGTCTTAAAAACAAAACCAAACAAAGAGCAAACTCTACTTAGCCACCACTCATTTCTTCGAACATTAGTTGTTTGACAAAGAGAGAATTTGAAATCCACTTACTATCCAGAGACTTTCTTTGTATTACTCCCAATTATTTTGGCCCAATTGCTAAAATTTAGTGTGTATAAAAATTACTTTATCAAGCTGGGCGGTGGTGGCTCATACCTTTAATCCCAGTACTCAGGAGGCAGAGGCAGGGGGATCTCTGTGAGTTCGAGGCCAGCCTGGTCTACAGGAACTAGTTCCAGGACAGGCTTCAAAGCTACAGAGAAACCCTGTCAAGAGAGAGGGAGAGAGAGAGAGAGAGAGAGAGAGAGAGAGAGAGAGAGAGAGAGAATCAGTATCCTGGCTGTAGGCCAGAAGAGGGCACCAGACCTCACTATAGGTGGTCGTGAGCCACCACGTGGTTGCTGGGAATTGAACTCAGGACCTCTGGAAGAGCAGTCAGTGTCTTAACCACTGAGCCATCTCTCCAGCCCAAAATCCTGTCTTGAAAAACCAAAAAAAAAAAAAAAAATTACTCTATCAAATTAAATACACATATTTGCTTTCATTTAAAGGAGTCATTGGGTGTTTTTGTTACTGGATTTCTACCTGAAGCTTTATCACATCTAAAGCCAATGTACTATGGGATTGCGCTACTATTTCCTCTTTGTTACAACTTTTCCCTGAGTTTCAACTAACAATTGCCAGTCACTTAGTGGAGAGAGCAGTGAAGAAACACATGGTGTGGGAAACATCGCCCCCAGGCTTATAGGACTTTCTTCCAGTTTTACAGAAGTGTGACTAATGTACCTGAAGGGCTTAGCATCTTCTTTAGAGAAAGGGAAATAATGTCTCAGAAGACAGAGTTAAACAAAGAAGTTTGTCTAAGACAGCTGCTCTCAAGCTTCGGAGTGCATGAGAAGCACCCAAAGACACTTGTTTTGAGTGTGTGTTTCTGAGTGGGTGCTCTGATTACAGTTATAGAAAGTACCTGTTTCCGGCTAGGCTCTTCCAAGATATTAGTTACATAGCCCTAGGAAACACACACACACACACACACACACACACACACACACTATTGTTGGAAGGCACCAGAAAGTTGCAAAAAGCAGGCATAACATTAAGTGGAAGTAATAACTAGGTGACAATCACCTCCACACACTGCCCCATGGGTGGGACATAGCATAGGACAAATATGGAAGATAAGCCAAAAAGGCTCCGTACATTTATGTGAAATATCAAACGGTAAAGTTGGAGGAAAAAAAACTATCTAAAATCCTAGAATAGATGAATTCAGACATCCTAAAATATATTACTCATAATGGCCATGTTGTAATAAAAATTACTAGGGGTACAAAACATTTGAAATAATTCCTAACAAAATGCACTTAATGAAAATATACTTCAAGATGACCAAGGCTTGCAAATAGTCTCTCTTCTTTTTTTTTTCTTCTTTGTTTCTCATTGTTTCCCCTTCACATACATTTATATCCAAAGACAAAATATTTCAACAGTGTGGAGCAAATAGGGTAGTATTATCAAGTAAATAGAACTTGTTTTAAAAATCAAATGGAAATTTGGGAACTGGAGAGCTGTGACATCTTACATGGAAAAGATAAATCGCTGTATGAGATGAAGAGAAAATTGAAACAGCAGAAGAGACAGCTTGAAAACAGATCAATAGAAAGCATCCAATCTGAGAAGCAGCGTGAGAAAGAATAAAACAGACACCCAGCTGCAGTAGCATGTGGAACATCAAATACATGACCAGAAGCATATGGCAGACATTCGGTTTTATGCTCTCTTATTATTAGGCACCCAGAAGTGAATTTTCCACTTACCATTTGCCTCCAGTACTCAATCAAGATTGTTACTGTTGTTGGCATGAATATCTTAAATACTACTCTTAAATAAAGCTAATTCTTAGCCCAAGAATCATTGTGGAACTGGGTGGTGGTGGCACACGCCTTTAATCCCGGCACTCAGGAGGCAGAGACAGATTGATCTCTGTGAGTTCAAGACCAGCCTGGTCTACAGAGCGAGTTCCAGAGTTCCAGGATAACCAGGGCTACACAGAGAAACCAAAAAAAAAAAAATAGATTCATTATAGCATACAAGATATTTGATCTTGACGAGGTGTGGTGGTGGACAATTGTAACTGCATCACTTGGAAGGCTGGAGTAGGAGAATTGCAGATCCTAGGTTAGCTCGGGATACCTACAGGGACTCTGTCGCCAAACACGTGCAACCAGCAAGCACACACACATACATCACACACACACACACACACACACACACACACACACACGGCTAACCAATATTTTCAACTCTATTGAGACTGGAGACCTGGAGACTATTGGACAGAAGCTAAACAAGTTCCATTAGGGATTTGCCTGACCACTAAGCATGGTCCCAGAGCTTCTCTCCTGCATTAACAGAATACTCAACACTTAACTGAGCTCATGGGTCCCTTCTTTGTTGTTGTATGCTTGAATGCAAGGGTTTTCCTCAGTGTCTGTTCTCATATTCACCTTTTCATTTCTGATTTTGTTAATATTGATATTTTCTCTGCCTTTTAGGTTGTTTGGATAAGTGTTTGTCTATTTTGTTGATTTTCTCAAAGAACCAACTCTTTGTTTCATTTGTTTTTTGTATTGTTCTCTTTGTTTCTACTTTATTGATTTCAGCTCTGAGTTTGATTATTTCCTGGCATCTACTCCTCGTGGGTGAGTCTGCTTTTTGTTCTAAAACTTTCAGGTGTGATGTTAAGACACCAGTATGAGGATTTCTCCACATTCTTTATGTAGGTACTTAGTGCTGTGAACTTTCTTTTTAGGACAGCTTTTGTAGTATCCCATAAGTTTGGGTACATTGTTCTTTCTTTTTCATTGAATTCTAGGAAGTCTTTGATTTCTTCCTTGACTCAGTGATGATTCAGTTGAGCATTCTTCAATTCCCATGAGTTTGTGGGCTTTCTGCAATTAGTGTTGTTATTAAATTCTAACTTTAACATTTTAGTTTTTTATTTCTCTGTTATTTTCCTGTCAGTCAGACCTGTTCAGTGGGGAGAGTGGGATGTTGGCCAATCCCACTATTAGTGTGTGGGGTTTGATGTGTGATTTAAGCTCTAGTAATGCTTCTTTTACAAATGTGGGTGCCTTTGTCTTTGTGGCATAGATATTCAGAACTGAGACTTCATCTTGACAAATTTTCCCTACGATGAGTATGAAATGTTCTTCTTTGTCTTTTTTGATTAATTTTGGTTTGACGTCTATTTTGTTATATATTAGGATAGCTACACCTGCTTGTTTCTTATGTACATTTGATTGGAAAATCTTTTCCCAACCTATTACTCTGAGATAATGTCTCTATTTGATGTTGAGGTATATTTCTTGTATGCAGCAGAAGGATGGGTCCTGTTTTTGTATCCATTCTGTTAGCTTGTATCTTTTTATAGTCAATTTGAGTCCATTGATATTAAGAGATATCAATGAGCAGCGATTGTTAATTCCTGTTATATTTGGTTTTGCTTGGTGGTAGTGTTTGTGTGCTTCGCTTCTTTGGAGTTTGCTGGTGTTATCTGTTGTCTGTGTTTTTGTGTGTGTAGCTAACTTCCACACGATACAGCAGGGACCATTGTGAACTCTTGGGGAGACTTTGTGTGTTTGTCTGTCTTCAAGCATAGGGCCATGCAAGTCAACAGTTCTACTTCAGTGTGGTTCTGCTTAGGCCAGGATGACACCCGTGTTGTTTCTGCTTGTTTTTGCTTATAATTTTATAATAGTCTTGGAAAGATATTTCTAAATAGGAGTTCCTTCTCCTTTTAAAGGCAGAACTCCATCTTTTTTTTTTCTACTTTAGATCTTGCTTGATCAAGCTTCCTTGGTATCTATTTACTTTTGATCTTGAAAGTTCTGCTTCCTTGAATATTTTATTACATTTTGTTTATTTGTTGTCCATATATTTATTTAGTGTGTGTATTTATGTATGTCCATGAGAACCTGTGCATTACATGTGGAAGTCTGAGGATAACATAGGGGAACCAATGTCTCCTTCCACCATGTGGTGCTTGGGGATCATCTCAAATCATAGGTCAATCAACAAACACTTTAACCTGCTGAACTACCTCACTAGTCCAGTTATTCCCTTTAATTGAGTTGTTTATACCATGTATGTTTATTTAATATATGTGTTTTTATGTGTATATGTGATATACCTATAGTACATAAGTGTGTGAATCACATATATTTGTGTACGTTTGGACTTTTTCTACCTTACAGTGAAAATGATTGAACTCAGGGCTCTTTACTTGCTAGGAAAATATTCTACCACTGAGCTATATTTCAGCCCTGGCTATAATTATACTAATTTCAAATATTATTAAACTAGTGTTCATCTAATATTTTCTTTTTTTCTCTTCAACCTTCTTTTTTTGCTTGAGATGTTTTAAGTACTATGTTTTAATGTTGTAGTTACCATCTCTCTTGCTCTTTTTACAAATGGTATCTCTAGCTTTAAAATATGTATCTCTAACTTACTGTAGTTTACTTTCTTTAATGTGTTTGTTTTAATGTATATATGTATTTTGCTTGTGTGTGTGTAGGTAATTTATTTGCATGCAGTTCCTATGGAGGCCAGAAGATGGTGTTGGATACTCTGGAACAGGAGTCACCAGCCTGGGTCCTCTGAAAGAGGACATATGGGAATATCTGTCCTAGCAAAGCTGTGGGAGACTTATTCTGTGGCTAACTTAATTTCACTGCTAAGGTATGACTTTTTTGCAATCTGTGCTGAATGCAAGCTGAACAACACAGGTTCTTTACTAGATCTTATTAGAATGAAATGACTACCTACTATAAAAAATTCCTAGTGAATTTTTCAAGCCAAGAACTAAAGTTACTACAGTCATATTTATATAATTCTCAAACAGATAAATTTGGATTTGGGTTTTAATTATTTTCCTCCCAGAAAACACCTGGAGAAAATGATTACAAAAGCCCAACACCTAAATGCATTGTGGTTAATCATTATTTCTAGCTTATTGGGGTAAAGTCATGTGCCAAAAAGTAAAGACATTAAAGAAAAAACCCTATGAGAAACAAGGTAACTAAAAAATTACCTTATGAAATACTAATATCCTCAAACTTTGAGATGAAATAGCAGGAAGAAAAGTGAGTCATTATCATATGGAAATTTTTAAATCAAAATTTAATAATAATCATAGAATATAAAGGTATAAATAAAATAGAGGATAAATAGGTAGGCTAAAAATGTGGTAAATAAATAGATGACAGAAAGTGGGTAGACAGATGGGTGATAGGTCAATTGAGATATATACTCCAAATATCAGATTGTATACTCCTTTATCTGGAGCTTTCAGCATTTCTGTATCTTTCTCTTGCACCCTATTATTCTGGATAACTGAAATTCAAGACACCCCAAGACCGGGTTCTCAGCACAAAAGAGATTTATTTGCCCCAGAAAGACAAAGAACAGAGAATAAGAGACCAAGAGAGGGGATAAAGGAAGAGGGGAAGGGAACAAGGGAGAGGGAGAAAGGGGCAAGGGAAAGGAGGAAGGAGTGTTTGTCTCAGAGGGACAAAGAACTGCCTCTGGATAGAGAGGACACAGACACAGCCCATAGGAAAAAGCATTTTATAAAGGTAAAGGGGGAAACCCTGTATGAGGATGGGACATTTAATTTTAATTGGGCATGTTAATTAGATGAGCCAAAGGGGGTTTTTGATTGCTAGACCTCAACACTTTGGTAGTTGGACCTTGGTAGTCAGGCTCAGGAGGAGGAAGGGGCCAAATAAGGGAATAGATCTTATTGCTAGCTTTAGAATTGTAGTCTAACAGTTTTTAGCAAGGTAGAGAGAATGGGAGAGAAGGGCAAGGCCTGCCAGAGCCACGCTTGCCATGTTTAGTTGACTAGAGTCCCTTCAAAATTTATAATATAGAATATATATTATACACACAGCACTGTATTGCAGGGCCTTGACATCAATTGAAAAACTGGTCTAAAAGTCTCTGTACGGCTATTAATTTCACTTGGTATTAGAGTTTGAAGTTCCTAGTATGACCCATTGAGGAAAGAAGACATGTATAAAGTGCAGGAGAGGGGGCTGGAGAGATGGCTCAGTGGTTAAGTGCATATAGGCTGTTCTTCCAGAGATCCTGAGTTCAATTCCCAGCACCCACATGCTGGCTCACAACCATCTGTAATGAGACCTGGCGCCCTCTTCTGGCCTGCAGGCGTACATGTGGGCAGAATAGTGTATATATAAAAAATAAATAAATCTTTAAAGTGCAGGAGAGAAAGGGCAAGTTGGCCAATACAGCAGAATGAACTAAAATTTGTGTCATTTCCACTAAGTCTTGATGGCACAGGTATCCTGCAGGAGAAACTGGTATCCTCAGTCATGGAGCTAAACACATCTCTCCTGGGAGCTAAAGAAGCTGAAGACAAATTCAGAAGACAGATCCAGCAAACCAGGGTGAGCCAGAGGGTGACTGACAATGTGTATGCGACTTTTAAAAGTGGCTTGAGCTTCATTTTTGCCATTTAAATCTCCTACAAGGATGTCTGTGTGGCTTACTCAAAATGCAAACATAAAGGAAAGAGAATTCTGGAAATTGAGTTCAGCACAGCCAGTTGAAACAAAGCCATCAGAAAAATAGTTGTTTCCATGGAACCCACTTGGGTTCCATTTCACCAATGCAAATAAGCATTTATTAAAAGGAATGGCCCGCCGGGCGATGGTGGCGCATGCCTTTAATCCCAGCACTTGGGAGGTAGAGGCAGGCGGATCTCTGTGAGTTCGAGACCAGCCTGCTCTACAGAGTTAATTCCAGGACAGGCTCCAAAGCCACAGAGAAACCCTGTCTCGAAAAACCAAAATAAATAAATAAATAAATAAATAAATAAATAAATAAATAAAAGGAATGGCCCTCAGAAAGCTCTAAGAACAGGCTAGTCAAGTGGCAGGGCCCTGAGACCCATGGAGCTGCAGTGGCATCAAGGAAACTTAGCAAAAACACTTGCATTTCACATGAAGAACTGGCCAAAGAAGAGCAGAATAGCTCTCGGCTTCCAATACAGTAGCTTCATTAGTCACAGAGGAGATATAATGGAGGAGGGGCTGCTCTTCCCGAAACTCTCAGGATATCTGTATCCTTCTCTTGCACCCTAGCATTCTGGCTAACTGAAATTTATATTGACTGCAATTGGATCGAAATAGAAAATCTAACCCAGGAGACAGTGAGGGAAACACATACATTGACCATGTTTGTGAGGGGAACCAGACCTGTGCCTTCTGGGGCAAACCACAGAAAGATGGAAAACTAATCGGGGATAGTGAAGGATGCCGGAAATGCAAACTGGAAAGTCAAGATAGTGAAGAAGAACAGGTGCTGGAAAAAGGTTCTCCGCAAGGGTGGTGTATTAGTTGAGAGGGATAAAAAGAAAATGTTAAACCTTCTCTGAAATAGTAGGAATCAGGTGGAAAGGGAGGTTATTGAGAGACAGAAATGTTAACGTTGGGCAGTGTTGTAGAATATTCCTTTACACTGTGTGAAGATAAGTCACTGTGATTGGTTTTGCAAAAAGCTAAATGGCCAATAATAGCTCGGCAGGATTGTCAGGGAAGAGAGAATGCTAGGAAGAAGGGTGGGGAAGCCAGACAGACATGGACGTAGTCAGACACACAAAATGAAATAGGGACAAAAGCCATGTGGTAGAACATAGATTAACAAAAAAATATGAGTTAAGTTATAAGAGCTAGTTAGGAACAAGCCTAAATTATTGGCTAAGCTTTTTTAATTAATAAAAAGTCTCTGTGTGGTTTTTTAGGAGTTGGCAGGCAGGAGAGAAAATCTCCCCCTACAGGGTGGCATAAAGAAAGATACAATTAACAAGGAAGTGACATACCTTCAATTTCTATTAAAAACAGTACAATAAGACCATTTTAAAAATGAACCTGGTCAGGTATCCAGAATATCTGGGATTGCTGGCCTGCACCACCAGGCATAGCTGTGACTTTTTTTTTATTTGTTTGTTTTTGTTTGTTTGTTTTGGTTTTTCGAGACAGGGTTTCTCTGTAGCTTTTTTGGTGCCTGTCCTGGAACTAGTTCTTGTAGACCAGGCTGGCCTCGAACTCTCAGAGATCCACCTGCCTCTCCCTCCCGAGTGCTGGGATTAAAGGCGTGCGCCACCACTGCCCGGCTTAGCTGTGACTTTTTGAGACAAGGTATTACTACATAGCCCAAATTGGCCCTAACTCTTTATGTGGCCCTGTCTGATCTCAAGTTCTCTTGCCTTCCAGGTTCTGGGATTACAGCTGTGAGCCATCATTCCCAATTACATTGTGTCTGTTGATATAAAATTTTATTTATAGATTCACTGTGCTTTCTTGAAAAAGAAACATTGTAATAGAGGCATATGGAAGCTTAATTCGCTTAATTGTTTTAAGATAAGAGAATTAATTCAATTGTTCTCGACTATGACAGAACTTTGGACACTTCATTTTTAAATCATCTCAAACACTATTCTATCTTTTTTGTTTTGAGGCATCTTATATCATATTGCCTTAAGAGGCCAGATCATTTCCTGTTTAACCAGAAATAAAGGACATCAATTATTATTCTGAGCCTGCCAAGGCATCAAACCCAGCAAGCATCATACAAAACAAAAAGACATTGTGCCAGTCTGAATAGGTTATGTAGTGGAAATAAGCATGTCCAGATCTCAGGAACTTCAAGCAACATGTCCATCAAAACTTAGTGGGGGCCTCCCTCTTGTAGTCAAGTGGGGACCCAGGCTGTCTAGAAAGAATGTCTCACAGGCTGCCAGTCTCATGCCAAGGGCAGCAACTACTAGATCTGGGAGAGCCACATTTAATTTCCCTTCATGATCCACAGGCTAAGCTAGACATATGACCTTACAAAGTCATAAAGGTATAAGGTGGACACTTCCAACACATTCCCAGAAGTGTGGGAAGATGTGAGAATTTTGAGCAAGACACATTCAAACATATCCCATGTACCTTGGGGGCTGGAGAGATGGCTCAGCGGTTAAGAGCACTGTCTGCTTTTCCAAAGGTCCTGAGTTCAATTCCCGGCAACCACATGGTGGCTCACAACCATCTGTAATGAGGTCTGGTGTCCTCTTCTGGCCTGCAACCATGTACCTTTTTCTGCAGAATTCAGCAAAACTTCTGCTTCAACATGGCCTTTGTCATGTCTGTCACATCTGCCTCTATTTCACCAGGGGTTGGTGACTGCTCACATATGTTGCACTGAAGACCGGTGGAGCAGCAGGAGACTTGGCTGGATGATGAACCACAAACAGCAGACGTAAGATTCTGAGACACTCTCCATCTTCTGTCTGGCTCCAACTTTTCCTCAGAATCTAAAGTACAAACAAAGCTAAGATTGCAAGGGTTGAGCTCTGAAATCTCTGACCAGCTCGTTCATGTGTTTGATTGACAAACTCAAAACCTGGCTCTTCAGGGGTGTGCAAACTGAAAACGCAGCTCATTGTCTACGACAAATGTTGGTGGAGGCTGCTAGCTCGTTCCCAGCTGCCCATTCCGTGAAATAATCAAAATAACCACATAGAATCTTGTAAGGAGGGCCACTAGTTAGTCCTGAAATAATCGCCCAGAAACTATATTATTTAAATCATTGCTTGGTCCCACTAGCTCTAGCTTCTTATTGGATAACTTAACTCTTACATCTTAATTTAACCCATCTCCATTAATCTGTCTATCACCACACACACACACACACACACACACACACACACACACACACACACACGCATACACTGCATCTATGATATAAATAGCTTTACTACTTGTAAGGGCTTGGGCAAGTTATTTAACTTCTATGAGATTCAGTTTCTTCCTGTGCTTTCCATAGATCTTAAAGCCCATAGTATTAACTGAATGACTGTGTAGCACAATGAAGCTCCTGATGCACAAGAATAAGGATGGCAACTGAGAAGCCATCTACGTGCAGCCTTCCACCATGGCTTGTTTTCAAACTCTCCAATTCCATCAGCAAGACGAATATGTACTAAAGCTGCGGGTGTTGGTCACACCTTATTCCTAAGGACACGGGGAGCTCTAGTTTTGCTGACCTTGGCAGCCCTATTTTTAGGGCTGTGCAGTCAGCCAGCACAACAGTCCAATTTTTAGAACATCTCCATCATTTCAAGCAAAAACCAAAACCACAAAACCCCAGTATCTATTAGAGTTTAATCTCCATTTCCAACTCTCAGGCCTAATCAAGTGTTAATTTACTTTTTCTCTATAAATTTTGGCATTTCATAAAAATTGAATTATGCAATATGTGGGTTTTATATCATCACATGGATGACCATCCAAACAAAAAAGATATTTCGATGTTCAATTATAGGTACACAGCATAGGATATATGAAATGTAGTTTTTTTGGGGGGAAACAAATACAATTTACTTTGCTTGTATTTACTTAATCTGTGATAGTATAAATAATCGGGGGTCCGGGTGTTTCTGAACTTAAAACAACACTGAAGCCAGTGTGTTTGCTTGTGTCTTTATGTATCCCGAAGACAAATTGTAACCGGGGTCCTGTAACTACCCCAGGATTGTTCTGCTATATTATAAATCCAAGTCCTGGCAAACAGCAAACATTCCCAAACCAACCATATATGAGATTTTCTTACTCCAGAGAAAACAAGTAACACACGGTAGAGTCAGGACCAGGTGAAAAGCATTGGGAAGTACTCCCTAGGGCTGGTGATGGCGTGAGGCTGGCACAGGGGCCTGGCTTTAGCTCACCAGCACAGACTTCAAGAGCTTGCCACCAGCACGGACTCACAGCCCCTGCTCAGGGCTCCACATTTAGAATCTGGTGTTCTGAAGCTTTGTCTTAACATCACATTTTTAAGTATTTATTTATTTAATGTATATAAGTGGTTTGCTTGCATGTATGTCTGTGCGCCGTGTGCATGCCTGGTGCCAATGGAGGCCAGAAGATGATGTGGGATTCCCCTGTGTATGTGATAAACATAGTTTCTGTGTCATTATTCAGGTCTGGGTGTCTGGGAAATGAACAAGCAGTCTCCGCCTACAGTAAGAGGGCTTTAGATTGCGTGGAACTCTAGTTTTGGTTGTTGAGCCACCACGTGAGTGCTAGGAATAGAACTCGGATCCTTTGGCAGAGCAGCCAGGGTTCTTACCTGATGAGCCTAAGGGCTGGAGAGGAGACTCAGTGGTTAAGAGCACTTTCTGTTCTTGCAGAGGACCCAGATTCTGTGTGCAGCACCCATGAGGGGGCTCACAGATGCCAGGGAGAGTAGGTGATGTTGGGCAAACTAACATTGCGTGAGTAGGCAAGGTCCTTTCTTTACTGTGAGGGGATGTTTAAAATCTTAATTCCTGCTGTTAAAAGTTTTAAGAAAAGCCTTTTAATATATTTTGCAAACCACTCGTGTGTGTGTGTGTGTGTGTGTGTGTGTGTGTGTGTGTGTGTTCTCCCAACCCCTTCTAGACCTTTCCTGGCTGTGTTTGCTCTCTTTCCAGCAAACACCATGGACTAACAGCATAGGAAGTGACTACTTGGAACATTTTATATAAATGATATAAATGAGAATTTACATATCTCTTTAAAATACTAATTTAAAATACAGTCTTAAAAATTAACCTGAAGTCAGCTAGTTTTGGTGGTGCACACCTTTAATCCTGGCACTTGGGAGGCAGAGGCAGGTAGATCTCTGAGTTTGAGGCCAGCCTGGTCTACAGAGTGAGTTCCAGGACAGTCAGGGCTACATATGAGATCCTGTCTTGAAAAACCAAAACCAAACCAAAAGAAAACGAAATCTAAATTCCAACTTGTGGTGCTCCAGTGCTGATATTTAGTCTCCTGGAGTCCTGGGTGATTCTAGCAAAGTGCTTTGCTTGCTTCTGCAGCAGCTTCTTGGCACAGCTCCAAGCCATCCCAGTAAATTGAGGAGAACTTTTCAACCTAGAACGCCGTCTTCCTTCCTGTTCAATGTTCCTTCCGGCTTCTGTGTGCCTTTTTTTCTTGACTGGCATTTACACTTACTCTGAGAACATTGTAGTGAAGATGTTATCCTTGATTTTTCTCGATAGTGAGATCATCCTTTGATCTCTTGAACACAGGAAAAGCTATGTTTGAAAACACATTTTTTTCTGTTATTGTCGTCTTTCTTGTCATAAGTACATTATATTAACTTAGAGTCATTCAATTTACAGAACCAAGGATATACAAATACCTTGCCATCTATTGGTATTGCTACCTATTCCAGACTATATTGGTTCCAAAAGATGACAATATGGTTTTCAACTCATTTTCCACTTCTTCTGCTTAAACATATTACTTAACAATACTCATCTTGATTTTCAGTGGTTAATCTTATTAGACTCTAAGTCTACCTCAACCTGTAGGTCACGACCCCTCTGGGCGTCGAATGACCCTTTCACAGGGGTTGCATAGCAGATATCCTACATGTCAAATATTTACATTGTGATTCATAACAGCGGCAAAATAATTTTACGGTTGCGGGTCGCCACAACATGAGGAACTGTAGCAAAGGGTTGCAGCATTTTGGAAAGCTTGAGAATCACAGTTCTAAGTGAAGGGTAGTAGGCTGTGTCCCTCAGCCCAATCTCTGTTGTCTGTTTTTATATATATTAAAAACACTGCTACACCTACCTCTTCTCCATGGTTAGCTTTCACATTGTAATAGCAGGGGTAAAGAGCAGACACAGAGACCCTGTATCTTGCAAAGTTAAAAAAAAGAGAAGGCAACCCTCACTTTTTTGATAATCTCTGATGTTCCGTCTTACTTAGTCTACTTAAAAAGAGAAGCAAGATATGTCCGGTTTCAGAAGGAAAATAACGCGAAAAGGGCAGCACATGGCAGTTTCGCGCGTTTGCTGTTGTTGTCGCCCATGGAAACGAGTGTGCTCTTCCCATCCTGCTCTTCCCAGACAAATGGACAGAGCGAAACACAGCACAAGATGAGTTGACTTAATATCCCTTTTAAGCTGAAGGGTCTTCTCCCGGCATAAAGTCATTTCCAACCTTAAACTGTAGAGGCAAATCAGGAATAAAGCCTCGTATTGCCCATCTGTGTCTCTTTTTTTTTTTTTAATTTATTTATTTATTGAGGATTTCCGCCTCCTCCCCGCCACCGCCCCCCA
>NC_022009.1:57023139-57039028 GCF_000317375.1 Microtus ochrogaster | reverse complement strand
CTCTCTCTCTCTCTCTCTCTCTCTCTCTCTCTCTCTCTCTCTCTCTGTGCTCACATGCCACAGTGCATATGTGGAGGTCAGGGGAAAACTGCCAGGAGTTGTTTCTCTCTTTCCCCATGTGGGAGCCCACTCAGGGATCCCCTAGGCTTGGTGGCAAATGTCTTAAGCCACCGAGACATTTTATTAACCGAGTAATAAGGTATTAAATAACAGAGTATTGGGCTTTGATTGTTAGAAGCCTAGGACTCTGATGCCATTTTTATCTCAATTTATCCTAATTATTTATTCAAAGTAGGATCTTATAGCCCAGGCTAGGCTTGAAACCATTATGTAGTCAAGAATGACCTTGAACTTCTGACCTTTTTATCTCCATCTTTAAAATATCTATGACCCGAACTGTCAGATGACCCTGATAGATGCTAAAATAACCAGTTCTTATCTAGCACATCCAGAGCACTGCCTGATGTGAGCTTTGTAAGATACTACTCAGTATAGAGCAGGTGCTACTGTTATGGAGAAATTTATTTAGGTTTTTTGGAGACTGGGTATCTCTGTGTAGCCCTTGCTGTCCTGGAACTTGTCCTGTAAACCAGAATGGCAGAATTCACAGAGATCTGCCTTCCTCTGTCTCCTAGTGCTGGGGACTAAAGGCATGTCCCACCACCACCTGGCTAGAAATTTAAAAAAAAAGTTACGTTGCCAAATTCATCATTAATGATTTTTGAGTTTTTAGCTGATGTAAGTTCTCTCCTACCAAGTTAAGTTAACCAAATCTTCTCTAAAACACCTGAAATGTCTTGATTATATACCCAGAAAAATCAGTGGGACTGTATTAAAATGATTAGAATTAAGAAACATATTTTGTAAAGTAGCTAATTATGAACGTCAAAGAAATAGAGTAATAGTCAATTAAAACTGGGACTAAAAGTGTTAGTATGTTGATAGGTTTTAATTCTATTTTACTAGGGTAAGAAATGCTATGGCAATTAAAACTGGGACTAAATTAACTTATTTAGTCTTAACTAATTGTTTTCATTTTATTGTATTTATCATTATCACCACTATTATTTGAGAAAGAGTCTTGCTTCATAGCTCTAGCTGGTCTTGACATCACTAGATGAGACTGGACTCAAAGTTAGAGCAATCCCCCTGCCTTTGCCTCCAAGTGCTGGGAGTGTGTGCCACGATTTTAATTGGATTAAATTTAGGTAGCCGTATGTGAACAAGACAGGTTCCCTGTATCCCATGGAAGAGTCAGGTTTAGGTGTGCATGTGAGCTAGAAATGGACTAACACATGTGTATACAAAGATAAACAGAAGTCATAGATAGTAATCATCGTATCTTATTAAAGGGCATAAACCATTGGAAAGACATATGCCTCTTAGACATGAAGATGGTTCAAAGGTCACATTTTCTCCTAACTGAAATACACATCTAATTTAGTTCCTCTCTAAACCCCAACAGGGTTTTCTTGCAACTGAAATACATAGTCTTTCCATTACCACAAAAGACATTTGAAAAGGGCACGATGTGTTTCAGGTGTGCACCCTACTCTAATGCTATGGTGACCCCCCACCTCAGATAAGATGAGAACACATGACTGGGAGAGACAGATAAACTCATTAGCAAATCCAGCAATTGTTCCAGGTTTATATGATGAATGTGACATCATATAAATTAGTACGGAAGGAGCAGGGTCTGGAGAGAAGGCTCAGAGGCTTTGAGTGCACACGGTTCTTGCAGAGCTACCAAGCTCAGTTTCCCACACTCACATCAGGAGGCTCACAGCAGCCTGTGCCCCAGTTCTAAGGGAACCGGATGTCTCAGGCCTCTGCACATCAGCACTTCGGTACACTGTCCACACAGAGGCATCACGATCCACACAATTAAACTAAATTAATTCTTTAAGAGAAAGAAATTAATAGTTTAAATATCCTGTGTGGGTTGATATGAGATATCTTTATAGAATATAATGAAAGTACATCTCTTTTCATGTCTTGCAGAGTATTTAAAGTTCATCCAGCTTAATTTTTAAATTAATTCTCAACAAATCATGGAAAACTCTCAATTTCAATGTTTTTTTAATGTATAGATTGTATAATTTGAATCCTTTATATAGACAGTGTAATAAATCCATGCAATAAAGATACAGACAACCATGCTACCAATGAAAAGTATATGAGTCTTTTGCTAGCCAGTGATCAGGAGCAGGCTCTTCTCTCCAAGTATCTTGGTGCTGAAGTGATTTTTAAAAGGCAAAAACACCGAGTGTGGAGGTGCACATCTTTAATTTTAGCACTGGGAGCACAGAGACAGGCAGAGCTCCAGACCAGCCTGGTCTGCACAGTGAGTCCCAGGACAGGCAGGCCTATATGTAGAGACCCTGTCTTAAAAAGAACAGCAACAGTAATAATAATTATAACAATAATAAATAAAGGCAAAACTCACAATGATGCCAATGTCAGATGAGGGTCAGAGTAACCTTGCTACTTTTGTTTTGACAGAACATAGTGGTTATTTGAGACTCCTGAAGATTAGGCTTGACTTACACCTTCTTCAGTTATCTTAGTTGAAGTTTGCATAAACGTTAATTAGTTTGGTTAATACATGGTCCGGATCATGAACACCCTCACCTGTGCTGTCAGGGCAGATGCGACTATTTTGAGCAACAAGGCTGACAAAATGGAGTCAGGACAAGGTAGCACTCACTATCTTAGTCACTTCAATGGGACATAAGGTGACTAGAGCAAACTCCATCTCTTCCAGAAAGATGTAGATATAAGATGGATAGTGATTTCTCATATCAAGAAGAAAATTAAACCATCTTATTTAAAGAGCGTGGAACTAGGGGCATAGCTGAACGGGTAGAGTGCTTGCCTAGCGTACGCCATCCCCGACCCCTAATAAAATCCGGTGTGCTGGCATTACATCTGGAAGGGGGACTGCAAACTCGTGATCAGCCAGAACTACAAACGAAATCTCTCTCTCTCTCAAAATAAAAGTCAAAGGACTGCCGGGCGGTGGTGGCGCACGCCTTTAATCCCAGCACTCGGGAGGCAGAGGCAAGCGGATCTCTGTGAGTTCGAGGCCAGCCTGGTCTACAAGAGCTAGTTCCAGGACAGGAACCAAAAGCTATGAAGAAACCCTGTCTCAAAAATTCAAAAAAAAAAAAAAAATCAAAGGACTGGGGGTGTAGCTCATGAGATCCCAGCTAGTGAAAAAACAGGAGCCCTCACACTCCCTGGAGAGTGTGTGTATGTGTGTGAGGGCTGTGTTGTGAACGATTGTGGTTTTGATAGTAAAAGAAGGCAATGAGCCATGTGGGAGGTGGCAGTGTCAGCAATACAAATTCATCAGCAAGAATCACTTAAGGGAACACATTGTACAAGCAGTAAAAGGGCCGCATCTCATCACTTTAACTCAGCACAAGAATTCAAATGTACTGTAAATTCAGAGAGGCAACAGGAAGTGCAAACAGCTTTGACACACTTTGTAGCTGGATGGCCAAGCAGCCTATGTATGACTTCAATTCAGCACAGACTTCAGTCAGCCTACACTCTCATTTCTTAATTTGGTAGAACACGTGTGGAGACTATCTCCAGACCCGAAGAATGATCCATTATCTGTCTTGAGAATTCCTGTACTCTACTGTTCATGTGAAGATCAAAATGCAACAATTTTTAGTTGGTTGTTCTTTCCTGTGCCCTGCTAATAGCCTGGTAAGAACCTGGTATCACCCAATGCCCGCTAGCCAGCACAACTAGTCTTGACATTCCTCAGTATTTCATCCCTTGCTATATAGAGAATTTTCCCAGCACATCCTGAGTGGTGTTAGCGTTAAAAGATGTAAGCAATTTAGAAAAGACTGTGTCTTTAAAATCAGTCACTCTCCTCATCTAAGCTGTACTCTGTGTCTTGTAGGTCACACTCCCATCCACCAGAGGTCTCTAGCTCACTGATAACTGATTCTCTTCTACAGAATATGTTAAATCTGTGCCATCCCATAGCATAGCCACTGCCTAAATTTTATTGAAATCAAATGAAATAAAAATTTAGTTCTTCAGTTGCCTTACTACATTTTAAGCGCTCAGTAGCCTCATGTGGCTCCTGGACCCCACGCTGGACATTACACACATCTACTACTACAGTTATCAAGGCAAAAAGAGAGTATGCTTTGCTGAGCGCTGTGCATTTAAGTCATAGATGTGGACATAGATTGGGAGCACAGTGTTAGGAAAGAAAACTGGATCCCTAGCATTGTGTTCGAGTCACCCGTTTACCTGCACGGTATCCTGGTCAGGAGATGCAAATGGTCTCTACATTGTACCCAACTTACTATGTCTCAGAATCAGCATGTTGTGATATTTTGTTCCAATAACTCATAGCTATCATCCTTTTTGAGACAAGGTCTCATTGTATGGTTCTCACTGACCTGGAAATTGCTATGTAAGCCAGGCTGACCTCGAACTCACAGAGTTCTACTTGCCTCTGCTTTGCATGTGCTAGAATCAAAGGCGTGAGCCACCAAACCTAGTCCTCCTCTTAATTTATTGAGAGAACCAAGAGTGGAAAATTTCAAGAATGAAAATGTGGCCAAAAGAGAGAGAGAGAAAAAAAAAAAAACGTACTAGAAGGCCCTGATATTGTGCTCAGCTGTGGTCCTGAGCAAGACGGTAGCTGGAGAAAGTTGCTAAATTCTCTGGGCCTGAACCTGCTTCTGGGTAAAATAAGGGTGGGTCCAGATGTCCTCTAAGACCTAAGACACTGAGACCTGAACCCCAAGTGCAGAGCCATAGTGCAAACCCCTCACTTGCAAAGCCGACCTCTGGCCTACGTGATAGGTTCCTGCGCACCTGGATCACTACGGCAGTGCCTGCCGAACATCAGGTGAACTTCAAGGTCACAGGAAACCTCAGCTTCAGAGAGGCTGTGGTGGAAGAGAAAATCTTAATTCTTTAGAAGGCCATGTTAGAAGACAATGACTAGTTTTAATGTAAACATAATTTTCTATTTTATTTGTTTGGGCCCTTTAAGGATGATATCAACCTTATTCTAAATTGTTGATGAGCAACGGCTAGTGCATTCCTTCAATTAGAATATTTCAAACAGCACCATGACTTCATTCCAAGCTTTGTGGCTATGAAAATACAAATAATCGCTTCTCCCTGTAAGACGCCCCTCCTCGACAGGGACACCACTCTTCTTACCTCTGTTCTAGAACGCAAAATTTGAAGAACTGGAACTTTGAAACTATTATTATTAAAGAAAAAGAGGCTAAGTTTCTTTATATGGCTGCTTTTCTCAAGTTCTAGATAAGAATTTTTTTGAGCCTGGAGTTTCTCTTGCAGGCAGGCTTCAGTCTTCAGCCAGTGGCCAGGCCGCCATCTCTTTCAGAGCTTACTGTTATTCATAGTGGGCTGCCTATGGGAAAAATCAGTCACAGGACTGAGCTTCAGAAGGGAAGTGTGGAGAGAGGGAGCAGATGAAAATGCATGCTGCAGTCAGAGGGGGCAGTTGTAGACCCAGGTGCTTTGTTAGCAGGAGGGGGAAAAACTTTACACAACCCCACCTGAATTCTTTCAACCACAATGATGCAGAGAAAATACACGCTAATTATGAGCAGGAACATTATCTATTAATATGTTAATGAAGCAGGTTTGCTAATGGTGAGAGACCTGAATTTTAATAAAATTTTAAGAGCTTCTTGATTACGTGTTTGTTAGTCGATCTGATCATTTAAAATTATCTCTAGGTGGCTTTACGTGGAATAAAACCTACTTTAGAACTGTATTCTAAACAGGCCTTAATGAAGCAGGTGAGGGGACCATCTGTGACATAAACACTGGCAGCCAGAAATTCACTTCTAAAGACACGGAAACTAGTTAGCAGGAAACATGTTATCATACCTGCCAGCCGCGGCTTTCAATGTCGGTAATTTCTTTATGCATTGGCTTGCTAATTTTTCAAACATATTTGCTTATGAAAATAATGTTCGATTGAATTAATGGATACTGTCTTTCAATATTGGAAGGGTTGTTTTTCATTTAAAAAAAATCCCTCTAGTGTCCTGTTTGACAACATCCCATATATAAGTGAGAGTTCTTTTATCTCAAACAATCTTAGACATCTTTTGAGAACGAGAAGGAGTCACGAGATATCCAAGTCAACCAGAGTTGCCGTGGGAGACTTCAAAGGTGTGGCTCTGAATAGCTGAAATCGTGTTCTGTTTTCTTCAAGATGCTCTTGGCATCAAAGAGCCTAGTAATCCCCATCTGCATTTCTAGGAGGCAGGGGTAGGGAGGGGGAGCACTTGGCAACCTTTTTCATTTTGCATATATGGAATCACAGGCTGTGACTGGTGGAGGAGTCTAGACTGCCACCCTGAAGGTCCTGGAGAACGGAACTCTGATGTGAGCCCAAGCGGTGCAGGGGTGGGTAGGTCTGGAAGCCTGTGTGCCAGAGCTTTCCTATGATCTGACCGCGGCTAAGGTCTCCGTCTGCTCTGTTTGGCGTGAACAGGTTACAACAGGGTTCAGTGAAGGAAGTGACATTACCCTTAGAAACAGTGAAACAATGATGATGGCAAACGCAGGAGACGTCTCCCGCCCACACCAACATGAGCCAAGAATAAAGAGAAGGAAGTAGCTCGGATGAAAGGAGGAAGAGCGGGGCTTCTATTCCTGGTTCAAAAGTCTAGAGAGATGAGATCACAACTGGAAGTCATTTTTGAAGAAGGAAACCAGTCGAGAAATCACGTACTTCTTCCTGAGCTGACATCCTTCCTGCAGGTAGCCATCCATATTTGTCAGATTTCTTTATTTCCCATCGGATCGGCTCAAAATAACCTAATACTTAATAATCTTTAGCTAGATAATGGTTGCTTAAATTTTGGTAGTGTATCTTACTGGGATTTTCCACACCCTCATCACCACTCCACCCTGCTTTTCCTAAGAAACAACTTCAGGCAACTGGTCATTTAAAGGGATTCTAATTGGGCCTCACGTGAGTTTCTTTGATGGCATGCTGCCCTCTAGAGGTTGAAGCAAACAGCAGCGCAGACGTTAAGGAGGGAAGAGAGTTGTCCAGGACATCTGACTTTTCATAAACAATGGTTCAGTCTTCATCGAACTTCATTTCAGCGCTAGAAAAAAAATCATAGGAGACCCTGGGTACCACCTCCAATGCCTCAAAATAAAATAAATGAAACATTGAAAAAGATAAATAAAGATCTGCCACAGGGAAGGGAGTGGGAGAAATGTACACACACTTAAAACCCTACTAGTTAGGACAACAATTTGCCTGTAGCACCATGTTGAACTCTCAGCTCACTTCTATGATGTTAAAGGTCACGGGGCAGGAAGTTGCAAAGCCTGTACCTGAACCCAGTTTTCCTTGTTTCAGAACTGGTGTAGAGTTTGTCGCTAGGAAAAGAGATTGGCTAGCACTTAGCACTTAAATGACTGGCTTTGTGTCCTTCTGATCATATACAATAGTCGTGACTAGTTTTTTTATTTTGGTAAAAGAAAGGGTTTATGGACCTAAAAGAATGACAACCATAAGTCTTGCCATTGACAACACATTTACCTAAATCCTCAATTAGGTTAACATAGTCAAGACAGAAGTTCAAACATGAAAAGTGTGTATTGCCACATAGGCAATGGGCCAGGGAGAAAGTCAAATCATAAAAACTGTGGGTGAAAGACACAACGTTACAACACCAAACACTGGAGATACGTGGCATTCAAAGTGAACTGACCACCCTGGGCAATAAAGTGCTCCCTACACAAGGACCTGAGTTCAGATCCCAGTATGTTGTAATATGTGTGGCGGGGCTGCGTCCCCGGCACCCAGCCACCCGCATGGCTAGCTTTACCCGAAATAATTACACGGAAACTGTATTCTTTTAAACACTGCCTGACCCATTAGTTCCAGTTTCTTATTGGCTAGCTCTTACATATCAATCTAACCCATTTCTATTAACCTGTGTAGCCCATGAGCTGGCTTACCAGGAAAGATCTTAACCTGCGTCTGCCTGGAGTGAGAGAATCATGGAGACTCACTGACTCAGCTTCTTTCTCCCAGCATTCTGTCTGTTTACTCCACCCACCTAAGGGTTGGCCTATCAAATGGGTCTAGGCAGTTTCTTTATTGCTTAACCAATGAAATCAACAGATCGATATATGACACTCCCACATCACCAGTACCCAATACAAGTCAGGGAGTTGGCCACCTGTGTAATCCCAGTAGTGGGGCAGGATGATCTCAGAGGCTTCGTAGCCAGATCTACAGCTCAGGGTTCACTGAGAGGCCCTGTCTCAAAATCTAAGGTGGAGAGTGATATACCTGCTCCACGCCGACTTTGTTCTTCACACACGCACACGCACACGCACGGGCATATACTCATGCCTACAGCACACACACACTCAAGTGAGACTATGATCTCGTGCCTTCTCATGCTGCCTGCACAAGAAACCCTCTGAGAGTCCTGGGTCCTTCACACAGGGCATGCGCTGACTGGCGGGTGCTCAGCTGAGGCACGCCCCTTTTCACCGAGTCCTCATCCCCACCTCATGCTCGTTGAACTATATGGAAACCAAACTGTCAGGGTAGGCGATCAAGCCCTTTTTGTTGCTACAAATGCTGTGTTAGTGGGGAGAAGGGAGGGTGGGAGGTCACGGACCAGAGAATCCTCAGAGTTATAAACCATGGCCACTGGTATTTTACATGTGTGACGCCCCACAGGTAATGTCACATGACACAGATAGTCTCACAGAACCTTAGATGTGAAAGAAACTTTTCGAACTTCTTTGTAATCTGTTGAAGATGCAGAAACCCTTGCCTTGCCTATATTACATTACTGGAATCTGCCCTTGTCTTGACATCCATCCAGGCTTCCTCAGGCAGGTTTTGGAGGTTTGAGGGCAGATAATTACAGTTCTGTGAGATTTTCCTAAATTCTGTTTTCATTAGGGAAGAACACTATGCCCACCCTCCTCTCAGTACTGACCGCCCCCCCCCCACATTGTTCCTAATGCATCCCTATAGGGCAGGCATGCCAGTGGGACAATTTTGGGATGATTTAGTGTTATTACTAGTGAATTTCACAATTTCTGAAATGTCTTCTGGTCATTAAAATTTTAAAACAAAAACAGTACTGAGAAAGCTGTAAAAAAAAGAAATTTTTAGAAGTGTAGGATCTCCTTCTTATATAAAAGGAATTACAAGAAGGGGCTAAAAATCTGCCATTTAATAGCCAGACTTGCCTGGGAGACTGACAGTAGCTGGTGAATAGGAAACTGCTTTTAAATAAACACAATATAAAGTGGCCTGGTGGTGTGTACTTATGTATAAAAGAGAGCTGGGGAAAGGAACAGAAAAAGCAAAGCTTGTCTCAGTTACCACGATCACACCACCACTTTTTCCGATGGAAATATCTCCTAATATACCCTGCTGCAATTTTAGGCCAATTTTCTGGACCAGTACTCCATCACAATGTGCTGAAGGGTTTGGGATATGACTCAGTTGGTAAAGCATTTGCATGGCAAGCATAAGAGCCTGGATTTGGATTCCCGTAATTCATATAAAAATGACAGGCGGATGGTACATGCCTGCACTCCCAGGGATGGAAAGTAAGAGACAGAGACAAGTGCATCCTTCTGGGCCCATGGTCAGCTAGCCTGGCTTCTGCAATAGAGATCTGGGCTGAAGAGAGATTCTTTCTCAAACAGAAAGTGGAGAGCACCTGAGGACTGACACCTGCATAGATTGTATACACACATGCACACAGACACACACACACACAGACACACACATGCAGGCAGGCACACAACATGCACACAGACACACACCCACATGCAGGCAGGCAGGCACACACACCCACATTAATACATACATGCACACAGGCATGCAGGCACAAACACACTGCACACAGGTACACACACACAGACATGCAGGCACACACACAAATACACAAATACATACATGCATGCGGGCACACACACATGCACCCAGACCCACACACATGCTCACAGGCACACACACACACACTCACACACACATGCACCCAGACCCACACACATGCTCACAGGCACACACACATACACACACACTCACACACATGCACACAGACACACACATGCATGGAGGTACACACACACTCACACACACATGCACACAGACAGACACACACACACAGACACACACACGTGCATGCAGGTACACATGCACCATGACCAGGATCCCACACAAAGTGCACTGTAAGTCCATAGGACCTCCACCCCCCGACCCCGTCTCCTGTTCCCTTGCAGATGTTTGAGGAACTTCCTTTCCTGCACCAACGTTCTTTAGCCATTGGAGATTCCTTTCTCAGCTCCTGTGTAATACATTTCATCTTTTTCTCTGGAAAATAAGAGAGTCAGAAGAGAGGTAATGTCAGTGCTAATGCTGAAATAAAAAGAGAACTGTATAAGTGTTCTCTGCAACACATTAGAAGTTCTGCTGCTCCTTGACAGCGCTGGGTCTCTCGTGACTGGTTTTCTCTCAGGCAGTCATCCATCTTTATTATAAGACCACTGGAGAGTGAGAGCATCGTGAGCACCAATGGCTGGATTAACTTGTCTGGGCAAAAGGAGCTAAAGAGCCAGAGTGAACTTTTGGAGATGATGTTTCCTGTGAAAAATGCAGTGTTTCCTTTCTTGCCATGGAGAACAGTTTGCTTCTCAGTCGAGGTGAAGAGTGGGTCTGTTCACCTCCCAGGTCCACCCCAGCTATGTCATCTCCCCAGGTCCACCCCAGCTATATCATCTCCAGCCATGCCAGCCGGAGAGTGTCAGTCGGGAGTGAAGCAATTCTGCAAGTTAGATCATAAAACAGAAGTAAATATAATTTACCATTTATGTGGTCCCTGTCCTTATAGCAAATGAGAGAAGTAAGTGAGCAGATACAGAAGTGTCCATGATGATGAGCAGAGCGCTGTGTAGAGCCCGGACATGACCGTGAGCTGGCAGATTGGGTAAGCAGAAACCTCGCTAAGGAGCGCATGTTTTAATCAAGTTGGGAAGGACGCTGTGATGTTCGAATAGGTATGAACAAGCATGAAGAGCTGAAAAGCAGAGACTAATGTTTTCAAAGATACAGGGGCATTGGAGTTAGGTGTGGAGACCCATGTCTTCAACGCCAGCACTTAGGAGGCAGAGGCTGGTGGGCGGAGTTCTATGACTGTGAGGCCAGCCTGGTCTACATAGTGAGTTCCTGGCCAGCCAGCACTACATAGTGAGAATCTGTCTCAAAACCAAATAAAAGGTCTAGGGAAAGCAGTACATTTGACAGTTCTGTGAGTGGTAGGTAAGACTAAGAGCTGTGTTGACTACCAGAAAGCTGGGCTTGATTCTGCATGTTCTGAGTAACCACTAGCTGGATGTTAAGTGTGTGAAAAACAGCCATATGGCATGTATCATATAAACAACACCAGTGTTTATGTATGTAGAGAAGTAAAATTAGAAGCAGGGAGGAGACAGTTGAGAGGGAACGGTGACCCAATCACGGCAGTTCTCTGGAGCTCGGCCTCTGGACTCACATCTGGACCAAACCCTCCAGACCCTCTGTCTCTTATTCATTCCACAATGCTATCAAACCTCCCTGAAATCATCAATTTGCTGCCGTCGTATATGTATTGTGTATTCTGTTTGCTATGTTTCGTGAGGCCTTGAGGCTGCCTTTTGCCAGTGACTAGGCCTCAAGGAAGACATCTTTTCTGCAAGCGAGGCAACCCCGAGCCCTCGACACACCAGTCTCCTCTATCTTGCTTTAATTATTCGAGTATTCAGGATCTTTTCATTCTGCGCATGTCACCCTTTCGTGAAAGCCCAGTGCCATCTCCTCCCACTGTTGTTTCTGCCCCTAGACTGTCCCTGCGTTCCACGCATGGTTCTCTACCTTAGTTCATCTTCCTGAAAATTGGAAGAAACCATTTTTTTCCTCCAGCTACTATCCCCTGATCTGTTAGCCTTATCAGATCTGAATTAAAGAAAAATACAAGGTCTGAAGGTTTCAATGAAAATGTCTCCACAGGCTCTATATTTGAATGCTGGGTCTCTAGTTGGTTGAACTGTTTAGGAAGGATTGGGAGGTGTGGCCGTGTTGGAGATGTGTCACTAGAGGTGAGCTTTGAGGTTTCAAATGCCCACAACAGACAGGCTCAGTCTCTCTCTCTCTCTCTCTCTCTCTCTCTCTCTCTCTCTCTCTCTCTCTCTCTCTGCTCTCAGCTACTGCTCTAGTGCCATGCATGCCTGCTGCCATGCTTCCCACCATGATGATCTGTAGTTAGTTGGTATTTACTCTTTTATTCTTTGGCTGGGAGGGGGGTTGCCACCCAGGTCACAAATAAATCACACATGGAGTCTTATTCTTTCTTATAAATGCCCAGACTTAGCTTGACTTGTTTCTTGACAGTTTTTCCTAGCTTAAATTAACGCATCTATCAGTTGCCTCTGGCTTTTTCCTTTTCTTACTTCTGTGTATCTTACTTTCACTCTTACTCTTAGGTTGGCTGTGTGACTAGGTGACTGGCCCTTAGCATCCTCCTCTCCTTGCTCCTTCTTGCTCCTCCTCTTGCAGATTTCTCCTCCTGTTTATGCTCTCTACCTGACAGCCCTGCCTATCCTTTCTCCTGCCTCATTATTGGCCGTTCGTCTCTTTATTAGACCATCAGGTGTTTTAGACAGGCAAAGAATCACAGCTTCACAGAGTTAAACAAATGAAACATAAACAAAAGCAACACATCTTTACATCATTAAATAAATGTTCCACAGCATAAACAAAAGTAACACACCTTAAAATAATATTCTACAACAATGATCATAGACTGACCTTCCAAAACTGCAAGCAAAACCCCTAAATAAATGTTTTCTTTTATAAGCTGCCTTAGTTTTGGTGTCTCTTCAAAGCAATAAAGCAGTAATTAAGACACGGTGTATGGTTTCAAACCAGTTATATTTTACCTTTGTAAGTCTCACACTACCTAACAAGTCTAAGAATTCAGAACAAATTTTCCTTAAGTGTAATCTATTAAGCAGTTTGACTTAGTGCTCCTCCATGTCGTGTTGTTTATAACATCGTTGTGATATTTAGCTGCCAAAGCAGCATTTGGAGTATATTGAGTTAACAGTCCTATCGTGGTGGTCTTGAGGTGGGGTGGATGGTTGGAGTAAGTTCAAAGAGGACTTTGGGGATGTCTTTGACCAGAAAGAATTAGCAGCATCAGGAATTCTTCACTTATAAACAACTGTAAGATTTGGTGAACTGGGGAAAATGATGGTCTTCATACATTTGACAGCAGCGTAGGGTTGATTGTTGAGAAGAAAACACGTTAATCAAGCTTTGGCATCTTCTATGCTGCTGTTTTCAGCTGGGATTTTGGACCACAGTATAGTTTTCTGGTTGTGGTATTCTCAAAACCACTTTTGTTAGGTTAAGGAGATGAAGACCAAAGTGTGAGGCTATTGGCATCCCTAGAAGGACAGGGCAATATGTATATGAGAATGGTGTTGCCTGGATAATAAGCCCCAGAGATCTAAAGTGGATCCTTTGCTTAGGACCAAACTGAATATCTTTGGAGAAAATTTCCCAAAGCTGGGTATAAGATGTTCAGAACAAAATGAAGAAGGATGTTTAAAAGAAATCCCACACTAGCTCAGAATTGAGTATAATAGAGCGTTTTTTATTTAGGGGTAGACTCACAGATCACAGTCCTCTGCTGGAATGGGGAAACAGCAACCAAATCCTGCAGCTGGAAAAGAGGCCAGATGCATGCTTTACATGGGCATAAATGGTAGAAGAGGCCACACCCAAGTGGGTGGGTAACTTAAAGACTACTGGTGGTAGGAATTCCTACAGCAATAAAATACTGAAAGGAATTCCTACTCCCACCAACTAAAATGGAGGAGTATAAAAAAAAAAAACAGAGAGAGAAACCCAAAATAACAAAAAATCTCTCACAAAAATAAAAATCATAACAAACAAGCAAAAACAAATAAACCAAAAAGTGCCAAAACGAAACAAAAAGATAACAAAACGCCTTGAATTCATGTGGTTATGTTGACCACATGACAACCACTCCTGGACATGGGTCCACTTGCACCATCAACACAGCCTGGTCTATAGACAGAGTTCCAGAACAGCCAGGATTACACAAAGAAACCCTATCTCAAGGGGTAAAAAAAGAATTCTTCTCAAGTTAGGCTGTAAATTCCAAGTAATTGTGACCCAAACCCTTAAATGAACAAGCTGATAAACTAATTGGAGATGGTACTTTGTAAGCAGAGCATCCTGGGTACAATTCCAGAAAACAAAGTTTTATGATTTTCACTTCCCGATTCTGTATCTTTCTGTAAAGCCAAAGCAACCAGAGAGGTGTGATTTTGTGGAAGTACAGGCAGTCATGCCAATAACAGGAGCAGAGCAAGGCTCTAGCAATACATCTACGTGGATACACAGTTCATGCTTAACAAAAGCACGGGATATCAAAGTGGGGTCGTTTTTAACAAAAGGATGCTCTCCATGGCAACAGCTGGGAACACAAAGGATAGCAAGATATGCTGATAAGGTAACTGGGTTTGTCAAGAGAAAGAAATTAATTTCAAGTCTTGTTTCCCAACAGAAATTAGTTGAATGAATTATAGACCTAAATATAAGATATAAACATATAAAGCTTCCAGAAAAAAAAAAGCTCTTTATGACCCTGGGTTAATAAAGATTTCTTAGCATACAAGAAGCTCAAATAAAAAAGGGGGTTATCAATCCAGTGGACTTCATCAAAATTAAAATTTCATGTTATTTGAAAGATGTCACAGAGAAAATAAAAATCAAGTGACTGGGGGGAAGTAATTGCAAAACTCACATCTCGTAGAAGAGAGGGCTTCTGAGCAGAATATATAAAGCACTATTCACTGGATCATAAAAAAGGGAACTGCTTTTCAGTGGGCGAAGGATCTGAAGAGTCATTACACTCCGTGACATTAACTTTTAAGTGAATGTAAAGTAATTGCTTTATCAGGAACCTCTGCACCTCACAAGCATGACTAAAAAGTTCAGGGTTTGCATCCTCAGTGTTCCTGGGGGTGTGAATCAGTTAAGGCCACTGTTCTAGCTTTCCTCTGTCTCTGAGGATAGCAGAAGGGCCCTGCATGGTGCATGTGGCTCAGGAGAGGGCAAGGTCTCCCTCGCCCACATAATGGGTTTGAGGATGGCCTAGACAACCTGAGACCCTACTTCATCAAGAGAGGGGTAAGGAGAACTGTCGGGGTGAATGAGAAAAGAACTTAGAAGTTTCTTTTACTTTTTGACTCTAAGTGACATGTGTGCAGTACCTGGAGAGGGCTAACGGAGTGTCAGATCCTTTGGAACACTTGAGTTAGTCGTCACAAATCCACAGTGAGACTAGTCAATGTAATTGCCTATTTTTCTCCAGTTATGCACCACTGCCTGAGGCCAGGGACAGAGAGGCAAGAAAGCTAAATTTAATAGGTGTTTTAATACAATAGTAATCCCAAAGAAGTAGGGAGTGTGATAAGGTCAAGTGCATAGACAGGGTAGTCCAAACAATTTGTTGTGGAACTTGAGGTGGGTAAGAAGGAAAGTGGAGGTATCAGAGGTTTGGGGAACAACTAAACGCAGGAGAACCAGAGTTGGATAAAAGGGTGTGGGGGGATGCGCTTCAGCCAGCAATCCATATTTAAGAGCATTTCCTGGAGATCTATAGGTGAAGGTAGACACCACTGCAAAGAATATCATTTAAATATTCAATAGAGGCGATGAAAGGAGACAGAGATCCACATTGGAGCACCGGACAGAAATCTCAAGGTCCAAATCAGGAGCAGAAGGAGAGGGAGC
>NC_022009.1:57004105-57022775 GCF_000317375.1 Microtus ochrogaster | reverse complement strand
CGGGGAGGAGGCAGAAATCCTTAATAAAAAAAAAGAAAAAAACAAAAACAAAAGTGGGTTCAGAAATCGGCCTCTGCCACAGTCTTACAAAAAACAAACAAACAAAAATCTCTGGCTGTGGTCTCAGCTAGTTGATAAGCTTTTTGTGCCCCATGGAGATTTTTTATTTTATTTTTTAAATTTTTTCCTGGATTCTGGTTTCTGGAATAAAGTTTGCTTCTGGGTTATTAGAAAACAAAATAAAATAAAATATGACTTTCTATTAAATAAATAAATAAATATTCAATAGAACAGATATATTACATCATCCATAATAAACTTCACCAGATGAGGCTTGGTGAAACAAATCATGACTCTAAATTAAAAAGCAGACTTTAGGTTTGTGTCTTGCACGTTGCGTAATATGTGAACATATTGGATTTGTCTCAGAACTAGACTGGCAAACTCACATTTGTCAGTACTTCACATTATTGTTATTTGCCCTTGAATTGTCCTAATTCTCGTATTCTAAACTTTCAAGAATAAGTTTAAAATAATACAGTTTTATTCTAGACAGGACTTCTTCAATATATGTGAAATGTGTGTGCATTTGCTTGTACATATGCATGTATGTGTACGTGTGTGTGTTTATGTATGTGTATAATCTTATGCACAGTACAGTGTAGGTACAGGGGGCAGAAGATACACTGTACTGTGCATAAGATCACACATGGTAGAAAGTAAAAACCCAGGGAACAAACTCAGGTTGTCAGGCTTGAAAAGCACCCACAAAGCATCCCTCTGCCTCCCCTTCTCTTTTTGATAAAGCGACATCCTAATAAGCATAGGTTAATATTTTATTGTGATTTTGATTTGCATTTCTCTGATGCTAGTAATGCTGAGTACCTTTTCATGCACTGGTTGAACATCTGTGTTTGCTTTGGAATAGCAATTCAAATCCTTTTGTTGGATGGGTTTATTGTTGTTATTGTTTTACTGTTGCTCAGCTATTGAGATGTATGAGCTTCTCACATATCTAGGATAACACACACACACACACACACACACACACACACACACACCTCTTATGCTTCCTTCTATTCTGTAAGTTGTCTTTGCATTTTGTTGATGGCCTCCTTTACAGTACAAATGGTTTTCTTGATTTTCACAGGGGGAATGAGACCTCTTCAATGAGGCCAGTCATGTAGTTGGTGTCGGGTTGTATGTGAAGAGCGTGCTTTCACAGAATAAAGCAGCTCCTGTAGCTGCCACCGCCTCCAGGCAGCGTTAGTTGCTGAGAAGATGGGGTGATCGGGTGCTCTTCCTTCCTCAGAGTCCAGAGACCTGTGTTCCAGACACTTTCTCATGCTCACTCTGCAGTCTACAAACCACGTGGCTGCAGCACCCTGTGATGGCAAATATGGAAAGAACTGCAGCTTACCCCCCACCAGAGGTCTGGAAAGTAACAGAAAGCATTCTAGGCTCAGTTTCAAATTCATCATATGCTAAGACTTCAGGGCTGTGGGTTTTCGACTGTGAAACCTTCAGAGATGCAATTGTTTCGCACCTATTGCATCTCCCCAGAAACCTCGGAGTCTCGTTCAAACTCCTGCCAAGGAAGAAGAAGCAGCAGCTTCTCTCAACATTCTTGCCTTTAGGCTCCTGGTTTGGTTTTTACCTTGTTAAGGACAGAGCCATCGCCAGCACATGACTCTTGAGCCTACAGAGAAGAGCAAACTGAGGAATAAAGGGGAACCCTTCTTTCCAAGTTACCATGGCCCCAGCCTTTTCTCTTGGTGGTTGTAGTTTACAGTGAGACAGATGAGATCTTCCCTCTACACTTCAGCACCTTACCTGAGTCTCCGATTCATGTACCGCCAACGAGAAACCAAATGCCATTGTGGAGACTCCCAGACTTAGGAACACAGCCTGTGTGTACATTTCTGTGTGCCCCGTGTTATCTTAGGTTAAAAACAATGTGGCCGTCTTCAAATGGGAAAAACAAAATGACTAGTGTGATGATGGATCAGTGATTTTCTTATTAAGGAAAAGACTCCCAAAGTCTCCATACCCATTCACAATACGTCATACTCATTTCTAAAATGTATTATTAAGTTGAGATCATCCTGTTGCTAGGCATATATAAATTATCTGCGAATACATTTCTTTTTTTTTTTCAATCAACAGGTTCAACAGGAGGTGAAAGGTATTTGTAGTTTCTTCTGGAAAAAAATCTAGGATATTTATTATGTTTTGTTAATACTCTCTGCCACACACAGTCCCAAATTAATAAGATGACAGGTCCTCTGTAATGTTCCACCCATACATGTAAAGAATAAGAAAAGCCACACTTTCTCTTTACCTCTTACTTAAATATGGAATGTTCCTGGCAGGGAACTCACTGGCGGTGCTATATTCAGACAGCTCTCTGAGTCAATTTCCATGATTAGGCAGTAAGACAGTTCGCCCCAAAAGCAGCAGGTTCTTTGCTCCCCGTCTCATATTTTTCTCATTTTTTCATGTCTCATATTCTACATCTGAATTTTGTTGTATCTGTGCGGATGCTTATGTGATTGCATCAGATCCCGAGAGCTTAGGGTGACTCGGGGTTGCCTCCCAAGAGGTCATTTAAACCTAAGCTGATGACTTCTTTAGGGCTGGAGGAATTGCTGCTTAATGCGCTATCCTTCAGCAAGGCTGCAGAGGAGGATGCAGCAGAAAGACCGCGTCTTAGGTGAGAGTCAAGGGCACTTTGAGTGGATTTTCTGGGCACTTTGTCACAGTTTAATTTGCAAACAAACAGCCTACGTTCTTCTTCCTAGAGAATTCTTCCAAATATCCTATCCAATCCCCAGGCTAGAGAAAGAGGAACAGAAGAAAGAAGAAAAAGAAGAAGAATGGCCGGGCAATTGGTAGTAAGAGAAGGAGAGAGAGCCCAATTCAGAGCTTTCAGCTGAAGAAAAGCATTTGAAAACCTGTTACTCATAGAGGACCACCCAGTCAGAATACAGGAGGAAGTTAAGCATGACCAGTCTCTCAGATGTCCCTTCGGCCACACCCTACCCACTGAAGTGTTGTGGGGCTGCGGCAGCTTTTGAAATTACACAATCTCGAAAAAGACCTACAGGGTTTTTGTTGTTGTTGTTGGTCCATAAGGCAGGTTATTAATGAGAAGACTGCTTTCTACTTCTAATTTGTAATGATTTCTTTTCTTGAATAAGCATAAAGCTTATGTACTGAAAAACCCGAGAACCCTTAAACTTGAACGTGCAGATCAGAGCTGACGTAGAAAGAACATTGGAATGTTCAATGGTCTCCCTGTAAGACCAAATAAATCATCACTACGTAGTTCAGCATCGAAGGGACCGTTGTTCAGTTCTCCAGTGAATGTACAGACTGAACCATAGGAGTGGTAAGAGGAAAGGAGAATATTAAATACTTTTTAGTCATTCTGCACGTGCCCAGTGGTATCAAAGGGGGCGGGGTGAACAGTTACAGAATCAGAATTCTGAAAACAATTAAGGAGGCATTCAGAAGTCTCTACCTCCAGAATGGCTTGGAATATAAGTAGTCCTGGGGGAATGCAGTTTCTTGGGCAGATTCTGAAGGCTAAACGAGATAGTCACAGCTGCAGAAGTTGCTGTGCCTGGAGGTAGTAGTAACCCTACTTCCTCTAAAAGCAACTTTGACTGCCTGTTATTCATATCCACTGCCAACTTGCATATGCTGGTTCATTGAAACATCCGTGGCAGACAGTTAAAAAAATATTCAATCTACAAGTCTATAGCCACGTGTTTGTGTATCTTATTCACAAGGCAAAATGTTTTAGTGTGTGTGTGTGTGTGTGTGTGTGTGTGTGTGTGTGTGTGTGTGTGTGTGTGTGTGTGTGTGTGTAGAAAAAGAGAGACACACTCACACAGAGGGGCTACGAAGAGAGACAGAAAGGCTAATGAATTGTATCAGCCAAAGCAAGAGAATCATAAACATTAAAAGTCCATTGTTAAAAGGGAAGGTGTAGGTTAACCTGGACTCAAATAACTTCCTTCTAACCCTTCAGCAGCACATTACCTAAGATACTAAAGTGCTAAATTGGCCAGACAAGAGATGTGCTGAGATGTAAGATCTCCTGAACAACAAGGAGAGAAAATTGAAGTGAAAATTGCAATCTCCACCAGGAAGAGATTTAAGTGAGGTGAAGTGAAAATGTTTACAATGGAACAACAGCGAGGAAACGTGAAGAGGATGATATTTAATAATAAAGATTAAATTGGAGACCTAGAAAAGGGCTAAGAAAGTCAGAGACACACAGCTCCACAGGGATCCTACATGGGGGTTGGGAACCACTGAAGGAGGTTTCTCCGAGTCAGCAACAACTCCACTGAACACCGAGTATACAATTGGTGTCAAGGCAGCGGCAACAGATGTTTTGCTGGAAGAATGGTGGAATGATCGTCACGGTAAGAAGAATGGTGAGATGATACTGTGACCTGCACAAGAGCTGTGTGTCACGGACAGCGAGACAAGCCCAGAGGAAAGACAGAGACTGGAGGGTTGGGAGATGGGGCTGGGTGGGCACAAAACAGAGAGGCAGAAAGATGCTGAAGAATATATCTTTAGCTGGGTGTGGGGAGGGGACACACGACTTTAGTTCCAGTACTTGGGAAAAACAAAGGTAGGTGAATTTCTGAGTTCTAGGTCAATCTAGCCTATAGAGCAAGTTCCAGGACAGTCAGGGCTACACAGAGAAACACTGTCTCGAAAAACCAAAGAAAGAAAGAAAAAAATGAAAGGAAGGAAGGAAGAACACGTGTTTAAGAAAACATCTGTGAGAAAGGTAAACAAGACTGTTGAATGAAAATCATAAAACAACTCCCTTTTGTATTATTTTAGTAAATAAATCAATTTAATAAAAGGTGTGAAAAAAAGAAAATCATAAAACAAAAAGACTGAGACTGAAAACTAATTACTATCACGTGATTAAAAGTGTAATATCTAGAGGCAAGGGCTGGGGAGATGCGTCAGCCTTTAAAGCTGCTTGTTATGGATGAGTGATTATGGGGAGATTCCTGGGGTTTCTTGTCACCAAATCTAGTTGAATCCGGGAGTTCCATGTTCAGTGAGAGACTCCATCTCATAAAGCTAGGTAGAAACAATTGAAGATGACACTCAGCATCAACCCCTGGCCTCTACAGGCATACACAAACACTGAACATCCTCATACCTACATGTACACATTTACATAATACACACACGCTCCCCGAGATCTAAAGGTCTCAGCCTACCACTTACCCCTAGACTAACTACTTTGACCTTAAGATTCCACATTTGGAAGTGGGGCTGGCAGTATTATCTCTTGAGGATTGAATGTGTTATATGCAAAAAACCTTGGTCTATCCACTGGCACACAAGGGATATTAGTATGTGTTAGCAAGTTGCTGGACTCCAAGCAGCTTCTAGAGTGACCCTGGCCTGTATAAAGTGCTTCCAGCTTGCTCTTGCAGTCTGTTCATATGTATAGTGGCTGCATGATATATACAAGGTGACAATTGTCCTCTGAAGGGAAGCTTGAAGGGTGGCTAAATATGAGTTAAGCTAAAGACAATAGTAGAGCCTTTCAGGTTTGTAATTACTTTGTGCTGGTTTCTTATCTATAACACAACGTTTTTCCCCTTCGTCAACCTGGTCTGTGTTAGTGTGTGCATTTGTGCCTGCGTGGTGTGTGTGTGTGTGTGTGTGTGTGTGTGTGTGTGTGTCTAAGGTTTCTGTGAGATTAGCTGTGAATGTTCCTGGAAACACAGCAAATTTCGCTACCGGTTTTCTGGGTGTGAATCTGTGGTGCGATGTTGGTGGTGAGTGGCAGGATTGAAACACTTAGCTCTGGAGAGGGAGCCCCTGACTGTTTTCACAGCTGTTGGCAGACACAGGACTCCAATTTGGCTTTTGTCAGAACCGAGGAGGATTGACCTTTTGGGTCACAAAGGAAACTGGACAGTTTGCCATCTTATGGTAGATTTGGACAGCATAACATAGATGCTAACCTGAGTCTCTACAATGAGTCGGTGTGATGAGAGTGTATTTTGCCCTTTCCCATGAGGTCTTTTATTTCTAAAGGAAGGCCTTTCCAGTCACCAGTAAAAGAATGCAGAGCTAAAACACCACCATCTCCTTTGCCCCCTTCCCGCTCAGAGCACAATTGGCTCACACTGGGAGCATCCCGCTGTGACTCTAACCATCTTGCTGTGACTCTAATTTGGCTCATCGTGTAGGACCATGATGAATTTGGTTGTAAATACGCTTTCCCCCAAAACCTTACTGGTTCTCAGTCTCCCCACAGACACAACCACATTGTTCTGGAGACCTCATGTTTATAGGCCCTCTCCACTTCACACATTCGGCTAAGCAGGAGGCGTTTTCTTCTTAACTTTCTCCTGAGGACTTTAAGGCACCAGCTTAGTGTCCTAGGCACCAGCTAGTGAACCGAAGCTGCTGATTTTTTTTCCTCCACCAGTTCATGAAGGAAGAGCATAGAGGAGCCCAGTGCACAGCCAGCTGACCACAGCTACCAATCCCAACTCAGACCATCCTCAGAAATCCCTTCATCTCTTCCTTTCACATCTGCTCTGCCAGCTCTAGCTGGGAAGCTCCTGCTAGGTCCCAATGTATGTCTTACAACGTTGGGGCTCTTTTCCCTACTAATCATTTGTTAGAAAGGGGTTTTATGATACAAATTTGATAATCTCCCACGCACATTGGCACTGCTCTAATTGAAGTTGTAAGCCCATAAAATTCAAGCCCTTTGTCTTCCTGAAGGCCACAAGGTTTAAAAAGATGCTATTGTCTGGCCTAACACCCATTACATTGTTTCCAGAAACTGATTAAACAGAGATCTGAATTGAGACAGTGCGGATTTTGTCTAGGTCCTTTTTAGGCCTGACAATGCCTTTTTCAAAATCCAACACAAAAGAAGGTTTAAGGATGGAGATTCTTCTAAGATAGCCGCATCCATATGGAAAACAAGATGGCAGGCAGCTGAGACCCAAACATACTGTCCACCCCCCATCCCATATTCTCTTTCTGAAGTGGTTACCCAGACATAAGAAGTCACCTGGTGCTTGCTGCTTCCAGGAAAGCGACTGCCTGCACTGGAGGCCCCTCCCTCTTTAACTCTCAGGCTAAGAGAAGGTGTGGAAAAGAGGTGATCCCTCAGTGTGGGCATTGCTGAGGGACTCCTACCAGCCGACTCCCCCAACATGGCATTGCTAAATCTCCCACGCCTTCCTCTTTTCCCAGGGTGGCTCAGAAGTAGCGCCCAGCACCAGTCAGGGTGTTGATTTTTATGTCTTCACTACTCTTCCTATCCTGTCCCACCACTGCCAGGTGTCATTTGAGAAGGCAGGAAATGACAGCACATTGAAGACCATGAGCTTGACTGTAGGTTCCAAGTTCCTTGGTGCTCCACAATCCCTGGAGGGCAGGATTCACATTGAGCCGGAGCCTAAAGAATCACCAGCTTCCCTCTTGGGCAGAGATCCCACTCCCCAGATTTGTCTCAGACCAAGTCCATTTCCCTTCCTTCCCAAAGCCTTGTTGGGACTTCAGTCTGACATACAACATAGCGGTGGTGAACCTCAGTGTAAAGGGCTAGGAGCCCGCGGGTTCTCCCAACCCCAGTCAAGGAAAACCAATCCCCATTCCTTTAGTGGCAGGAGCGCCAGGGACCCAAACCTTCACATTCCATTCTAGCACCCACAAATCAAGGGGAAAATACTCTATTTCTTTTAAAAAATAAGTTGCTTCATACAAATCGCTATTTAAAAATATACAAATAAGGCTCAAGAAATAAAATCTAGTTTTGGGGTTTGCCATGCGAGAACAACAGTGAGTCTTGGCGAAAGACTGCTGTGTGTGTGTGTGTGTGTGTGTGTGTGTGTGTGTGTGTGTGTTTGCGACTGGACCAAGCAGTCAGGAAGAGCTTGCTCCCTCAAGGCCAACCTGCTCATTTTCAGGCGTTGGCTGTAACTTTACTGAGACCGGCTGAACAGCAGTGTCCCAAGTCCAGGGTGACTCCAGTCTCTCACCAGGTCCAGGAGACCAGAGTTGGGGGTGCTAAGTGCTGGTAGGCAGGGAAGAGGCCCAGCGCCGAGCCTGGCCCAAAGGCAGCATAGCCTGGTATTGAGCAAGCGGTGGCCGGGCGTGCGCTGCACTTGTCCTGGGCCACCGCAGCGGTCCCCGCACCCCTGCCGCTGCACGGTGGCCCTTCGTGCACTAGCACCGGTACCATCACGCGGTGCAGCAGGCTGGGAGCAGCGTGCGGATCAGCTAGTGCTGCCAGATCCGACGATTCGGTGGCCCCTGGAGCTCGCCCACGCTTCAGCTTGTAGCGATGGTTCTGGAACCAGATCTTGACCTGCGTGGGCGTGAGGCGCAGGAGTTGAGCCAGCTGTTCTCGCTCTGGCGCAGACAGGTAGCGCTGCTGTCGGAAGCGCCGCTCCAATTCCAAGGTCTGGGCCTTGGAGAACAGCACCCGCCGCTTCCTCCTCTTCTCCGCGTCGGAGCCTGGAGATGCCGGCCGGAAGGAAGCCAGCTGCGACGGCTCTGGGGGGCTTGTCTCCAGGCCGCTCTCATCTGAGGCTAGGAACCACAAAACAGACATGGCTTGGTGAGAGGCTGGCCTGTGCGACTGTCTGGGACCTACCTCCCACCCGAGACTCCAGCTGGAGTCCCACCTCCCTTGCACGGGGATTTGAGACCATTTCCTTTTGCTGGGTTCACATCTGGGTACCCACATCTCCTACTCCTATGATCTCACCCATACTACAAATAGAAATTACCAAGCCTGAGACGATGCCCCAGAGAAACCACCTTGGGGTCCTTCTAAAGGAGCCGCAATAGTAGCCTAGTTGGCATACCAGTTTCCCACAAGCTGGGCCATCAATACTGGACACCTCTGTTTTGCCAAGGCTTGCAAAACCCTGGGACACAGAGGAAGGTGTAGTCCAGGCTGACCTCGAACTCCAGATCCACTTGCCTCTACCTCCTTCAGCAAATCCTACCGGTCTGCTCCACCAGAACCGGCAGAGGAAGGTGTAGTAAGTATTCTGACCCTTAGGAATCTCCAGACACCAAACACCCCATCTCCCACAGCAGTCTAGGTGCAGAGCTATACTCTCAGGATGCACGGATGCACCACCTGGCGGTTTGAGGACCACAGAGCCTCCTGTTTGCTCTAAGCCAGACTCTGGGCTGGGATCTCCATTCCGGGTCCCTGAACCGGACAGAGGCTTGTCTGGGTTCTCCCTCCGTCCCCCACCGCAGTCCTGGCTCACTCACAGGGGTAGTGGCTGTGCTCCGACTCCAGCCAGGCAGCGGCTTGAGAAACGCACGTCTGAGGTTCGCTCCTCACCCGGGGCTGCGCGTCCTGCTCCGGTAAATTCAAAAGGCTGCGCACGGTGAAGCCGAGGCGTCCAGAGGTGGCCATGGCCCGGGAGGGGAAGTAGGCGGGGAACAGGGCAGGCTTGGAACCCAGGAGCAGCTGGGGACGCAGCTCCTACGGGTGGAAGTGAGAGGCACTCGCCATGCGCTGGCTTCAGAGATGCCAGCGCCTCTACAGAAGAATCCCTCTTTATATAAAAGGCTCTCACCACTCGGTGGACTTTGAAAGCCGAGGTCCGGGTGTCCAGGGTGTTAAGTACCTGAATGAGTGCTGAAGCCGGGACAAGTCCGGAAGGTGCCATCTCCGCCCCCGTCCCGCCCAGCCCGCCCCCGCCCCTTTGCGCGGGTTACCTCCCAGAGGCCGCAGGAAGCAGCCCTTGGCATTAGCGATTGTCTGATTAGACCAAAGTAGGGGCAGATAATGGGGATTGTTACCAGTGAATAACATCTTGGGTGGCGAACAGTGACCATGGTCCTCGCGACCGAGCCCAACTTCCTCCTCCTCCCGAGCTGACATGGGGCCTGGGCCTGGTGATAGCGCTGGAAATGGGAGACGACTTATTATTCTTTGTTTTATTCCGGAGCTTGTTAGCTGGAATGGAAAGTTATTTACAACACTTCTGAGCGCACTCGCTCCCCCCACCTCTTTGGTAGCACCCCTTAGAGAGCTGAGGGTGGCCTGTGGTCTGGTCTTTCTGGTTATCTTGCGCAAGGATTCATAGCTCATAGGAGTCTCCTCACACATCTCACCGTGCCCCACACACCGTCGGAAAGGGCGGGGAGCCTGCGGGAGCGCCCAGGACCTATGCCCGGTGCCCCACACACCGTCGGAAAGGGCAGGGAGCCTGCGGGAGCGCCCAGGACCTATGCCCGTCTCCCCAAGCCAAAAGACAGCAAAAATCCAGGCCGCACTGTTCCGGCCTGGCCCCTATGGATCGTGAGCCTGGGGCTCTGTGGCTCGAGTTCCACCAACCTAGAACTAGGTCCATTCGAGGACCCACGAGTAGTATTCTTTCCTAGAGTGGCTTACTGTAAACTTTCAGGCTTCCGTGGCATCGCCACTCTGACATCGTCTCTGCCTTTCAGCCCCATGTCCTCCAAGTCAGTTCCACTTTCCAAGCTAGCAGCATACGAAGGGGCAGTGTAAGCAGCAAGTGTAACAGACCACACACAGCACAGCTGCCCGACCTGGCATCAGAATGGGTGGATAGGCAGAATTAGCACCAGGACTGCCCAAACCAAAATGTGCCCAGGTTCCTCCCAGATCCTCTAGTCTCTAAGCTGCACAGAGAAAATGATCCACGTGAAAGGCACGTGGAGCTGCCAAGAACTGGCCCATTTTGTTGGCCCCCAGCCTTGCTTTGGCTTCAGTCTATCGCTGAGTTGCAGCCTCAGGGGCTTCTTTCCCTCCAGATAGTGCCTTGGGTATCTAGTTTCTAAATTTTAGGGATGAGAGATACTTACACCCACAAATCTGACTCTGCTGGGGCTGAATTCGAACCTGACAAAACACGGTGCCCTAGGCTCCACCCAGCCTGGCGCCCTCCCCAGAGCAGTCCTACCAAGCGTGCCTGAGGTTCCCCTGGGCTGCAAGGCGCGCTGGGTGGTCGGGTGGAGGCTAGCCCACTTCAGGCCAACTGCTAGGCCTCAAACAAAGGGGAAAATGGAGCTGGGACGCCCGGACTTGTTGGAAGCATTTGTTCCAGCAAAGATTTTGCATTTGTTCAGTCCAGAATAATGTGTGATTGACGGCTGCTCACAATGCGCTTTAGCTCTCCTGGATAAATCGGAGCTTGTCCGCTGTTGTCATGGTTTTCAATGGGATTCAATGGGATTGGGAGATCGATCGACTCTGCTGGCCGTCTTTCTACGGCCCTGGCAATAGATTTATTAGTTATGTCTTTTTAAATAAGATTAAATTGAAATGACTGGGCTGACCCCTCTGCAGTCAATACCCAGGCAGGAGCCAGAGATTGGCAGGAGCCAGATATTGGCAGGAGGTGGTCGAGTCCTAGAGCACCGTTGGTATAGATTCTAAGATTCCCCTGAACTTGGAGGTTATGCCAGGTGAGGCCACTCAGGACTGGGACCGGTGAGCATCCTACCTCTAGCTACCTATTGTCTCTTTTGAGATTCTCTCTCTCTTCCTCCTCCCTTTCACCGTCTCCCCCTCCCTCCCAAAATGAATAGATTTGGTAATTTCCGACACTATCCATTTTAGACTCTCACTCCCTTGCAATTTCACAGCGTAGGTCCATCTATGCAGTGGTGTATCGCCAGAGGATTCTGATTCCACCTTCTACAGGACATCCTAGGAGTGGGTGTGTCAGCCTTCAAGTTTGTGAAGGACCCTTCACAGGCCTGGGGCAGGGCATTTAACAATTTTAGGAAGAAGCAGCAAGGAAAAGTCCAAGCGTCTTCCTTGGAATGGCTGACCTCCTTAGCCTTTTAATCTATTTTACATCCTGAGACCACACTGATGTGCAGAAATAAGTAGAGGGCACTCTTCAGCTCTGGAGAGCTCTTCGCCATCAAATATTTGCTTTTACTCTTAGCATTTGGCTCCCAAGCAGGAGAGCTGCATCCCCGCTGCAGCAGTTGTGTTCCGAGAGAGCTTGGATTGGGGGTGAGCTTCTTATATCACTTCTCAGTTCATATCCCTTGGCCTGAAAGCTGTGTTTCCGGGGTCTGGTGTGCATGTGTTTGTCCTGGGAACCCCACACCTCTTGGTCACACAAAGCTCAGCCATCATTCTGAAACATGTCCTGAACCCTTCTTCCCAGCCAGAGTCAGCACCTGAGGACCCCCAAGGAGGTTGTTCCATGTAAACTATGCTGTCTGAAAAAAATGGAGGAGAAGAAGCAGTCCTTAGTGGAGGGTGTTCTCCTCACCACCTCTTCACCTCAGAGACCCAAAGACCCGAGAGTAGGAAGTTGTTTGGATACTGAGCCAGTAGGAGAGAAGTGGAGATAGCCGTGACTTTTTGCATATTGGAGATGCATGTGTATGTATCCCTGCCCAACCCTGTACACAAGGAATAGGTTAACATCTCTCTAATGGGGCATTCTTGCCCAATTTTCAAATGTTTATTAGTGTTTCAGTCTGCAATGCAGCATAGTTTGTTAGTATTTTTACCTAATTGTGTGTGGGGGATTTGTTTCCCTGCAGTTGGGTCCAGCGCATCCCAATTGGAGTAAGTTTGAAATTTGGGGTGGAGCGGTCTGGTATGGGGACTGTATTTAAGCCATCCTCACCTGTTGTCCTGTGTCTTACCCAGAGGAGCTCATCACTGCTTGATGCTTAAGAACGTCAGACTAGGAAGTGCCACAGCAAAACCAATGTATCTTGAGCTTCTGGGGGACATTGTGTCTATAGCTCACATTCTGTTTTTAAATCTGTTCGTTTTTTGCTGTTTCTCAGATTTCTGCCACTCTATACAGTACTGAAGACAGGCAATACTGCAATGTCCTCTTGATAGATGGAGAGCCCTCCACCACCAGGGCATTTTCCCTCATAGCAACTGCTCCCCCCCTTCATCAGGAGTCTGGTTAAAATAGCAGAAGCAAAATAAAAATGGGTCTTTGGCACCTCCAAGAAGTGTCAGAGGGCAATCTCGGTCAGTTCTAAGACAGAAAGGAAAGGACATTAAGAATCAGATCTCTACTTTCCATTCTGAGAGCTAGTTGCCGTGAAAAACCAAACATCTCTCTTTTAATGACTAATAATCAATTACTTTGTGATGTGCCCAGCCTGGCTTCAGTTCTTTCCTGGCTGTGATACACACACAAGAAGAAAAGGGGCAGCAGCTACTTATAGGCTGGGAATTTAGTCCTTCTTTAAAACTGGCTTTCGATTTTATTGCTTAGCAGCGAGTGACAAGATCTGAGCCACTCTGCATTAAGTCTCTTAAAATAAGACTTCTTCATCAATGTTGCTGTTGTTTCTGGTCTCAGGAAATTTTTATTTTTTATGATCAACTAGTGGATTAAGCAGACAATGTGTGTGTGTGTGTGTGTGTGTGTGTGTGTGTGTGTGTGTATGGGTTAAAATGATCCCATGAATTTAAAACTACATTTAATTAAACACCCCTAGACACTATTTCCTAAAAACTCAACAAGTAGCTTTGGATTTTAAAGACTCATTTTATTTATTTATTTATTGCTTATTTAGTCTTTCTCATGCCTTCCAGTACTATAAAAGCATCAATGCTGGCATGGTTTGTAAGTTGTCAGAATGAAAATAACTACATAACGTAGAGAAGCAATGCACCAAGTGTTGTCTAGTTCTAAAATTCTTATTTTTGTTTCATTTTTGTTGTTGTTGTTGTTAAAGGTACGTTGTTAAAGACATACATATAATTTGCCTGGCATAAATATGATTGTAAACTACAGAGTTTTTACTGAGTTTTACGTAATAAAATCTAAGGCCTGGATAGGCCTTAGATCACACTTGGGGTTATGTATAGACTGTGTAGTGTTATTGAGGCTGACTCCAGGACTACGTTTTACCACTAGTACCTTGCACGGTCTAACATACCATACATGCTGGAAAAGTATTTCCATTGAAGCCATTTAAGAAGAGAAAAAAAAAAACCTACTCATACGATATAAAAACATTATAACGAAGCTCTTAAAAATAGCTTTACCTTGTTTTGAGATCAACTTCAAAACTTTCTTGTACAGAATTAAAGTGAGATATCATTTCTTCTTATTGGCAACAGTTTAAACTACACACCAAACCAGTCATTCTAGACAAGGGCTTCTTGATATTTTGTTAAGGCAATTTCTCAAGGACTAAAGATTCAAATACTTGGTTTTGACAGCACCCGTAAGAATGTCACTCCAGGTTTCGAACATTGGAGACTGTCCCACTGTGTCTCATACCTGCGTTTTATCTCGAGTCAGGGTGGAGTATCTGGAGGAACTGGAGTTTTAAGGAAAGCCATGAAGATGAACAGATAGCCCCAGAACTGAAGAAGAAATCAGTTGAAAGATAAAGAGGACCTAAAGAAAAGAGGGCCTCTTTAATGGACAGTGTTTGAAAGAATGATCTATAAGCTTAAATGGGAGTAAATATTCACTTAAAGCTACAGGCTCAGTCTGATCTGATGAACTCAGAGGAGAAAAGTGTGAATGGAATATTCCAGATGATCGCAGTTGCACCCCCCCCCCGCAGTTTTTATGTTTCTTAAAATCAACTCCAGTAGATAAAGTTTGGTTTTCAAACTCTCTCAAGTTGTGCTGTTTAGTTGAATCTTAAATTGGCCATTGAGGAAAAAAAACTCTTTTCTTCATCCAAGGGGAGATGGAAAAGTGTCCAACAGGAGCCCAAAATGATGGCCTGGAGAAATGTTCTGCAACAAAATAAAAAGAATTTTAATAAGCGCTCTCTCTCTCTCTCTCTCTCTCTCTCTCTCTCTCTCTCTCTCTCTCTCTCTCTGTCCTGTGGCTCTGGGAACCCCTTGCCCGGCTAAGGTGGCTGCCTTTGTGTTCTTGATTAAATGGGTGTTTACACTGCAGTCACACACCGCACAAAGGAAACAACACAAAATAAAAATGTCCTCCGTGTTCTGTTTTTCAATCATTGTGTGAAGGAGGCTCTTGGCCTTTATCAGTGTCAGTGAAAAGTTGCTCTCTGGAAGAGACATTCCACTCACCCTGCTTGTGTGCACGGGGAGCTTGCCATGGAAACTGGAAACTGCCTCAGGACCCCACAGGCAAATACATCAACGGCAAGGCAGCACACTGGGCATGGTAGGCTTAGCTTTACCAAAAACAGCAGAGAAGAAAGGGGTTTAGAACTTCTTGAGAAATGTATTGTGTCTGTTGGTCTTTTCTTGAACAAATAAATAAATAAATAAAATTTAAAAATAAAATACAACAAAAAACAAACAAAAACCTCAATAACAATAACAACAAAACCAACCCAAGACAACTGTAAACTGGATTTATTCCAGTTACTCAGAAATTACTTGATCTAATCGTATTCTCCCCAATCTTAAAATAAATGTACTATGAGTTCACACAATTTTTATGTTGGGAAAAACAGTAGTTCTTACAGATGGCTTTTTTAAAATGACAGTTTCGTTATCTGTAAGATAATAAATTTATCATTTATACATACTTGTATTTCCTGAATTGAGTAATGCTTTAATTGAGTGTAACTACATAAAAATCCCAGAGTTCCCTCTCCCGCTCCTGTTTCTGCTGATCCTTAAATACGACTGGCTTACCCTTAAAACATCACAGTTGGAACCTGAGGGAATGAGAAAGCCCTCTAGATTTTCTATTTTTTTTCTATTTCATCTTCTTGCCAAGCTCTCATTTAACTTAAAACCAATGCCAGGTTCTCCCCCATCTCCTTCCAGGTCTTCTCCGTCATGGTCCACATGAACTGAGGGCAATAAGATCAGTGACGGACACGTCCACCCTTGAGCAGCATGTCTCCATTGCTCATTTGCACCATCAGCTCATCTCCCTGTGGTAGTCTGCTCACAGTGGACTGGGCAGTCCTAAGTGACTACAGCATCAACACACGCACATTCTGGATCTGTAATCCACACGCAACTGCTCTGTCAGTCGATGGAAATGGGTGTGTGTTTGGGGGATTTGCATTATAGTTGCTTCTTTGGTTTCATTGCTTGAAAATAAAATCAAACGCTTATTTTTTCTTAAATGTGAACACCACAAAGAAGGCAACAGTGTGAGTACACAGAGAAAAGAAGGGATAGCAAACTCACCGATTGTCCTGAAAGTGATACTCAGTTATGCCGATGTCATCAGAAGGTGCAGACTAGGTCTCTCGGTAGGGTTACCCTATTATATTCTGTTTAAACAGAGTACTTTCTCTTGCTGAAAAGCAGCTGTCTCCCATCTCAACCATATCTAATTTCTGGGGTTAGTGATCCTGTCAGAGCTCAGGCAACGTAGAGAGTGAAGGAGACAAAGAGTAAGAATGTAATATATTTTTGCTTTAGGCTCAGATAGTTTATTTGGTAACTGATATTATTTAAATATCAAAGTATTTAACTTTGAAAATCTGTGTTTTTATAACTACTCCCTTTTCAATCCTGGTGTCATTAATGAGGACTTTTTGAGCCACAGAAAAGTGTGAATCAGAGATTGTTTCGGGGTGTGTTGTGCTTGGCTGAACTACTGGGGCATAGTGCAGAGTGATTGTGAAAAATCAAACATTTCTTTTAATAAATTTACCCTCTACCCTGGATGGTTGTTCCTGTTAAGCCAAAAATCTGACTCAAAACAATTTTAGAAAGAGAAAATAAAAATGCAATGTGAGTTTAAAGTTAAGCATTCTGTCTCTTTGCAGTATAAAATGATCTTACTTCATTGAACCTTGCAGAAGCCCAGATGTTAGAACTCCAGGAGTTATACAGTATTGTCAGCAAGCCCTCCTTATAAAATCTGCCCTTCTTGTTTCTTCTTTAATTATAAAATAAACACTACTTTGATTCCAGTAATTCAATCATTTATTTTCTAGACCAATAATAAAAACGCTCAACTTACTCTTTCTAAGATTCAGGGTTTTTGTTTTGTTTTGTTTTGCTTGTTATTGAGTTTTTTTCCCCTATTATTCAAATCCTGATCACCCCATCAGTTGATTGATCACAAGGACATCCCTAAGGGCAGCCTGGGATGGGAAGTGGCACCTGCTAGGGCTAGTGTGCATAATCAATATGAGGTAGTTTTGGGAATGGAGGTGCAGGTGACAGTGAAGTAAGGGACAGAGGGAGACGAAAGGGAGAGTGAACACTGCCTGTGGTGGTCTGGTGATCTGGAAAAGCAAGGCTGGTCTGGCCTTCCCAGTTGGAAGATAGGAAAGGAAAGACAGTGCAGAATCAGGCTGGACATTTATGGACCACAATACTCACCAGGAAGCAGAGAGATGCCTTTGTGGTTTTGTTCAGATACCAGCTTAGAGGTCTGGGGCCTGCGTATTTTAAAAGTCGATGTAGGACACAGCAGCTAATATCTAGGGATCCATTGCAGTTTTGTCAGCATCTCAGTGACCAGCAAGTGATTTCATGTGATTTAAGTTGTATTTGTTTCCAAACAGCTTAGTCCCTTCCATTGCTAATTGGGTGGCACAGAAGCCCCTTTAGAAGGTGCAGTTTTGAAAGGTTAAATCTCTTTAGCAATGAACATAGATTGAAAACCAGTTAAAAGCCCCTGAGAACAAATGAGTCTTAAATCGGGCATGAAACAAAGGGAAGGTGGGGCCCATCCCCTAATGTCAATAGGCAGAAAGCCCCACGTGCACAATGGGCTTGGGAGCGACCACCCAAGGTGATTTCAGTCAATTCTGGAGGCTGACAGAGACCTGGAGCCTGCTACTTGGTTAGGCCAGCCACCCAGAGTCCTATCAGGATGGTTAGGAAATTGTCTCATCCCATGCTACATTGTATCCACAGACATTTTTTTTTTTCCTTCCAAGCACAACAAAAATATCAATAGGTCTGCTTGCTGGCTGCTGTGGCCAGCTGTCACACTCTTGGAGAAACCGAAGGCTATTAATGAGACTGATGAACACTAACTAGACTGGAGTTAATTGAATTACACAAATATACAACCCCTGTGTCCTCACCACAAGGCTGCCACCCACATAGCTTTATTGTCCGTAGCATACAGGTCTCTCTTGAGTTTTTAATTGTAATCCACAAATATATAGTATGTAACTCATGAGCACCAGGCGTTGAGTTAGCACTAAGACCGACCTTGTCAAGCTTAAGGAATAGCGCACCCTAGGCCATTGGAGTTTGCTTTTCAAAACCCGCCACATTTTGGAATCACGTGGACGGACTAGATTTAGGTTTAATCTCTGGGCCACACAATGCTGCCTGCCACAAGTTGCAAAACTGCTTTACACCGGTTTCTCCACCTCTGAGCTAGAAGAAACAATTCCCACAATTTCTTTACACCAGCTTCTCTACATCTAAACTAGAAGTGGCAGTTCACACAGGTGCTCTGATCGTCACTGAGGTATTAAGGTGCCAGGCACAGTGCTTCCCCACGTTTGTAAGCACTCTTTTTTATAGCAATTATTGTTATTATACTAATGGCTTTGGAGAAGTGGGGTATCTGAGGAGAGATTGAGGTTTACCCTCATGTTGTCCTGTGTTAAGTTTAGTTTCATCAGTTTCAGAACTGAAAATAATTTTAGCTTAGCCCCTCCTTTCCAGAAGAAGAACACACACACACACATACACACACACACACACACACACACACACACACACACACAC
>NC_022009.1:56994004-57003855 GCF_000317375.1 Microtus ochrogaster | reverse complement strand
GGAGGAGGAGGAGGGAGGGAGGGAGGGAATGACTTGAATGTGAGTGATTTGGCCAATATTTCAAGAACCAAACTGGGAGTTCAGATTTCCTTAACTTATGACTCTTTGTACTTAAGCATCCCCTACATTATGAGTCCAGAAGCAGTTTTTCTTCTTCTCCTAACAGAATAAGAGAAAAAAATGCTGCCTCTGGACAAGACTTCCCAAACCTAGAAATGTCGCCCACACCCTCTGTCTTCAGGCTCTCAGCTCTAGGCCCCCTTGCTCCTCATCCAGTCAGCTGAGAACTCCACAGGTTCTTTTACCCCACACCTACACAAGAGGAAGGAGCAGAGCTCTGATGTTTCCGTTTTTGCGTACCTCTGCAGCCTAATCACGTTTCTTCCCCCAGCATCTCTGTGTTTCAGTGTGTGTGTTGCCAAGTCCTCTCCCTTTCACACATAAGGAACTCTATGCAAGAACAGACTCAGGTGAACTAGAAATAAGTGTGTTTGTCTAGAAAGGAACATAAGCAGATCGATACTGATTGCTTTAGAAAAGCAAAGGGAACTACAGTAAGGTTAAAGGGGTTCCGGGGAAGGAACATCTTTTCCCACTAAAGACAATTAACAAGCAGAGGCTGGTGCTGCTCACATTACTTTTCCTGGAAGACATGCAAATGAGCTGGGAAGAGGAATTTTTTTTTTCTTTCTTCCTCTGTGCCTCTCCTCCAGAGTCTGGAGTGTCAGCTCTGCAGTGAGCTCCCTGCCAGACTGCCCTTAAAACCCAGACACACATTCTACCCTACTCTTATGGTCCAAAGCATTTTCCTTTTAGCTGCTCCTTGAATATTTCAAACGTGTTCATTCCCCTTCCTTAGTAGATCGTGAGCCTCTTCAGACCCCTGCCCTGCACATCTCTTATAGTCTCCCCCAAAAGAGTTGTTCTCTATTTTTTGAGAGGGGGTTGCCAGTACAAAAATAAACCACTGACTGTAAGACCAATGGATTATGCTAGATGCTGGAACATTGCTTCATAAAGAACCAGAGTAGGTTGTTGCTCCTGTGGTTTTCACTGGGTGGGAATTGGAGTGTGACTTCATTTCCCACCCAACAGAACAGTATAAAACCACTTCCTGCTTGAGGTGTGGAATGCCACAGGCAAGATGAGAGAGAGAGAGGGAGAGAGAGAGAGAGAGAGAGAGAGAGAGAGAGAGAGAGAGAGAGAGAGCGCCTGTGCCTCTCAGAGCGAGACCAATGGGGGTTTGCCATTTATACTCACAAGTTCTCACCCCTTGAACTGAGCAAGACACAATAGATGATAACAGCTGATTCAGAATAGTTAACAGTCTAGGGTATAAATATGTAAACATGGGTAAGTATGTATTTAGACAATTTAAAAGTGTGTCTCATTTACCCAATTATAAACAGCTGTCTGAGAGCAATTACGATTTATCATGTAAATGCTTATTTGCATAATTCAAAATATGAATATTATTTGCTTGATAAAGACTGTAAATAAATGGCGAACTTTCTCATGCTTAGAGTTTTATGTTGTTTCTGGGGAACAGAAAAAGGAGCATTTTGTTGAAAACGATAGCTAATTTTAGCAATTCTAGAAGGTCTAAATAATCACTAATTTAATGGGAAAGGGACAAAAGTTTTACAATAAGGGTAGCTGACTGAGAAGTAGCAGAACAGGTCATATTCCTCTGTTAGTTCCCTCAGGAAATTTCTTATACAAGGATGGTGAATTGCCTTACAGTTATTTGCACTGAGTGTAAGTCTTTAACAATAAATTTTTTAGGATAATAAGAAATTATTTTTTTATTCTGTAACTTAATAGACCATTTCCAAATAATATCTCATTCTTGGAAAGAGTGATTACTGAGTAAGTTTATTTCTAAACATACTGAGGAATGTTTTTATTTAAAACATACAACTATTTAGGCTGGAATGGTGGCACACCCTTAATTCTAGCACTTTGGAGGCAAAGGCAGGTGAATCTTTGTAAGTTTGAGGCCAGATTGGTCTACATAGCTAGCTTCAGACCAGTCAGGGTTACATAGTGAGACCCCACCATCCCTGCTCAAAATATATATATATAATTATTCTACTTTTAGGAAAGTAAGTAATAAAATGTGAACATCAAAATTTAGTGGTTTTAGGGGTCGAGGAGATGCTTCAGCAGTAAGAGCTTGCCTGATGACCTAAATTGGATCTCTGCAGCCTGAACTTATGTAAGAAGCTGGATGCATCCCAGAATTCCTGTGAGGAGCTATAAGGAGGATCAGCTGGAAACTTTGGGCCAGCTAGCCTCAGGAACAAGAGAAAACTGCCTCAACAGGTGAAAGGTAAGGACCTACTCCTGAAAGTTGATGTCCACGCACATATGCACCCTACCAATAAACAAACTGACAAACAAAATAAACAAACAGATAAATATAAATAAATAAACAAACAAATAAATAGTTTTAAAGTTTTCAGTGGCTTTCAACAACACAAATTGATTCTCTTACAGCTCTGGGGGTGAGAAGTGTGGGATCAAGTTGTGGGCAGGGCCAGGCTTAGTAATGGTAACCTTTAATCCCAGCTCCTTGGAAGCAGAGGCAGGTGGATTTCTGAGCTTTTTGAGATCAGTCTGGTCTATACAATGTATTTCTAGTCTGTGGTGGCTACGTAATGAAGCCTTATCCCAGAAATATGAGCATGGCTTTGCATCCATTACAGCCTGTAGGAAAAGCATCTTTTCTGTCCCTTGCCTATTCTAGTTCTTGCTGGCAATTCTTGGTGTTCTTTATCATGTAGTTGCATTTTATGCTTCTGGTCTCTGTCTTCATTGCCCCATGTCCTCCTTCCATCTACAGCTGTCCCCACCTCCCTCCTCCTCCTCTCTTCACAGTGCTGAGAGACACCATGTAGCTGCCGAAGGAGACAGATGCTGGAACTTTACCGGGTAAGCCACAGCCTTGTGATGATACACAGGTGAATAGAAATGGGTTAATTTAAGATGTAAGAGTTAGTTAATAAGAATCCTAAGCTAATAGGCCAAGCAGTGTTTTAATTAATATAGTTTCTGTGTGATTATTTCGGGTCTGGGCAGCCAGGAAATGAACGAGCAGTCTCTGCCTACAAAACCCAGGGCCTTATACATTCTAGGTAAATTCTCCCTTATTTCTTCTGTCTTTCCTTTCATTCTATCTTTATTTCTGTCCTTGTGAATGTGTGTGTACACAAGTATGTTGCGATATGGAGACTATAGGACAACTTTCAGTAGTCAGTCTCCTATCGTGTGCATTTAAGAGCTTTTACCACTGAACTACAATCCCAACCCCAGCTCTTTCCTCTTCTTGGGAAAATCAGTCATTACACTTAGTACTATAATTCAGTGTGACTTCACCTCAAGTAACTACAACTACAAAGACAGCATTAGCCTGCTTCCTGTAAGTATGAGAGGCTGAGACAATTTATAAAGAAAGTAAATCTCTCTTGGCTCACTGTTTTGGAAGCCTCCTTCTATAGTCAGTTGACTTCATTGCTTTAAGAGTGGAGGCAAGGTAACTAACTGAGTAGATAACTTTACATCATGGCTCGAAGAAAAAGAGAGAGAAAAGAAGAATGGACTGAGCTGTCACTATGTTTTTTTCAAAGACAAGCCTCGAATGAATTGACCCCTCTACCCCAGCTTTATCTTACGTTATTTATTGGATGGTGTATTTGTTACTTTTTTATTGCTGTGCATTTATTTATTCGTTTGTTTGTTTGTTTTGGTTGGTTGGTTTTCTTTTGCCTTCTTGTTCTGGATGGCCAGAATCGATAATGGTGGAGAAGGCATCTCACTCTCGCAGGAGCAGGAAGAGGGGAGATAATGTTTCATCTGCATACAGAAAGCAGAGAGAAACAGGAAGCAGGGCAAGGCTACATTCACAAAGCCCAGCCCCAGTGACATACTCCTTCAGAAAACCATATCTGCTACAGATTCCATAGCCTCCCTCCACAGCACCACCAACCTGGGACCAAGAGTTCAAATTCATGAGCCCGTGAGGTACATTAAGAAATGCCTACTAGACACAGAGTATGTAAGACAGGCAGGAAGAGAGGTAAAAGCCATGAGCCACATGACAGCACACAGACTAGTATAAATGGCTTAATTTAAGTTATAAGAGCTAATGGGAGCCAGGAGGTGGTGGCACATGCCTTTAATTCCAGAACTTGGGAGGCAGAGGCAGGTGGATCTCTGTGAGTTCAAGGCCAGCCTTGTTGATAAAAGCTAGTTCCAGGACATCTAGGGCTATAACACAGAAAAACCCTGTCAAAAAGAGAAAGAAAGAAAGAAAGAAAGAAAGAAAGAAAGAAAGAAAGAAAGAAAGAAAGAGAGAGAGAAAGAGAGAGAGAGAGAGAGAGAAAGGAAGGAAGGAAGGAAGGAAGGAAGGAAGGAAGGAAGGAAGGAAGGAAGGAAGGAAGAAAAGAAAAGAAAAACCCAGTGGGACAAGCCTAAGCTATAGGCAAAGCTTTCATAATTAACAAAAAGTCTCTGTGTCATCATTTGGGGGCTGGTAGTCCAAGAAAGCCTGTTACACAACTCTTTTTGGCAGATGTTTTAGAGCTCTGGCATCTCCAACATCTTAGGGTCTCCCTCCATTACATTCGGGTTTCACCTTTATGGATTGACACAGTGGCCTTCCAGGGCCTCCTCGTGGGCACCCCAACTCTGTCACACATTGCTTGGCCTAAGTGGCTTTCTGAAATCATGAGGAGAAATCTACAACCATCTAAATCTTGCATCTTGTCTTGCCTTCAAATCCAATACCACATGGGCAGTTTGGCTGTCAGGTCCCTTAGACCACATTGACAGCAGCTCTCTGCAGTGCCTCTCTAGGACATGAACACCTCAGCTCTTTTCCTTCACTAATTAGAGCTTTAGATGGGTGGGTTTTTGTCCTGAAGGAAGCTTTTCTATCTTTTCAAAGCAGAGTAGGGGGATTTTCTTGCCTTTTTTAATGGTTTTTATTGGGCTAACATTTTTCTCCACCCCCTTTCCTTCCTTCCCCTCCCCTTCTCCTCTCTCCCATGCCCCCATGCTCCAATTTTACTCAGGAGATCTTGTCTTTTTCTCCTTCCTGTGTAGATCCATATATGTGTCTCTTAGGGTCCTCTTTGTTGTCTAGGTTGTCTGGAGTTGTGTACTCTAGGTTGGTTTTTAATTTTCTTTATGTCTAGAAGCCACTTATGAGTAAGTATATATTTTATATGTCTTTTGGGATCTAGGTTACCACACTCAATATGGTTTTTTTCTCAATTCATCCATTTGCATGCAAAATTCAAAATGTCTATTTTTAGTGCTGTATAGTACTCCATTGTATAAATGTACCACTTTTTTTTAAATCCATTCTCCAGTTGATGGGCATCTAGGTTGTTTCCAGGTTCTAGCTATTGCAAATAATGGTTCTATGAACATAATTGAGCACACATCCTTGAGATATGATTTAGCATTCTTTGGTGATATACCTAACAACGGTATTCCTGGGTCTTGAGGTAAATTGATTCCTAATTTTCTAAAAAATTGCCTTACTGATTTCCAAAGTAGCTGTACAAATTTTTACTCCCACCAGCAATTTAGAAGTGTTACCTTTGCCCCATTCCTCTCCAGCATAAGTTGTTATCAGTGTTTTTGATCTTGGCCATTCTGACAGATGTAAGAATCTCAGAGTTGTTTTAATTTGCATTTCTCTGATGGCTAAGGATGTTGAACATTTCCTTAAATGTCTTTCAGCCATTTGAGATTTATCTGTTGAAAGTTCTCTGTTTAGGTCTGTACCCCATTTTAAAAATTGGGTTATTTTTTCTATTGATGTCAAGTTTCTTGAGTTTCTGTGTATTTTGGAGATCAGTTCTCTGTCCGATGTGGGGTTGGTGAAGATCTTTGTCTCATAGTTGGGGGATTTTCATAGTGCTAATCTCCATAATCACAGCATCTCTTTTAGCAAACACCTTGACTGTAACATTCACCTTCCTAGTATTCTTTTCCTTGCCCAGATGTTCATTTTCTATTTCTTTTTGTCCTGCTTGCTCATAATCATTGCAGACTTATTTAAAACAATCAGCAACTACCATTCCACAGACCAGTGCAATCCTGTCTTGAACAAATTTGATCATTACTTTTTAATTCATCATAAGTTTTCAGGACATGGCCAGAAAATGCACAAAGTCTTTGCTTAAGTGTCATACAAATGGTCTCTAGCATAGGCTTAGAGTCCTCATTCCCCCTGAAACTTTATGAGCTGGGCCTTCACTGTCAGCATTACCCTCAGCTCTCTTGTCTTCCAGGCTTCTGCTAGGATAGACCATCAATATCTGTTTTCAGCATTCAGCCACATTTTCAGTCTGAAGTTCTGAAGTATTCCACATTCTCCACAAAACACATGATCAGTTTTTTTTTTGTTGTTGTTGTTGTTGTTTGAGCAGCATCCCCACTCTCCTGGTCTCAGTGTCTGTTAGCCGCTTTTCTGCTGCTGTGATATGATGTGAGTGACATCATCGAATTCAACCTGCAGAAGAAAGAATTTATGTAGGCATATGTTTCCAGAGGGCTAGAGTCCAACATATATTGGGGAAGCCATGACATGCCAGCAGGAGCAGAGTAAGAGTAGAGTACATAGGAAGAGACTATGAGCCTTCAAATCCCCCCTCCTTGCCCCTTACATCCCCCAGGAAGGTTGCATCTATTAAAGGTTCCATAACCCCCCAAACAGTACCACCAACTGGGGACCAAGTGTTCAGATTACAATAATTGCCCTTCTCCCAAGAGTAATGTGCATATTATATGACTTTAACAATATAGAGAGAATATTATATTTTCTAAAAAAATAGAGAATTCATGATATGTACTATATAATTCATATGTATTACATAATTATATGACATAGTCTAGGAATATGTATTATGCTTCTACTATGTGAAAGTATCATGGCAAGAACTCTATTAAGCAGACTGTGCATTTAATCAGAATGCCTTATTATTCTATTGTTTTTCATATGCCAGATTTCATGATCTTTCCTTGATATCAGGGATTCACAAGGACCTTCTTGTTATCTTTGTAACACCGATTGTGGATGCAGCTCTTCATTGCATTCCAGGACTAGCAGGTGCCTCTTTTAGGCCATCCTTTCCATGCATCTGCAAAGGAACGACTTTATACCGAGAGTTTAAGATTATTTATTCACGACTATTATTGCATGTGAGTGCATGTCGTGTGTGGGGGAGCTGTGTGCATTGTCATAGCACACATGAGGTCAGCAGACAACTTTGTGTGACTGGTTCTCTCTACCTTTACACAGGTTCTAAGGGTTGAACTTGGGTTCCAGGCTTTTATAAGAATAGTCTTTACCCCTTTAGCCATCTCAATGGCTCTACACCAAGGATTTTGATAGACATTTTACAAGATGAGATGACTGAAGCTCCTGTAGGACTTGTGGAAAGCCAATGTCATTGGAAGAACCATCTGGTGGCTGGCTCCATGCTGTAACTTCCTGGTTTTCTAACAGTCTCAGTCTGGTCCAGGAATGCTTTCTATTTTTTGTGATGCTTCCGCTCTGCTGGTTTGACATCTTGTTCCATCTCTGCTAAGTGTCTTCTGTGCCTAGGTGATGTAGGTGGGTCTTCTTTCTATGTGTTACTTTCATTGGTTAATTAATAAAGAAACTGCTTGGCCTGATAGGTCAGAACATAGGTAGGCGGGGAAGACAGAACAGAATGCTGGGAGGAAGAAGGCAGTGAGGCAGACGCCATAGCTCTCCTCTCTGAGATGGATGCAGGTTAGAATCTTCCTGGTAAGCTACCACCTCGTGGTGCTACACAGATTACTAGATATGGGTTAAAGCGAGATATGAGAGTTAGCCAGTAAGAGGCTAGAGCTAATGGGCCAAGCAGTGTTTAAGTGAATACAATTTGTGCATTGTTATTTCGGGGCATAAGCTAGCCAGGTGGCTGGGAGCTGGGAGGCAGGAATGCAGCCTGCTGTTCCTAGGGAAGGAATATCAGTTAAGAACTTGGAGACTTGTATTGATCAGGAGAGTACAGACGGGGTCCTTTCCTAAGAGACCTTTGTAGATGGGATCCCCCAAGCAAAAAAAAAAAATATATCAGGGCACCATTGTGATTCCAAAAAGAGAAAGCAAACACCAGAGACTGAGAACAGACCCAGGAACCGGCCATAGACTTTTCTGAAAAGCAAGGTAGGGAGGTGTCTGCCCACACTGAGAGGTGTTCGCTGATATTGACCCAGGAGGAAAGAAATACTTCACTGGGAGCCTAACTGCAGTTGTGAGGACCCTGAAGCCTCAAAGCCTCTACCTGCTCTTCCTTCTTTGTAGGAAGGTTTCGCGTCTCTGCCTTCTTCGTGTGGCTTCTCTGCTTTCTTTTCATTGTGCCTCTTCCTCCAGTTTTTAAGAACAGTGATGTGGTTGTCATTTCTGCCTTCTGTGTGTGTCTTGTCAGCCCAGCTAGACAGCAGATCTGTTGAGGAAAAGGCTTTCTCCTCACTCTGACTTCCAATCACCGGCAGTGCCCATATCTAAAATGATACCCACTCAGTCCTCAGCACTCAGGGCAGGCCATGCCTAAGTAACATAAATAAGTGGGAAATTCCAACTGCTGGGCTGGGTGAGTTTTCTTATTTTATTGCATTTGTTGGTTTGGGGTGTGTGTATGTGTGTAGGTCAGAGAATAATTCAATCAGTCAACAAATTGATCAATTAACCAATATAAAAAGCATGGTTTGTTTCGCCCATTAAACAAAGAGCAAGTTTAATTCCCAACATCTCACCTCTCCCTGAAAGCTCCCATTCCTTTTATAATTTCTATTGCAAGGCTCATTTGCTTTGAAATGCCTAAAGAACTGTTTTGGGGTCAATTCCAGTGTAAAGAGAAATGTACCAAATTAGTATTTAATGTTATTTTGTGAGATTCCTGGTTTTTTTTGTTTTTGGTTATTGTTATTTTTCTTTCCTCCCTGTATCCACTTTTCCCCCCATGCCCATATGTGTTCTAGCTATTGAAAATAAAATCTGAACAGAAGTCAGGCTTCTGCGTTTCCGAATAATCTGTGCTGAAAGCAAATGCACTTCAATGCTTTGTTTTATGGCTACATTTTCTTCTTTCAATCAGAAAAATATAAATAAATGAGAATTTTATGGCACCTACCAGTGAAGAAGTCAATAGGTCTTGAAAGTGAAGAGGAGTTTACACACTGGCATAGCAAGGAACTTCATTGGCACTTAAACTATCCCAAGTCTTCACTGATCCATGGTAAAACAAAAACCAAAAAACAGACAAACAAAAAAAACACCCAACAACAATAACAACAAAAAAATCAATTCTAAACACCAGTTAGTTCCACAGTAAAATCACAAATATGCCCCAGGCTTTGACCTGTGTGTCCGCTGGCCCATGGATTAGACACGTCCCTAACTGTAGCACCAACACAGCAAATGAGAGGCTTTAACAGTGTGGTGCTGGCAGCGTGTACTTTATTGTGCTGAAGGCCTGTGAAGCAGGGCCTGTTCTGGGTATCAGAGATTAGGGAGCCTCAAGTTTGTCTTTGTACATGGTGGGGTGAGGGGATGGAGAGGATCAGAGCACTAGGTTCGGCTGACACCAGATCCGACAAGAGCAGCCTGGTCTCCAGAGGCACAGGCTGCTGCTGGGTGGTAGGGACTCCTGCTATGTCCCCAGAGTATGTAGATGTAACGTAGAAGACATTGGTCTACACAGAGGATTGCCTTGGTGCTAGCTGCAATACTCGGCTGGGTTATGTAGACCTTGAAACGCCCACTTAACTTTACATTGAATTCCTATAAAAATACTTTGAATGCA
>NC_022009.1:56988465-56993904 GCF_000317375.1 Microtus ochrogaster | reverse complement strand
TCTCTCTCTCTCTCTCTCTCTCTCACACACACACACACACACACACACACACACACACACACACTCTAAACAAACAAATGTAATAAAATAAGAAAACTCACCCAGCTCATCAACACAAGTGCTTAGGAAACTGCTTGGTTTCTTAAGAAATCCAAAGATGTCAGATCTCACGATGGGTCACCATCATCACCATCAGTTGCAGCAGCGGCGACAGCACCATCATAGGGCATGGTAGGAGCCACGGTCAGTTCAATCCATAAAGATCCTTACAGCACACTTACCTGGAAATCTCTAAGTATGTTTGAAGTTCTAGGGTTAACTGTCTAGAGGGAAGAGGCTGAACCCATAATCTCCTCAAATTCCTTCCAGCTCTGAGAAAATTCCCACTTGAAAGCAAACAAACTCAGCCTCAATCTTGGGCACACAGCCTTAAATAACAGAACCCTTTCCCTTTAACGTTAGGTCAATAACGTCAAGAAAGATGTCTTCTTGTTCTCTGGAATTTTTAATGGTCAACACTCTCACCCTAAGAATAATTTCTTTAATAATATTAATCTTTTTACTTAGGAGTAATGTATCAGTTGTATTTTAAAAAATACTCCCCCAGGGCTGAGATTTAGTGGCTAAAAGCACTTGCTGCCAAGTTTAACAACCTAAATTAGTTCCCAAGCCACATACAGGTGAAGGAGGTAACCTCCCACAAGCTGTCCTCTGTCCTACAAACCACACACACACAGGTCTGCATGCATGCTAAATAAATGTAATAAAAAAGACCCCTAGTCAAAAGCAAACAAACACACAAGCGCCAAAAAAAAAAAAAAAAAAAAAAAAGCCTGAGAATTTCTACCTAGTTACGGTTATTTTATTAGAAGTAAATTTTTGCCAAACTGATTTTGTCCAATAACAGTCAATCTATTAAGTTTTATCTCCTTTTTCTTTTAAGTTCAAACAAATCCGTGGGATGACAGCCATGGATCTGCAGCTGCCATCCCAACTTCCCCATCTAGGTTCACATCCTGCTAACTGGTTGGTAGAAGTCAGCCTGGATGCTGTTCCCTGCCTCCCCACCCCCGCCTCTCTGCTTCAGTGTGTCTGTGCCCCTCCCACATACCAGCTATGTCCATGCTTTGTCTCTGGAGACTTACTCCTTTTCTCTCAGGGCAGAGGGGCTGGGAGATAAGGGGGAACGCCAGAGAAGTGGAACAGCAGGCTACACTGCCTAGCTTGTATTGCTTGCTCTCGTCTAATTATAATGGATACCCTCTTTTTCCCTTGAGTGTTCTGATTGGGCAAATCTATAATATAAAATAAACAGTAAATTAGCCACCCACTCAGGGAAATGTATTTATTTCCACATAAAGTTAGAAAGCTATATTTAGTGATCATAGCTTTGACTTATCTATAGATGAGACAGCAAAATGAGTCATCAGCTTGCTATGAGGAGTAGGAAGGAAATGATTAGAGAGGCCTAGTGGTCAATGCCCCGAAAGCCAGCTAAAAGTGCCCCAGGAGGTGTTTCTGCATACATCAGCCTTTGGTCACCCCAAGACCAGTCCTTTGGGTGTTTGAGGAAAGGTCATAACCTTTAGGCAGAGCCCTAGTCGGGATGATGATTCGAGCTAGGCTGAGTCTTGTCAACACACAATGGATAGAAATGAGACAGCGGTTTGGGGAGAACACCCTAACGTATTTACAAAGCCTGTTGGTGAGTATGTGCATACGTTGGCATTAAGTTCTTGCAATCTAACAAAATATACCAAAGACCTAGGAATGCAAATATGTTTTGACCCACTTCCCCGCTCAAAACTTTTTCTTCAAGGAAAACACAGAACTAAGTAAAATAAATGTATAGATTTAATTGCAGCTTACTTAAGAGAATGGGGAAATGGGAGCAAGATAAAATATCTAGGGTTAGAGCTTGCTGGAAATAACATCTACCATCAAGTTAGAGACTAGAGACAGCTATTTATGTCATGTTTATGAAGAATTTATAATGATTCAGTAGAAGCTTAAACTATCATGATAAACAATATCCCAGGGTATAAAATTCTAGAAACAACACAATTTGGATAATTTGTAAAAAAATGAATGAATGAAAACTAGATGGCCGTATATTAAAATGTCAAATGTGATCATCTCTAGTGATATCGCCTAAGTTTTTCTTTGTAAGTTTCTTTACTTTCCAAATTTTATACATTGAAAACATATTAATGTTTAGGGGAAATTATTTCAATAATACTATATGAGCTATAACATGCTATAAACTAATAAAGTTGAAAAGTGCAATTTCTTAATTAAATGAAAAATGTACCCTTTTGTAAACTATAAGTGAAGTTAAATACGTATCATTAAAAAGAATTATAGGTAGAAACTGAATGGCTCCATCAGGAAGAAAATAGCTTATTAAGTGTCAGAAATGTTGTTATATTTTGTCTGTGATTACACAGCCAAGAGCCATTTAACCCCTTTTTGGCTGTTTCCTTGTTTCATGATCTTCAAGCTTCCTCCTGACTTCTAATGGTTGGTGTAGCCCCTCTTTGTCTCCACTGCATAAAAATCCACTTCTGCGGGTCAGCGGGTGCCCAGTGTGAATTCGGGGAAACCTCCGCATCAGCAGGAGTTACCGTGTAATTCCCGAGGTTAGAATTAGTGCAACTGTGGGCATCAGGGAGAAGAAATGACGTGAGTATGACAGAAAAAGAATGGCGGGGCAAAGCGGGGCGCTGGGAGGAGGGCAGATGGGTGGAGAGGAAGAGTCATGTTCTGACAGGATCAGCCAGCCACATGGCAGGCAGTCGGTGGTCAGGGGTTGATTGATCAATGGGGAGAGGCTGGTTGACAACTCACCAAAGGAAGAGCAGGGGATGACCTTTCACCCCCAGACTCCCGGCAAAAATTCCTCTCGGAGACTCCGTCTTAGCTGCCTGTGGTGTCAGATGGATGACCGAAGACAAGGTTCCCCTCAGGACCTGGCGGAAGTGAACGTTTTTTGACTTGTAGTTATAAAACTAGTGAAAGACGTGATTTTAACCACCACCAACAGCAAAAATGAAGTTTGGGGCCAGCATGTGAAAAAAGACAAGAGAGGAGAATCATGAATTAAGAGATCCCGGTGTCCTAGCCTTGGCTTTGCTGAGGCCTTGCTGGGTGGCCCAAAGCCATGCACCTCTTTGAGCTTCATTCTCCCAGGGAAATGGAGAAAACCATTCCTGTTCCCATCTCAAGCAGAGAGGGCACAAAGCAACACAGGTGCCACAGGAAACTGGGTGCCAAACCCACAGTCTGCTTCTGCCACCTTCTGGGCCCAGCTGAACCTAGTGATGGGGTTGGTGTGGAGGGGCGAGTGGGGGAAACAAAGACAAAGAAAGAGAGAGGTCGACTTTCTCTTCTATACCCCCAAAATGCAGATGTTGAGCTATGACAACCCTGTAAGCCACACTAAATGCCAAACTCTCTAAAGGTTGTGAGTCAAGCAGTTGAATTATGAGGAAAACCGATGAATCTTTAAAATACCCAGCTTGTTTTATCCTGTGGAAACAGGAACACGAATCTCCTCAGCCTTCATTTAGCCAGCCATTACTCACCGGTGTGCTTCATTCAGCCAGAAAAGGCTTCCTGCTTAGTGTTTTAAATACGGAAGGGTAGCGATACTTGTTTAATGTCCAGGGCAGAGGCTGTCTCCTGCTCTCCTTCTATTTGTAGAAGGGCTAAAGAGGGGCTCAACTTCATGCTTTACTTAAATCCCTGGGCATCTTTCCTGTCTCTCCTAGCACTTCCGTTTAGCTGTGTCTGTTTGTAAACTCCGCCTGACACGAGAGCCATTAGTCAATCAGTTTATGGGAGATAGTTGGGGAGGGGGATTTCTATCTATAGATGTAATGAATCTAATCCCGAAGGCTCTGGATTCTCAGTAATTCTGTGCCAGGTTACTCTCCATGGTGACTGATGGCTTGAAGACCTCTGTCAGTCACTCGTGGGAGGTGGCGAGTGTTCAAGTATTGATGGTGGTCAGGCCCCTTTAATCCAGTCCTTTGCCAGGAGGCCTCCTTCCTTAGAGCCAAGCATGGATGAATCTCAAAAGAAGCTTTCCATTAAAAAAAAAAAAAAAAAACTGGTTTCAAAGGAACTTTACTTTTAGGTGTGTACTGCTCACCGTCTCGTAGGAAACAGTTCTAGAGAGACTTCACGCTGCTGGTTATTTGGCTGAGGGGAGTGGAGTCTCAGGGGAGGTTTAGGAGTTTTTTATTTTTTATTTTTTTTCTTCTTTATTTATTAAGGATTTCTGCCTCCTCCCCGCCACCGCCTCCCATCATTTCCCTCCCCCTCCCCCGATCAAGTCCCCCTCCCTCATCAGCTTGAAGAGCAATCAGGGCTCCCTGACCTGTGGGAAGTCCAAGGACCGCCCACCTCCATCCAGGTTTAGTAAGTTGAGCATCCAAACTGCCTAGGCTCCCCCAAAGCCAGTATATGCAGTAGGATCAAAAACCCATTGCCATTGTGATGGAGGAAGGTCATTGGTTGATGAAATAAAGAAGCTGCTTGCCCTGATAGGTTAGAACGTAGGTGGGAGGAGCAGAATGCTGGGCGGAAGAGGAAGTGAGGTCAGACTCGACAGCTCTCCTCTCGGGAGCAGACGCCTCGGAGAGACACACGATGCTCCTCTCTTGCGGGCAGAGGTGAGAGCTCTGCTCTCTGAGGCACACGCGATGAAGCTCCGACCCAGGATGGACGTAGGCTAGAATCTTCCCGGTAAGCGCACCTTGGGGTGCGACACATATGATTGGAAATGGGTTAGTCCAGGTGCGAGAGTTAGCCAAGAAAAGGGCTAGTGCTAAAGAGTCAAGCAGTGATTAAAAGAATACAGTGTCCGTGTAATTATTTTGGGTAAAGCTAGCCGTGATGGCTGCCGGGTGGCGGGAAGCAGCCCACTGCTCGTATTACTACACCATTGTTCTTGAGTTCTCAGTAGTCCTCATTGTCCGCTATGTAAGTCCGGTTTAAATTCCATATTCAGCTATGCTTATATACAGTGCCTCTTGTCTGAGTGAAAAGTAGTAGGCTGTGTTGACCTCATGATTACTTTTCAAAGACCTTTTGTTTTTGCTTGTTTGGTTGTTGTTGTTTCGAGACAGGGTTACTCTGTGTAGTCCTGGCTGTCCTGGAACTCACAGACCTGCCAGCCTCTGCCTCCAGAGTTGGGATTAAAGGCATGTGCCACAACCACCCAGAATAAAGGAAGACCTTATATTTTAAGAATAATGTATTTAATTCTTTTAGAATTTAATTCAATGTGTTTTGGTGATACTTATCTTCTTTCTTCAATTCCTTCTAAATCCTTTTCCACCTATCTATCTATCTATCTATCTATCTATCTATCTATCTATCTATCATCTATCTATCTATCATCTATCTATCATCTATCTATCTATCTATCTATCT
>NC_022009.1:56986443-56987910 GCF_000317375.1 Microtus ochrogaster | reverse complement strand
TCTATCTATCTATCTATCTATCTATCTATCTATCTATCTATCTATCTATCTGCCACCCCCATTTCTGTCAGTTCATATGTGCACATGATCTGTGGGTCCAGCAAACACTGCGTTCTGGACCTACCATCACCGTCCCTTTGTGATCTCTCCCACCCTTCTTCTCCGTGGACCCCTGAGCCTGGAAAGAAGGCATGTCATGCGGACATCTCATTTATGGTGGGTACCCTAAAGTCTTCTAAAATTCACTCTGTCAGCATGACGAGAACAATGGGTTTTGTTGTGGTATTGACATATGTGTATATGTATTGTTCATTTTTAAAAATCATATTTACCCTCTACATATCCTGACATGGTCCTGTGTGGATCTCACAGATTCCCTTCTTCCTGTCCTTTCTTGACTTGGATTTCCCTCTTGAAAATCCTTTCTCTTCCTATATCACCAAGTCAGAAACTAAATGTGTGATGTGCCACCCTCTATATTCCCCAACCTACAACACCCTTTCTTCCCTTTGGATTGGCCCCTTGTACCTGTTTAAAGCTAATACCGTGGATATGTAGTGCATGGTTGGTGTAGGGCCGCCCCCTGCAACACATGGTGATGGGGGTGGAGGGGCGGGTCAGTAGAGTCATACAATGTGACTCTGGGGAGAGAGGGAAGAGACAGAAATGGACTCAGGAAAATGATAGGCAGCAGCCTAAAAATCAATGGAAATACTCTTCTCCCCAGATATGACCCTGCCAAACATACACATGCCCGAGAGCAAACCCTGTTAAATAACAGTCATTGTCAGAGAATTGTAATGAAAATAATTATAGCATATGAGCAGCGGGCACCAAGCCCTGGTCATTAGCTTAGCTAAGGGAAAGTGATTTTAGTGCACTAAAGTCTAGAGGAGCCTCAGCTGAAGGATCAGGTGTCTTTGTGGGCTCATGCGAAAGCAAACAGAGGTCCTTTGTCGCCACCTAGAGTCCAAAGCCTGGAAGTATTGGCTGAGAAAATTTAATCTGGCTCGGTGTAGAAATTCCCCTGTCCAAGTTTAATTAAGGCACATTAAAAACATCAGTCTCAGGCTGAACCAGGCCAATCAGTCCTTTTTCACAGGGCATGAGTACGTGTTTGAACTTAAATATTCATAATGACTGAATGGTTTCAGGGTGGGAAAACATCGGTTGTTTCTAAACCTTGACTAGCGGAGACGCGAGAAAGCACTGAAAAGAATGTTCTCGGAGTGGGTGGGAAGATCTGAACCACCATCTGTCTGACGACCTTGAAAAATCATTTCAGTCCTCAAAGTCTCCTCCTCTTATTTATAAGACTCGAGGACCGAACTAATTTGACGTCAGTTTTCTAAGCCTTAAAATTACGTGTTTCTTAAAATAATTTTCACACTATTTAAATCTAGACAATAATCTCTCTTCTCTCTTCTCTCTCCTCTCCTCTCCTCTCCTCTCCTCTCCTCTCCTCTC
>NC_022009.1:56960914-56986343 GCF_000317375.1 Microtus ochrogaster | reverse complement strand
CACACACACACACACCTTCTCTTTATATGCCTCGCTGTCTCTCACACATGTACAGACATGCACACAGACACACACACACTCACACACACACACACACCTTCTCTCTATATGCCTCTCTGTCTCTCTCTCACGTACAGACATGCACACACACACACACACACCTTCTTTCTCTATGCTTCTCTGTCTCTCTCTCACACCTGTACAGACACACACACACACACTCACACACTCTCTCTCTCTCTCTCTCTCTCTCTCTCTCTCTCTCACGTACAGACACACAGTTGGCAGAGTATGCAATAAATATTGGTAGCCTGAATTTGAGAATGTGGATTTCAAGAACCTAGTTCTTTGCTGCCCCCTAGAGCCCATTCTGTAACCTGCAAGAATATCTTATGAAAAAACGTCTCAAACAGGGAAATTTTTTTTTGGAGAACTTAGCTTCTCCCTGAAATTCTAGGGGCATTTCTTTTTCTTTCCTTCTCTTTTTTGAAACATATTATTCATTCTTTCCAGCTTGGTTTATACATAACTTCCGACACAATTCAACTAGACTCAACTTTTTATTCCAGTGTTCTACACCCCTATCCCCACTCCACCTCTTCTAGGTCATGGTTTTGCTTGTTGGAAGTTAAAACCCCTCCGTGTGTTTGGGATAATTCTCCTCTCCGTGATGCGTCTTCTCTGGGGGTGATTATCTTCTCAACTCTCTGAGTCATAATTTATAAAATACAATCCCAGCTGCTTTTCTTGTGTCCCAGGAAATGTGTGCAAGAGCTGCCAAAAGGACGCTCAACGGTCTCAGGCGTCTATTGAAGGACCATTTCTGTAGGTTCTTTGAGTTAGAATCAATCTTATGTTATCTCAGCTCTAAAGTCGGTGTGTTTTCTTTTAAATAATTTTATTGAGCTACGATTATATGTATTTATAAAGAACAATGTGATCATTTGATATATACAATGTGTAATGCTTAAATCAGGGTTATTAGCATCTTTTAGTTAGGCCAATCTTCTATCTTTTAACTATTTTGAGACACACAATAAAAAGCTACAAATCACTGGCTGGTGATGCTGCCTCTCTTCTTCCCCAAGTTCTCTCACTGCCCGGAAGTCTCACTGGACTCTCCTGCCTAGCTATTGGCCATTCAACTTTTTATTACACCAACCCCAGCAAATATCTTTACACAGTACACACATAATACCACAACATTTCTCCCTTTTGTCTGAGTAAAAAAAGAAAGTTTTTACTCTATTAGCAAAACTACACACATAAGGTCACACCAGAGGAAACTGGACTGAGGCATCCTGAGAGGCTGGATCTTGTGCATGCCGGGCAAATACTGTTAGCACTGAGCTTCACCCTCATCACCCAGAGTTTTGCTTTTATGGTAGAGCTGAATTTTAACCTACCTGTTGTTCTGGTTGGTAAGCAACACAGAAAAGATGGTTTAGAGAAAAGTAGAACACTACCTTCACCAGTTGTATTTTTTAACACTGGCAAAATCTCCTTTAAGGTGAAAATATTACACTTTGGTTAGATTAGTGGTTCATTATAAATTCTAATACCTTATCAGTGTCTTAAGATTCTTAGACGTCAGACTATGGTTCTTTCAGGGGTTGCTGCTCCAGAGGAGCTCCAAGACTCTTCCTACCTGATCTGGAGCCCATCTGGGGTTCAGACCTCTTCATGGTCTGAAGTCAGGTATACTGGGGACTCTACACTCTCTAGGCTCTAGTGATCAGGAAATGAATGAAGCATTAGAGATGGATTTGTGGTGCTACAAATCTTCCCCACTGTTTGTAGTCATAAGAACTTTCAGGGGCTGGAGAGATGGCTCAGCAGTTAAGAGCACTCATTGCTCTTGCAGAGGATGGGTTTCCATTCCCAGCATCCACATGGTGGCTCAAGCAATCACCCATAACTCCAGTGTCAGGGACTCCAATGCCTTCTTTTGACCTCTTTGAGCACTGCATGTATGCGGCAGTGCACATAAATACACTCATACACATAAGATAAATAATATAAAAGTTTTTTAGTAGTCAGTGGTTAATTATGATATCACTAGTGTTTTGTTTTGTTTCTTTTAACTGTAAGATATTTAGTCATATGTGTGTTTTTTTTCTATTCACCCAATAGAAACAGCAACTGGGTTAAGCTAACAACATAACATTTTCCTTCTTTTTTTTTTTAGCCAAGGCACAGCACCTTTAATCCCTGTAGAACAGAGGACAGGAGAAGACCTAGTCTGGTCTCAAAGACTGACTTTCAATGTTGGTCACATGGTCTGTAAAGCCCCAGGGCCGCCCTATAACCTTGAGTCCTGCCTCCTTCATCCCGACATGGTCAAAGGTCATCTTTATTTGCTACCTATCCAGACCACACAGTCTTGCACAGGGCGGACTGAAGGAGTCATCAGAGCACAATAGTCCAGAGTAGCTTCTACCACACAGAAGGAAAGCGTAGAATTGGTGCGTACCATCCTGCAATAGGCCCTGGAAACTTCTTCCATGTGTAATGAATGTAGGTTCATAACAGAGTAAAGAAAGGAGGCAGAGGGAGAGACAACTGTTAGTCATCATCACCCCAGCTGGCTTTTTTCCCAAATGCTCAGGCAGTCAAACTTTTCATATCTCTCAAATTTTCACAAACAATACAACCTCCCAAATTTAGATTTAGCCATGTATTGATTTTTTACTTTCTTCTAAAAATTCTTTTTGCCCTAAAATCCCCCTTTGGGTGGTGTGCAGCTCCTTTTATCAGAATGGTCTCAATGGAGTTGTCAGCTCTCTTGGTCCCTCTGTCACTTATCTGTGACAATGGACTCTCTGATACCTATGCACATTATTCAAAATCTGGGTGTCACAAAACAGATTCAGTGGGTATAAAAGAGAAAACAAGAGGGCACATAAAGTTGGAAGGGAAAGTTGTAGGGTTTCGGGGAGGACCTAAAATGGGGAGAGAATGAGGGTGTACTTGATTAAAACACATCATATACATGTATAAATATTAAATAAAATATTTTCAATATACAATATGGCTGTGTCAGGTTTCCTTTGTTAATTTTCCTTTATCCATCTATCCCAGGATGTGTAATGTACTACTGCATAGTTCCACAGTTGTCAGTATTACTAAATGGCTTCCTAATACTCCTAGCATACATGAGGCCCGGGGTGTGATCTTGAGCACCACAAAAGAATACAGAAAACCAAACATAGTAAATCGCAGAGATGCTGTTGCAGTGGTCATGTTTGTAGTCCCATGTAAAACCACCCAGGAGGGTGAGACAGGGAATTGTAAATTTCAGCCCAACCTGCACTATATAACAGGACCCTGCCCACCAAATGATCAAGTTAGCAAATACTCCAGTGAGTGGAAAATGAAAGTCTCTGCATGGTTCCCGATTACAGTGCCTTTTCTTCAGTGGAGAATATGGATCCTTTGGGACCAATTGCCAAGGGGGAGCTGGCCTGGCAGGTGTCTCCTCTGGCTAAATTTGCCTTCCCTATTTTCCTTTCAGCTCCGAGTTTCCAGTCTACTTCTCTGTTGGTCTCTTTACCTCTCTGGGTAGCCTTCTTGGGCTGATCCCCTTTCAACATGACCCAGCCCAGTTCTTCCCAAAGAGTTTTATGTTCACTAAGAGTGGCTTAAAAATCTGAGCTTGTTAGCTAGATGTCCCCAGAAGAAAAGATCAACTACTCTAAGCCGAAGTCATTGTCCCTGGTAATGTGTTATGGGTTTCATGTGGCTCCCATTCAACAATTCCCTACCAATAGTCAAATCACTTCAATATCTGAGCATATGATGTGCAACTAATGCATCTTGAAGTGTTTGACCAGAATCTACACTGCTTCAAATTAGAAATTGTGTGTATATTTTATTGAGATTTCCTCAGTGCCTAGGGTGGATGATGGCTAACATATGCTCTGAAATCCTTCCATTCCGAAATCATTGTGGCCTTATGTTATAGCTTAGAAATTTGGGCCCTAGAGACCTTTTCCTTGGTGTGTCAGAGGTCCCAGGAGTGTTTCTTGGGAGTTTCTCTGGTCTTGCCCACAGTATGCCATATTTTCCAACCTCCACATAGTAATGTGTTTTGGTTGCAGGTCTATGGAGCCCCAAAAGCAAATCTCTTCTTACCAAATGAAGCCTCCATCTCTGGAAATGGGTTACATATAATCTAGTTGTTGACCTCAAACAACCCAGGCTATTGCCAAAGCTATTGATTGCTCTCCACAAACTAATAGTGAGGCCCTATTGCTGAAAACAACACCCACACAACTCATTGAACATGGAGAATTTAATCTGTTGCCTAACTAGAACTCTCATTCCTAATGACTAGTGTTCACTGTACAGGAACCTGCTCTACATGATACCAAAGGAGAAAGGCAAACACAAGGCCATACCCCTACGAATTCTTTGATTTTCAGTGCTGATCTGCCTGTAAGATGCCTAGTGCAATAGTGGCACCAACCTTGTAGGATTAATTAACCGGTATCTGATAGGCTTTAAGACCCACCCCAGAAGATGCAGCCCATCCTCAACACGGCTTGGGTAGCCCAGAATCTTAGAGTAGATAGTCCAGAGACCTAGGGGAAACTCAAACACTACTTTTGTTAAAGGAATGGAGCAATAAATTGATTCCTAACAATATTCTGTTATACTCATAGATCAGTCTTAACTCAGCCATCATCAGTGAAGCTTCTTCCTGCAGTAGACGGGAACAAACCAGGGGCGATCAGCTGGTCAGTAAGCCAAGGGTGAAAGACCTCAGAACACTCATTCTTAAATGGGACCTGTCCATCAAACCCCTCCCATCAAGAACCAGGGAACCCTGCAGAAGAAGAAGCAGAAAGGATGTAAGAGCCAAAGAGGATAGAGGACACCAAGACCCTCTAAACACAGCAAGATGGACACATATGTGAACTCACAGAGACTGCGGCAGTGTGCACAGGCCCAGAGTGGCCCAGCACTGAGAGGAAAGTGGACACAGGCCCTGATACCTAACCCAGATGCTATCTCCAATTGATAACTGATTACAAAGGAAAAGTTAGTTTTCTCCAAAGGAGTCTCACTGGGCACAAACCAGACTTAAGGCCAGACCCCATGCACAGGAATAGATGACAAACACAAAATAAACTCGATGGTATTTTTGTAGGTTCTTCGTCTAATAATTCTTTGTTTGGTCCTTTTTTCTCTTTCCTCCTTATAGGTCCTTTGTGTATTTATTATGGTTTCTGGGTTTAGGTTTTATGGGATTTCTGTGCATGAGAATGTGTGTGTCCCTGTATCTATATGTATTTCTTGTAGATTTTCTTTGGCTCTTTTCCTCCTGCTTGTGTTTTGTCCTATTCTAGTTTCTTAGTTTTTATTTTATCGAGTTTTATTTTTTCCATGCTTGTAATCTAATGAGAGAGAGAAAGAAAGGGTGTGGATTTGGGTGGGGAAGTGGGGAGGATCTGCAAGTAGTTAGGGGGAAAGAAAACTCAATATGCTGAGTGAAAGAAAAATGTTTATCTGTCCCTTTGCAGCCAATGTTTACCAAGTGACCTTCCAAATTCTTTTGAGCCTTATAGTGATCCCTTTTCTAGGGTGTAAAAATAAAATTACAAGTGTGTAGTCTTTCGTGCCTGCCTCTTTCATTTACCACAGTGTTTTTGGGATCCATCTGTTTTGCATAATCCAATAGCGCCTTCATTTCTATTGCTGAATAACAAATATTCTGCCGTTTAATTCACATAGGTGAATTCTTATACACGTGCCAGTTGGTAATGCTTATTTTGTGACTCATAGACTTTTGTGTTCCCAGGAATATGATTATTGGGTTGTATGGCAACTGGAAGCTTAACATTAAAAGAAATTACTCAATTGCTTGTTAAAACGGCTACCATTTCGTATCTCCACCAGAAACAGACGTGATAGCTACTTTTACTAGAGTTTTGTGTGTGCTAATAATGGTCAGTTGTTTAAATTTTAACTCTTTCTAGGTGTGCCATTATCCTCTTCTTTAATTTGCTGCTGCTGTTTAATCCCATGGCTGTTATAATCAGCAACTGCAAGTCCACTGCTGTTAGCTGCAGGTAGGTCACTAGGGCCACAGCCGAAGGGAATATGGTTCCCTCAGGCACCTACTCTTTCAAAGCTGAGAAGAGAAATTAAACCTCTGTCCCTCTGAAGAACTCACGATTCAAGGTTTGATGTGGAATTCTGCTCTTCAGAGAGGCTAAATAACAAGTAGCTCACCTCCTTTCCCTCTTGAGCATCGCCAGAAGCCCTCCTGCTTCTCCTAGCTGCTCCTTAAGAACCCTTCTCCACCTGGCTCCTCCCCACCACTTCCTGTCAGCTAGTTACTTCAATCACCTGACTGCAGGGGAATTTTATTTACTCAAACACATCTTTGCATCCTTAAACAAATGTTCCAGAGCATAAACACAAGTCACACACCTTAAAATAGTGTTCCACAACAGTGTACAGTAGAATTTTGTTGTGATTTTTGATGCCCATTTCTGTAGGAACAGACTATCTGGGCACTTTATTGTGCGTTCATCTACCATTCATGTCTTCTCCCTTGTATTCCTTTCTTCGGGAAAGCCATGGAACACTTCCATTTTGGCGTGTGGTTTGTTACTTTTGACTTGAAAATGTTTCTTTTGATTGGTGACACAAATCCTTTAACATGAGCCATCAGCCCTGGATTATCTTTTCAGTATGGTCTACAATTAACCCTCCTAGTTTTCGGTTTTCCTTAATAGTGTGGCTTTTAAAGGAGAATTTTCTGTTTACATGACGTTGTTACTACGAAGTGTTTGTTCTTTAATGTGTGTGTCATCCACGTTCAAGTTCAAGTTTGCATAGTTGGAGGTATATTTTCCTTCCAGTACCACTTGTCAAAGAGGCCTTCTTTAACCAGGCATGGAGACCACATTGGGATTCTATCATACAGGAAGCTATGGCAAGAGTATCATATGTATAAAACTTAAGATATATATATATAGATTTATACGTATTAATATATATATATATATATATATATATATGTTTCTTTTGACAGGATCTTAATACATAGCCCTAGCTAGCCTGGAATTAGTTCACTGTGCAGATCAGGTTATCCTTGAACTCACAGAGATCTGCTTGCCCCAGGTTAAGGCTTGAGCCACCATGCCCGGCTCATCTTTTTCAGTTACCTATGTTTCTCTCTAATGAATTATTTAAACTTTATGAGCTTTTCCATTAGCTTACAAATTTTCTTACACTAATGGTATACTGCTTTTTAAAAAAATTATTGTAACTTTATATTATTCTTAAATTCAGGTAATAAGAAGCCTGCCTGTTTCGTATTCTTTATTAGTTTTGCTTTATATATCTGTAATTTGAATTTCCATACAAATTTCAGAATTTGCTTGTATGTTCTTTTTTAAGAATTAGTTCTGGTTTGAAAAATACACCTATTTCTTTCTCTCTTTCCCTGAATGATGTGTGTGTGTCTGTGTGACTATGTGCACATGCATGTGTGTTATGCACATGTGTGTTACCATGTGCACATGCATGTGTGTTATGTACATGTGTGTGTGCGCGTGTGCATGTGCAGAGTTCATTGGACAGTTTATAGAGACTGATTGTCTTCCCACACATGGAGCCCTGGGACTAAGCTGAGGTCGTCAGGCTGGGCAGCAGGTGCTGTTGCACTCTGTGTTCTCTCGCAGGCCCTCCCCTGTCTGTTCTGAAGAAGAATGCCTTCTAGGCTTCTATTAGAACTTGCTGAAACTATACATCAATTTAGGAAAGAATTCTTATTTTCTTTTTTCTTAAATTTAGTGTACACTTTAAGCAAAAGAAAATCAAAGATTTTTTAAAAAAGGATTACGTACATATTTACCACCTCTCTGAACTAGGGCCTGAGAATTCCCAAAAACTGATATCCTACAAATATTTAGACTTCTGATTGATAAACATGGTATATAATTTTATTTACATAGATCTTTGATTTTTTTACTCTAGTGTATATAAATGCAGCTACTTATTTTGTTAAATTTATCTCTGAGAATTTGATTTTATGTCATAAATGTTATTTTGTATTCTAATTGCCTATTGTTCATTGATTGCAAAGTTTGTTTTTATTTCAGCTTTTATATCCTATCACCTTGTTATTTTATTGAAAATAACTTTTCAGACAATATATTCTGACCATAGTTTTCTCTTCCTCATCTTTTCCCAGATTCTCCCCACCTCTGACTCCACAGCCTCTTTCCCTTTCTCTTTAGAAAGCAAACAGGCAAATAAAACAAACAAACCAACAAAATTAAAGAGGAAAAGAAAAAAAGCACAAGAAACACATACATGTGCACACACACACACACAAAAAAAAACAAAACAAAAAATCAGAGACCATAACAGAAACAAAAGATCAGTAAGGGTTGGGAGGTGGTGGCGCACGCCTTTAATTCCAGCACTTGGGAGGCAGAGGCAGGCGGATCTCTGTGAGTTGGAGGTCAGCGTGGTCTACAAAGAGAGTTTCAGGAAAGTCAAGGCTGTTACACAGAGTAGCTGTGTCCCTCAGAACCTTTCTCACACTTCAAAAAGACAAATGCAGCTCCCTATGCTCATCTTGGTATGTATTCCTCCAAGGGAAAAGTTCGGTGTCTTTGGAATCTGGCTAACTGGAAAGAGGGAGTCAGGCTTTGCCCTCAGGAACCAAACAAGCTCCTGGCAAAGGCTGACTGGCAGCCCCCCAGCTATCCCCTTGAACATCCACTGGTAGCCAGAAGAAACAAAAACAGGCAGAAGTCAGGCAAGTTCCAAGCTGCTTTTACTAAAAATAAAACAAGTCGCCATTTCATCCAAGATGCCCAGCCACTAATTAGCTGCAGTGCTTTTGTAGGAAGAGAGGCCCTGGGTTGCAGAATATGAATACTAAAACTGATCCCTCTCCAAAGTGGCAATTAGGAGTTTTACCCAATCATAATAAACCTTGGTCTTCCTTTCCTAAGTCGGTGCCTCATCTTGCTGCCAGAGCAAACCCATCAGCTCATTCCTGGTTTCCTTCTCCAAACAGAAGTAGCCAGGACACTCCACAGATCCAGGTTCCCCGCCCCAACTGTGCTCTTCGGGCTCCTGTGGCACCCCAGCCCCTTAACAGTATTGACTTGGGCACAGAAGTCCCCAGCTGCTTTTCCGACTCTGGCCTCAGCCCAGGATGCCTGTGACTCAGGCTTTGTAATCACAGCAAGGAAGTTTCATAGGGAGAAAAGCAAGAATTTATACTTTTCCTTCATGAGTTTTATCAAACTGACAATTCTACAAGTAATAGTGACAACCACTTTTATCCCATGTCCCCACCATCTCTTTCTCTCCTTCCTCTAAAAATATCCTGGCACTGTCTACTTGGTACACTCTGTCCCTTTCAACACAGTGTGGGGCACAAGAACTGAAGCTAGAAAAACTCACAGAAGTTCTGGCAGGGGCCAACCAGGCAAGCATGTAAGCTGTGAAAGGGACAGAGTCGAAGCAGTGGAGGATTGGAACCTTCGGCTCCAACAAAAAGGCAAAGGGCTGCACTCACCTCAATCCCATTTACCGCTACCAGGTAAGAACATAGGTCCAGTGCGACCCAATCTAACCATTTTTAAAGTCAACTCCTAAATTTGGATTTTTGTGTAAAATAATTTTTTTGTATGCCAATGGCCCAAACCATGACTTTGCACGCAAGTGCTGTGCCACCACCAAGCTAACGCGCCAGATCTGTACAAAGCTCCTGAGTTATTAGGAAGCCAAGCAAAACAGCCTGTGTGCCACTTGTGATCCCAGCCTACTAGTTTGTGACCATGGGTGAGGTAGCGTACACTGGAAGAGGGACAAGAACGATGGAGCTGGGGTGACAGGGTCAAGAGCCAGGTCCTAAATTGAGAGGGTGAGGGAATTAGCAGCTTGCAAACGCGAAGGCAATCTGACAGTAGTGGAAATCGTGAGGGGGCATTCGAAAGGTGTTTGCCTCTTAGCCCCAGTTCCGCTCCAGGTCATGAGCCGCTTGGCGCTTGGAAGCCCAGGTGGGAACATTGTGGTGAGTGAGTACAGGGTGGGGAAGTGGGAGAGAGGGGGAGGGAGGGAGAGAGAGGAGAGAGAGAGAGAGAGAGAGAGAGAGAGAGAGAGAGAGAGAGAGAGAGAGGAATGATTATCCTGCTGGGGAGAGAGAGATCTGAAGAGGTGAGGGCCCTGAGAAACTGACTGACATGTATGTCCTGCTTGCCACCCATAGTCACTGTGATGTGATGTCTGGGCCTGGGCTGCTGACACAGCTATGTCTTAACCCACTGCCCTGAAGCGGCCATGGGGGGTTGTGTTGATATCTGTGACTCCTTGTTACCACTGAGGGTCCTGGGGATGCCCAGAGTGTGGGCCACCACCTGTGACCATGCTGGTGTCCAAGGGATGTGCCCCCACAAAGACATGCTGATCTAAGAGGCCTACGCTATCACTGGAGACCAGGAAGCCTATGCTGTGACCGTGGTGATGTCTGGACCGGGACTGCTGCTGGGCACCACGTCTGGGTCCATGGTCTTGCTGTGATTGGGGCTCTAGATCGACATCTGTGGCTCCTGTTGCTACCAAGGGCCATGCAGAGGCCTGCAGTCTGGCTAACACCCAAGGCCGTGTTGGTCTTTGAGAGTGGAGCTGCCACTGGGGTCATACAGATCTGGCTGGCCTGTGCTGCCACCTGAGGCCCCAGTGTCATCTGGATCCCAGCTATGGTGGAGGGCCATGTCTGGGTCCATGGCCATGGCCCCACTGCAGCCAGGGTCTGTGCTGATGCCATGGCTCTTGTTACCATCAAAGGCAGAGCGTATGCCTGGAGTCTGAGTTGCTATCTGGGGACATGTTGGCACTGGAGGGTCACACTGTTACTGAGGCCATGCTGATCTAGGAGATCTGCAGTTGAGCTAGGGCCACAGTCACATCTGGGCCCAGGTTGTTTCTAAGAACCATACCTGGGACGATGGTCCTACCATAGAATGAGTCTGTGTTGATGTCTGTGTCCCCTGTTACCAATGAAAGCAGCGAGGACAGGGCTGCACAGAGCTGGCCCCGTCCCTCATGAGCTGCAGCACTCTGGAGAGCAAGCCCTCCTGGTCAGCACAGTAGAACTGTCCCTGTGTGTGGGGGTGATAGGGGTGAGCTGGCCCTGAAGATGTAAAAGTGGGAGAGTTAGCCCCACTGTCTGCCACAGAGTGGCGTGGGTGAGGGAGAGATAGCCCCTCAACACCTACTGCAGGTGGGAAAAGCTGGTCCCAGGGTCACGAAAGTAGGAGGGATGCCACCCCCCTCCCCTGCCCCTCTCCACCTGCAGCAGGTAGGAGAGCTGGCCCTGAGGTCGTGAGAGTGGAAGAATGGACACTGCCCCTTAGCAGCAGCAGCTCTCTGGAGAGTCAGCTCTGCACCTCAACTGGGCGGTGCATTAGAGCTGACCCTGTAGGCAGAGGCACGGGTGAGCTGGTCCTGCAGGCATCAGAGCAGGAGAGCTCTCCTGCCCCCTCCCTTGTATGTCATGTGGTGGCAAGGGTGAGGAAAATATGCCCCCCACCCACTCCTTGCCACCTGCAGCAGGCAGGAGATCCATCCTTAGGGGCGCGAGAACAGAAGAATTGTCCTGACCCCTTACCAAGTGCCCCAAACGGGAGAATGGAAGAAGGGGCCCTGCACCTCGCCTGGGCAAAGCGGTAGAGCGGGCTCTGGTGGTGTGAGTGTGGGAAAACTACCTTGAAATTCAGTTTGCATTTACAAATAAACAAAGGTTATTCCATTAATTTCTGATTGTCAGAAATCCTGAGATCATTTAGCAAGTTACCTTTTACTTAAGATCTTTCACTGAGACAGTCAGGCCTGTAAACATGTCAAAGTTCAGCTGAAGGAGGATCCATTTCCACACTGACTTTCCTGACTGTTGCGGGACCTCAAGTCCCTGTGTGCTATTGATGAAATACGTCATTCCTTTTCCTTGTCTCTGTGTTCAGGCAGCTGTGAACCTCTTCGCAGGGGTACCGGGAGTCCAACTCAAGTCCTCTACAAAAGCAAAATGCACTCTTAATTGCTGAGTCAGCTTTCCAGTCTCCATTGGTCTGGAACTTTCAATTAGCCAAGGCTGCCTGGCCAGAGCACCCTGGGAATCTGTCTGACTGTGCGCGCGCACACACACACACACACACACACACACACAGTGCTGGGATTACAAGTACATGCTAACAATTCTGGCTTTTTTGTTTGTCTGTTTGTTTACTCATTTTGTGTGTGTGTAATTGCTATCTAAGCTTTCAATGTATACGACAGTAGTTTAACCATATTAGGAGTATATAAAAAGTAATAAGTGTATAACATATTCACTTGGACTGTGCCTGGTATGTTTTATATGCTATTAAAATTGGTACTTGTCATTATAATGGCTCTGTTATTATTATTTAATTGAATTTATTTTCTTTATTATCAGGAAACGGGCACCCAAATCAAGCAAAAGCGCCATGAGATAAAGTTTATCACCAGCACTGGGAAGCCACAGAAGGACTTTTGTTCTGCCAAATTAGGGTTTGAGCGTTTAGGATCATGACCAAATTCACCTGTCCTAAAAAGTGAACTTGGTGGGGGGAGGGCAGTCCACATTTCAAGACCGAAGTATATGATGTGAGTAATCTTTCCTGTGGAAAGTTGACAGCAAGTGAATTAACTGTGGTTATGGTGAGGCTGTCTGATTAATGCTGAAACATGTGTCTGTCTATAAGTGTTTCCAGTGACGGGAGCAGACGCTGGTGAATAGGGATATGTAGGCACCTTAGGCTTGGGGTCTATGGCCTATTTTCTGTAATACAGTAACATTCTAGAATAAGGGCTACTATGTCTCAGTGCCTGTGAGTGGCAGGATGTTTGAGTGTTCGGTGATGCATATATTCTGTATCTAGCAACTCTAAAATGTCCACTTATGAAAAAAACTGTGCTCTGGATATTGGTTGAGATAATATATACTGCATTAAAAATCAGATCCCAGCTGGGCGGTGGTGGCGCACACTTTTAATCGCAGCCCTTGGGAGGCAGAGGTGGGCAGATCTCAGAGTCCGAGGACAGCCTGGTCTACAGGGCTAGTTCCAGGACAGCCAGGGCAACACAGAGAAACCCTGTCACATAACTAAATAATCAACTAACTAAAGAAATACTAACTAAAGAAATATTAGATCCCTAAAGAAATATTAGATCCCTAAAGAAATATTAGATCCCTAAAGAAATATTAGATCCCTAAAGAAATATTAGATCCCTTCAGAAGTGACTAGTTAACAGTTAGCAGCTGTAGGAAATCTCCAAGCAACCCCTCAGCTTTATTCCATAGACTTGGACATTCTGTGCTATCAGACAAAATAAAGTCTTCCCCTCTTTTGCATTTAAAACTTCAAATTCACTCCAGCAAACCGGTAGCAGAAGTAGATGGATTCCTGTGAGTTCAAGGCCAGCCTGGTCTACAGAGTGAGCTCCAGGATAGCCTGAGCTACAACAAAGACCCTGTCTCAAAAAGCCAAATAATGATAATAATTATAATAATAGTACATAAAATAACAAAGCTACAATGAGGGCCTATTAGAATGAGGTTGTCTTTGAAACGTCCAACTGTAACTAGAGATAGTTAGCATCGGATGAATGTTCAAAGGTTGACAGGGTCACCTATGAGTTGTTCTTGAAGAACATGCTTTCGTCTTGCAAACAAACTGGACTTAGTAATTCAGCTTTCTCCAGAACATCTGTTTTTGCCCTTTCAATTGATACTATGCCAAGAGTTTATCTTGTAGTGTTGATCCTCAGTCCTTGTTTTGTACCTATGTTGCTTCTATTCAAATAGTGTTGGTAGATAAATTAGGATGTACAGGTGGGATCGCCTAGGAGCAAGACACAGGTACATATTTAAAGGTGGCTCATGAATCTGAATCAGTAGATTTTATTTTGTATTTAAAACACGATAAATATTTTAGTAGAAAAATCAAGTTTTAAAGCACTTAAACATTTACTTACAATTTAAAGAGATTATCAAGGAAAATTTTGAGGGAGAAACAATGGGAAAACACAATCACCCTCTCTCGTATCATCTACTGAGTTCTTTGCCACTTTCTGTGTGTTTGCTTGTTTTGGGTTTTTTGTTTTTCACTCTGTCTCACTATGTCTTCCAGGCTGGCCTCAGACTCACGATCTCTCTGCTTGGCCTCTAAGTGCTGGGGTTACATTCCTTCGTCACAGCTCTTGTCCACATTTTGAAGGGATGTTCCGTGAGTGGGAACAGCCAGGGCTGCATGAGCCCTTTGGTCCATTCTGAGGGAGGCCACACCGAGAAAGGGACTGTGCGCTTAGATTTTCTCACTGGGATTGAAGGCTGCAGTTTCTCTGGTTGAAGATGGCCCGCAGACACCGCTCATGCACGCTGCATCTTGCTGAGCAGAGTTAAGAGCCTTACAGCTTGCCTGAGGGCGGTGTTACTTGCATTCCACAATGAATGGACATATGATACATGGAATAATTGTTCATTTCCATGTGCTGTGAAAAGGGGTTCAGGAGGATAAAGCCACCTCTCTCTCTCTCTCTCTCTCTCTCTCTCTCTCTCTCTCTCTCTGAACTTCTTTCCCCCTGAGAAGCTGCAGAATTTTGACCCACTTCACATCCGCCTCCTGCCTCTGGTTTTAGAATCTGCAGATTGATGGCTTGTTTGCCTGTTAGCATGAAAGGCTTGCTCTGGGTCTGTGCTTGTTAGTAAAGAACCAACAAGCAATGCGGTCCAAAGGTAATCACAGAACGGAATCACTTCCAGATGGCCAACCCCACTCCTGATGGTGAAAGCAGACTTTGCAATTGCAGTGGGCCAGGTACTCAATGGCTCTCTCCCAACCTTATTAGCGTTTTGAGCGCGCACATGTGTTCCTGTCCTCTTTCTCTCTCACTTCCTCTCCCTCTCTTCTCTTTTTCTGTCGCCTCTTGCTTTTCTCAGCTTGGATCAGTTTCAATCAGGAGAAGTAAAAGCAAAACTGTGTAAAACGCAGTCTCAATTCTCCCACGAGTATCTGAGCTTCTGTTGTCTCGGGGTCTATTAGATGATGACAGTTCTGTTAAGGCGGCAGCCACCAAGGACAGAATTAACCCTTTCTCCCAGATACGTGCTCGTGGATTTCACAGAGCTGGTCTCAGACCAGCGCAGCCAGGAAGAACACTTTTCTCGGGAAAGCTTGTAAAGCCGTGCCGGAGGGGTCTTCCCTGAGAACTTAAGAGAAGGGTTACTGTCCATACCATACTCGATGAGAATGAACATAGAAATGAGGTCAGCTGAACAGGGCAGAAACCCACACTGCTAGGTTATGTGGGCCCTGCACTGGCATACAAGATGGCTACATGCTGAGGTATGCCAGCCCTTCCCACAGGGTGTTTGAGAAAAGGATACAGAAAGGAAGAAAGCTAAGCCAAGGACACAGCCCTGGAAAATAGAGTTATTTAAGCACGGTTTCAAGGGCTGAGGAAGAAAGGGGCCAGGAAGATTTTCAAAGAAGAATTCACCATGGACACACTGAGTTTCTCTCCTCCAGTGGTGACTGCCATGGAATTAAATTTCATTCATCATCTCAGCTAAATTCTAGAAGTACCAGAAGTACCTCAGTGGCAGAACCCTTTCATTCCCTGCCTGGTTGTATCCTTCTCCAGGCTCCTGTGGGCATTCATGAGGACGGGCATCTGGGGCATTTGAGTGACCTGACCACATGTAAATAGATAAAGCACAGTGCGACACTCACATTCAGTTAACAGAGGCTCTCATTTAAAAATTTTTTCATTGATTTGGCTTGTGTGCTGTTAGTATGCTTATCGAGTTGTTATTTCCATTGTGGATAGTTTATTATATTTTAACCTAACACAAGTATTTCTTCTCTGGAAAAATAGCATATAGTTTTTTTTTCATATGCACCCATTTATTCCCAGATGTATATAACCACAAGGTCCAAGAACTCTATAAAACCTAGGAAAACAACACATTGAAAATATCTACCCACAACCCATAAAAGAATGTGCATAATAAAAATGCTACCACATGCCATGCCAATCCTTCCTCCAACACAAATCCTCGGTTTCAAAGAACCTCCTCAAAGGTGCAGTGAGGATAGATACTCACATCCTGTATTTTCCTGTCACAGAGGCCCAAGTTCAAGATAAAACTGAGAAGATCCATGTATTAACAGCTTTTTTTTATTTTCTTATTTGGTTAAAAAATATATACATTATTTTATATCAGCCTTTCAGACAGCCACTCACCTGCGTTATAGCTCACACCAGACAAATAGCAAGTAGTTCATTCACAACATGATTCCTGGTGGGCAGAGAGGCATCCAAAACACAGGTCAGCAAAGTGCTTAACCAGTCAGCACCATGCATGTAGGCTCATCTACTTCTGAGACTAGAAATAGACAAAGGAGAAACAGTAACAGTAGGAACTCATCTGGGGTGACTCACAGGAGAGGAAAGTCCGTAGTAGATGAACGTGTCTACAAGCTGCAACAGTTACCTAGCTAGACATGAGGATACTCAGGAAAGTGAGAAAGATAAAGGAACTGGATCTAAATTATGGAGTAAAAGCAGGAACACAAAAATTTGGAATATGAACAAGTTGTATGGTAGAAACCAAAAGAATTTGAAATAAAAATCTGGGATTGTTAGACTTTTTATCTTAATAAGAATAGGGTCTTAGGTTATTCACAACTTAGGTCTAGTTTCTTTATCTATAAAATTGAGACAATTATTCTTGATTTGATTGCTCACTGAAGAGATCAAATGATCTAAAAAGATTTGCAAGTTATAAAGTCCTGGGCATGCCTGCCCTTCCAGTGCATGGAGTTGTGTAAAGAGTCAGACAGCTGATGAAAAGAAAACACCCTGGGACTTAGTCTCACTTTTATTTATGCCTAACACATGCTTGAATAATGATTTCCATCTTGTTTGCTTGTCTGTTAAATGGAGATTACAGTGTTTGTCTTCTGTGGTTGTTGCGTGATCAAATGAGCGACTATACACAGGAGATCTGTAAAGCCCGAGGTGCTGCTCGAGCTCAAGGCTTTGCCACACTTTGGTGAAGCATAACACATGCTCATTTATTCACTCATTCATCCCGCAGATATTCTGTGAGCATCAAGCTGTGCCAGGCTCCGCCAAGCGCTAAGACTATTGCAAAAAGACAGACCCAAACTTATCGCTGTTGAAAGTATAATAAACCTAACTAACAAAGTTTTCACAAAACAAATTAGACACACTTTTGGAAACCACATTCTGTTATATTTTTCTTTCACATATCCCAAAAGGTAAGAAAATTTAGTGTAAAGGTAGCTAGATGATAAATCATAGATAATTTAATATTATATCATAGGGGTATTACTCAAAGATATGTGTCTTTGTTGGTGTTTTCATCAATAAGATATTTCTAATACAGGCTCTGCCTTCTTCAGGGGTTGTTTCTTACAATGTCAGCTAGGCGCCTTTGCTCTAAATTCAGTGGACTAAAAGACTGCTGTAGTAGTCAGTGTTACAGTTGTGCTATATCTTCAGAAAATCTTAAAGGAAAGAGGGGAACAAATATTAAGATACACAAGAGAAGCAGCCACCAAATGATCTAGGTATTTTGCATGAAACATTGATTTCTAAATGACACTTTTTAGATAATCATGGGAATTCACAACACTGCCTGAACTTTGGAAGATACCAAGAAAATTTTGGTTAGGTATCATAGCAATGTGACTTCATAATGCATGGCTCATAATTTTAGCATCTGTAAGAATAAAATGATAACATCTAAGACTGCTTCAAGATAAACCAAAGAGTAAAAAAAAATGGTAAATTATAAAACAAAAGAAAAAATTGAAATCCTCAATCAAAGTATGAATCTACAGGTGTATGTTAGAGTCTCATCTTAAGCAAAATGTAGCCAAAATTTTCCTCTGATACACAAAATAATTTATAAATTTTTTTTTGAGGGGAAACAGTTTTTCTAGTTACATGGATTCTTTAAGCATGAAGAAAAAACATAGTGACATGAGTACAGGAAGGAAATTTTCACGAATGGTTCTTTAATGACGAATCTCATTAAGTTCATGGATACTGTGCTTGAATGGGATGATTAAAATGTCTGGGTACTGTGGAACGGTGGCAGCGCACGCCTTTAATCCCAGCACTTGGGAGGCAGGTTAGGCGGATTTTTGTGAATTGAACGCCAGCCTGGTCTACTAAAGTGAGTTCCAGGACAGCCAGAGCTGTTACACAGAGAAACCTTGTCTCCAAAAGCAAAACAAAGAAACAAAAAACATCTGGGTGCTGAAGGTGACACATGTTGTTTTTTCATGTGGCTGCAAAGTTAAGGTTGCCGGGATGGGTAAAGAAATCCAGACTCCACAAATGAACGAGTTGGTGTCTTCCTGTCTGCATCGCAGCAGGAGGAATAGTCTCCTAAACTGATAGATTATTTGCACTTCACTAATCGCTGCTATGCAAACCACACGTGCTATTCCTTTGTGATGTTTATTAAATGAGCCTCATAGCTACCCACGCTTCATCCTCTTAGGACATTTATGAAGGACTTTTTCAGACCTGTCTGCGGGTGAAGTGCTGCAAGTAGGGATTAATGACACCAGCTCAAAATCAATGACCACAACGCCAACTTGACCGTTTGTTTGCTAGGATAAAGCCAAGCCGCTTTCGAAATGCCTCAGTCTTCTGTTTCTGTGGCTCTGGAAATCTGGAGCTTCAAATGGTGAGCCGAGTAGGAAGATCCCAGGCGCTGTAACCATAAACATCTTCCCAGCAAAGCAGAGCTTCTCCCTCTGGACTTGAAGCGTTTGCTTTGAAGTCACAAGCAGAAAGGAGCTGTGCACGTGGAAGAGTCAGGAAGCTCACTGCCGTTAGCATCGGCTGTTGCTTCGCAGACTTTTAAGCGATCCTGGATTCATCACATTTTTCTTATAGCAAATTTTAGTTTCATCTGAAGCCTCGATCGATGAACTGTTTTGTCTTTGTAGTTGACCTGCTGCAGGAGTTCCCATATCTGTGTGCCAAGAAGCCCTTTCGGAATCCGATTAAATTGGGTGACGTGACATTTATTGTTTCAGAGATGAGAACACCTGGAACTAGGCCAGAATTTACCAGGTCTCTTGGGGGTGCCTGTAGTACAAAAGCAAACTGGCCCTCGTTGAAGAATCCAATTCAGAGGCAGCCTTTTGCTACTGTCCCCACAGGAGGCCTAGCTCAGCTAGGGCATACCCCAGTACTGCCCATCGTAAGTGCTCAGGTAACACTTTGTATTCTTTTTTGTTTGTGTTTGCTTTTTAAAAAATATTTATTTTATGTGCATTGACAGTTTTGCCTGACTATATAGCTGTCGCGTGGCTGCTGGTAATTGAACCTGGGTCCTCTCTGGAAGAGGAGTTGGTGCTCGTAACCACTAAGCCATCTCTCCAGTCTCAATAATTTGTATTCTTAATTGCTGAGGAACTCAAGAGATGTTACTGCACTTGTAAAGTTTTGACATTGATGGAGGAGAAAAATAGTGATAGAACCAGCTGGAAGCCTCCATTTATGTTGCTATTTATGCATTTGCTTTCTACTGCACAAACACAACTACACATACATAGTACATGTTTCAGAAACAAGTATACACTTGGCCCACAAACACACTTGCACATACATGCTTCAGAAACAAGTATACACTTGGCCCACAAATATACCTAAACATGCACATTTCTTATTTTCTTTATAATTGCAAGAGAAAAACTATGCTTATTATTTTTTAAAGATTTGTTTTATTTGACATGTAGTTATATTGTCTGCATCATGTATATCTGCATATCAGCATGTTCAGTGACAGTGGAGGCCAGAGGAGGGCATCAGAGCCCCTGGAACTGGATTTGCAGTGATGAACTGCCTGGAGAGTGCTGGGAATTGAACCTGGCTCTTCTGGAAAAGCACCCAGTTCTCTTAACCACTGAGCCATCTCCCCAGTCCCAAACTATGCTTATTGTAAAAGAAATAGTACACACAAGCATTTTCCTACCTCATGGTATAGCCAGTGCTAAGATTTGGCCATAAGATCATGCAAATAATTCCGTGTGATTCTGTGTATGCTGTTTTGTATCTGTCATGTGCCAATGCCTTACATTTCTACAAACGTATACCCACTGTCTTGATCTGTGTGGTTTGGGTCTGGAAAGCTGACTGGGGCGATGTGGAAAGGAATAAAGGACAGATATTGAAGAAATGACGGACTCCAGGAGACAGAAAAGCTGTGCTCAGGTGGGCTGTGCACACGCTGATGGAGATGCACCAACCACAGCAGCAACTCTGAACCTCAGAATGTTTATTATGCACATTGCAAGGAGAGGGACTGGCTAGGCTTTGCAGGACTGCTCTGTAGGGGAGCAATCTCAGGCTGCACTCATCCTGCAGGAGAAAGCTGTTGTTGCGAGTTCTTGTAGAACTGGTCAACCACCCCTTCTTAGTCGGTGTTCTATCACTATGAAGAGACACCAGGACCACAGCCAGTCTTATAAAAAGAAGTCTTTCATTGGGGCTTGCTGTAAACAGTTTCAAAGGTTTACTCCATCATAATAGTGGGGAGCATGGTGGCATCTAGACAGACATGTTACCAGAGAGTTCTGTTTCTGGATCCATAGGCAACAGGAAGCTAGAGAGACGTGTTGGACCTGACTTGGGTTTTTGAAACTTCAAAGTCCACTCCCACTTCCTTCAACAAGGCAACACTTCCTAATCTTTTCAAATAGGGCCACTCGGCAGCATTTAAATACATGAACCTATGGGTCACATTGTTACTCAAACCACCACAGCTCCCCCAGTTGGACAGAGGAAGGCTCTGCCTTTCAGAACCTGAATAGGGAAAGTTTTTGCTAATTCCCATGCTTCTGAGGTCCCCAATCCTTGATAGAGCCTTCTCATGTCTGACAATATGCATTCACTCTGGACTTTCAAAAGTCCCTTTGAATTTATTTCTTTTTTTTAAATTAGCTTTCAAGTCATTATCAATTTAAAAAAAAACAAACAAAGAAGTCAAAGCTTCTTGTATCTCATATTCTGTCTTTCTTGACTTTTTGTCATTGTTGTTGGGTTACTTCAGATGTAATATTTTCTTACTGCATTCATGCATACAAACATGTTGAGTCATTATGTGTCTTGAGTGCCTCTTTTAGTCCTCATAAGTAATTGAAATTTGACTAGGTAAAGACAAATCGCCTCAAAATAGTTTCCCCTCATAGCTTAGAATTCACTATTGGTTACCTTCTGGAGCTTCACGATGCTATTACTAGTCTGCTCTATCGGCATCCTTGGGGCCAGGAAGACTTCCCTTTGGCTAGAGGTCTTCAATGGCTCTGCCTTCCCACATGAGCTGCTGAGAAGGCGCAGATTTGTCTAAATGCCAGCATTGCCTTTCTTGGCTCCCAGCTCCTCATCTGCATCCTTCCCAGAGAGATTTCCAATGTTCTTTGGAAGTCAGAAGTCACCTCAACTTTCTCTGTTTCTAACTAGGAAAAGCCCCATCCACCTCAGCTGTCCTGAACATAGCTCTTTAAGCCCCGCGTTAAAGAGCTGGGTTAAAATCCAGAGTGTTCTGGGGACTTTCTAGAGAGGTTAGCCTTTGCCTCTGGTGTTGGGGCTACTTTCAATTCTGTAAGTTCTCCATTTACCAGGTGGATTTTCTACAGTGCAGGCTTTAATTTCCAAGATTTGTCTGTCTTTATATTCTAGTTTTCATGCTGCTTTTGTGAAAAGGCATGAAACCCCCTAAAAATTCACTTTGTGGACTCTATTTCCTCTGCCCTGAGTTTGAATTCCTTCTTCCTTTGTCACCATCTAACCCTCTTGGAAATCAATGCAAGACCACGTGGGGGTGGGGAAGACAGGAGGAACACAGCACAGGCAAGAAATTCTACAGCCTTCTGTGTAGCCCTGTGATGGCTAGCTTCTCTGGACACTGTGTAAGTAAAATCATATACTTGAATGTGAAAACTCAGACATTCTAGGACATTCAAGGTTTTAAGAAAACAGAGTTCCCCCAACGGGTTTCCCTGCCCTCCATCAGTAATTTTCTCTTAGCAATATGGAGGTTACATAGATTACCTGGCTGACTCAGGGTAGTTTGTCAGACAAGTTGGAACTTTCTGGAGTCCACACACCAACCTTTTTTAGGTAGACTCGGATGTCATCTACGCAACCGTGCTCGTAACTTCCTCAGCCTCACCAGGACAGATGGCATATGGATATCTGAAGTAAAGACACCACATTCATGTCTTGGATCATAACAACACGTAAAAATTAAGATGGCGTTTAACGCCTTGTGTGCTATTGCTGGCAAATCACTGATTGAAACCTTAAGGCATCCTCTCACAGAAAACGAGACAGTTTCTGAAAGGCATGTGAGGCCTATGAAGTGGTCTGTCGTGCTAATAGCCTGAGCAGCACATGTGCGACCACACTTCCCTCTGACCCTAAGTAGTTCCAACACCAAAGATTAGAAGGCTATGCTCTCTTATACCGCCCTTTCTCAGGTATTTGCAAAGGAAATAGAGAACAAGTGTATATGTGTGACTCTTGGAAATCATTGCGAGCTCCACGTGGGGGTGGGGAAGACAGGAGGAACACCGCACAGGCGAGAAATTCTACAGCCTTCTGTGTAGCCCTGTAATGGCTAGCTTCTCTGGACACCATGTATGTAAAATCATATACTTGAACGTGAAAACACAGATATTCTAGGACATTCAAGGTTTTAAGAAAATATAGGTAAAAATGAAAATAGGTATTCTAGGTAGGTTTCATTTATTTATGCTTGCTTGTTTGTCTGTTTTGGGGCAGTTTGTTTATTTGTTTGTTTTTAGAGAAAGGGTTTTTTCGTGTAGGCTATCTGTTCTGGAACTCAGTCTGTAGACCAGGCTGGCCTTGAACTCAGAGATCTGCCTGCCACTGTGCCACTGCGTGCACCTCTGCCACCACCACCCAACCTAGGTGGGTTTTGTAAGCCATTGGCCATCAACATTTAAAGGATGTATTGATTAAATCCATGAGTAATCCTAAGCATTCACATTTTCTGGGTTGTTCTTCTTTTTCAGTAAGATAATTTACTGTTTCTACCAGGAATTATGTTACTCGGAGCTCTAGTTTAGAACCTTATGTTTCTGTCACTTAATGGGAGTGGGGGAAGGAGGAGTTTGATTTGGGATTTTTTTTTAAACAGGATCTCTCTCTCTACAGTCCAGGGTGGCCTGAAATTGACTATTGTAGCCTCGCTGGTTTTTAAACTCATGGCAATCAATCCACCAGCCTCAGCCTCCCAAATTGTGGGATCAAAAGTGTGAGTCACTATACATAGCTCTAAATATTTTTTCTTTTTTTTAAAAGATTGATTTATTTGTTATATATATACAGCATATTTGCCTGTACACCAGAAGGGAGCCTCAGATCTCACTACAGATGGTTGTGAGCCACCATGTGGTTGCTGGGAATTGAACTCAGAACCTTTTGAAAAAGCAGTCAATGCTCTTAACCTCTGAGCCATCTCTCCAGCCCCCTAAATATTCTTTCTTAAAATCTACTATTTGAGGCAGAAGAGAATGTTCAACCTCCTCCTTGAAAAAACAGATTGCATAATGAATCTATTAATTATCTTAATGAACCTCAGTATTTTCTGCCTTATGAGTGACAACATGTTTTATCAGCACATACAACTGGTCCAAATTCATGTGTGCTATCATGACTTTCCGATACATGCATAAATCGTGCATCCATACTCTGTCCCCATCTCCTCCCCTCCTCCCTTCTCTTGCCCCCTCTTCTACTCTTTACACAATCACTTCTTAAGAGACTTCTGCACAAAAGGAGATACGTGACAGCCTCGCTGTGTCTGACTTACTTCACTCAACGAGATGTCCCCTAGTTCCATTCAGTTCTGCAAAGGACTGCATTGCAGTGCCCTTTCTAGCTAAGATCAAATAAGATCCGGTCTACACTTTCTTACGTTCTTCTTACATCCCTGTATATCGGGTGTTCAACAGTTCACACGGAATTAGAATTCTATCCAAGAGCCAGTAAGGTCATCTCATTCCAGTAGTAAAGACTCTTTCTGGAAGAAACAACTCTAAGGACATTAAAAGTTCCTTGTCAAACAGGTGAGCAAAAGGTTGGAATTAAAAACCTGAATCATATATCAACATTTATGTCAATATTTCTAATTAATAGTCAAATCACTTGGCTTTCTTGTCACCCACCTCTACCCTTTTGCAGCTGAGTCTCTGATATGTCCTTCACAGCCCTGTGTGTTGATTCATCCCTACCACAAAAATCTGCCTGTCTCTCGTCAGGAAAACACTAAGGTTACTGAGTAACACAGGGGCTGGCTGGCTCAGGAGCTTGGCATCTACCAGGGAAGCATAGCAAACGGCATAGGAAGAACCTGGCTCCTTTTGTCTCTGGGTTATAATTTGATGAAACCTTACTGTATCCCTTGGGCTCTACATAGGATGAGATGTCCTCAGATATCTGAGGAGAACAGCACCACACTCTAAGTTCTGATCTCTCCAAACAAATTCCAGCTCATTAAGCATCCTTGCTTTCTAGGTTGGGATCCTTCACTCTGTTTGTGACTCCTCTTCATACCTGTCATCCTCTCAGTGGAGGGATGAGACTTATATCCACTCTCGTGGAGGACAATAATCACCATTATTGTTGAAGCCCCTTTCTATAAGCATGAGGGAAGGGGATAACATTCCAGGCTTGTGAATCTGCATCAGCTGTAAGCCTTTTATCTATGCTACCACCCCAGGCATGATTTTCATTCGCTGGTACATTTATTTTGTATCTGAGTGTAGAATTTTACATCTATTCCTATGTTATAATGTTCTTTCCTGGCCTACTAGAGTATTATTGTATATTAAAATTATATATAAATATAGCATTAATATATTACAACCATATTAATATTGTATTATACTTATATTAATATTAATAGTATATAAATATAATTTAAATATATTACTTCAATTTTCCATTCATTTTTTTATCCATCGTCAATGTTATTAATTTGCTTATTTGTTTTACACAGTGTCTCCCACGTAGATTAGGGTGACCTTGAACTTGCGACAGCCTTCACACTTCTGCCTCTTGAGTGCTGGAGTTATAGGCTTGTACCACCAAGCTCAGCTCCCTTTTTCAGTTTTTTTAAAAATTTTTATTATGGTTTTCATGAATTGTGAAAGTGTGTCAATGGCTCCCATCAACCTAAGATATCTTTGGTAATCTCTCGCAGTGTAGAGTATTTTGTGTTTAAATCCATCATCTTTAAATTTTTTTTTAAATTTACTTATTAATTTATTAATGTATATGTGTTTTTTTTTTTTTT
>NC_022009.1:56946092-56960814 GCF_000317375.1 Microtus ochrogaster | reverse complement strand
TGTAGACCAGGCTGGTCTCGAACTCACAGAGATCCACCTGCCTCTGCCTCCCAAGTGCTGGGATTAAAGGTGTGCACCACCACCGCCCGGCAATGTATATGTGTTTTGTCAACATGTTTGTCTGTGAACCGTGTGCATGGTTGGTGCCCAAAGAGGTCAGAAAAGGGGTGTGAGATTCCCTGGTACTGGAGGTTTAGATGTTGTGAACTGCCATGTGGGTTCTGGCAATTGAACCTGGGTCCTCTGGGAGGGCAGCCAGTGCTCTTAGCTGCTGATTCAGTGCTATAGCCTCCAATATTACTATCTTATTATGGCTGTGGATTTGCACATCCCAATGCTCACTCGGCTCTGAATGTCCTCAGGGCGATGGCTTACCTATCCTTGTATCTCTGGTGCTAAGCCTAGATCCTAAGGCTTAAATAACTAGGCTAAAAATGAATAAATAAATAGATAAATGAATAAGATAAATGAATGAACTGTTCTATCACATCACCCAGACTAAATTATGCTTAAGACTACCATTAAAAAAATGTCAAATTTTCTATAATGTATGGGTAAATTATACCAGCTCTGTTCCCTCCCTCCCTTCCACTTTGGGTGAGTCTCTGTGATTCATAATCTCCAGATGCAGACTATTGAAGTTCACCAAGATTAGTAAAAGAAAGGATGCATGCAAATGTGCTCTAGTAGGCTACAAAACGTGCAGACAGGATAGAAGGATTTCCTCATTCTAGCAGCCTTATCGAAAAAGGAAATTAAATTTATTGACCTTGCAAGAGCTTGTGGTTTGCGGCTTCCCCAAGGCAGGAAGCGAGGTCTCTGAGAATGTGGCAGAGAAAGGTTACAGGGATAGTGCCTCGAGCCAAACAGGCCACAGCCTCCAGCTTCTGTGGGAGGGCGCAGGAGAACTGAAAACTGTGATTCAGGGCTTTCCCTCCTGATGGCTCTTCAGCCAAGGAAAGATTTACACCGTGTAAATGAGGACATTGTTCTGCAAGCAGAAGGAAGAAAAGCAGAGGGATTAACAGAGAGTCACAATTGACTGGTCATGAGTGTGCACAATGTTTGTTCTGCCTGCTGCTATTTATGCACATTTTCTTGTATTTTTTTGTGTATGGGGGGTTGTATGCACATGTGGCTGTGTACCACATGCACGCAGTGCCTGGGAGGCCAGAAGAGGGAGTTGGACCCCCTGGAAATGGACTTAGGGATGGTTGTCAGCCACCCTATGGGTACTGAGAATAGAACCTGGGTCCTCTGCAAAAAACAAGCACTCTTCTTATCCAGGACACTATCTCTCCAGTCCCTTTTGATGCTGGAGGGGAAAAAACACACTGGGTATGCTGAGTCTACCAAGTAACAGCTAGTTCTGGGAACACTTGCTTCAAGAACTTTAAAGGTAGGTTTGGGTTCTGTTGGAGAACCACTTCCCTTGTGTCCCTGGCTTCCCTCTCTCCTTGACTTATGAAGAAGACACTAATGTTTGAGGCATTTGAGGACAGAATAGTAGAGGAGATAGCTAACCCTATATGGAACTCCAAGTTAAAGGCAATAACTTTAAAAACTATTTTATTACATTTGTTCATCTGTTCATCTCTCTCTCTCTCTCTCTCTCTCTCTCTCTCTCTCTCTCTCTCTCTCTCTCTCTTTGTGTGTGTGTGTCGTGTGTGTGCCCCACAATTTATGGGGGTTTCTCTCTTTCCACTATTTGGTTCCAGGAATTGAATTCAGGCCATCAGGCTTGATGCCTGGGCTTTGCCTACAGAGCCATCTCACCAGCCCCATGAAGGGCAATACCATATCAGCCACCTGGCCCAGCTTGTTTGCGAAGCCATACTTTTTTGTTCTTTGCTATTGTATTCTCCAGCACCCACACATTGCCTGACACACATCAGGGTCTTCATAAAAGTACAACACATATATGAACGTGTCTTTCTGCACTAATGAAAATGGGTATTCGGACCAGAGCTTTAAACAGGCAGTCAGTTCCTTCTCGCTTTAACACATACCCAATAGAGTCAGCTTATAAAGGGGGGGAGGGGGTATTTTGCTTGCAGTTCTCCAAGGTCAACCGGCAGCAGACAGATCTTAGTGAAGATGTCATGGTGGAGTACAGCTGTTCACCTAACAGCTGGAAAGTAGAAGAGGGTGAAGGAAGAAGACCAAGGTCTCAGAATTCTCTTCAAGGGTGTCCATCCTTTCAAAGACTAGGAACTTCCCAAAGCCCCGCCTCTCAAAGTTCCCACTGTTTCTCACTACTGAGAAGCTGGAGACTATACCTCCAGCACTCAGGCCTTGGGGAGTCATTTAGGATTCAAACTATAGGGGCCAGCAAGGCCTTCTCAGGTCAGGATAGAATGAAAGAATAATTTTCACAAGAGCATAACCCGGAGAAATGGACAGGAGCTAGCTCTTGCGGTCCACCTGGTGAGTATACCTTTCCAGCCAGCTTCAGCAGATTTTAGTAACATTGGCTTGCTTATGGCTACCAGTGGTACTTAGGAAGAAACCAACTCACATTCCGCTATTGTTCCATCCAGAAGAACAGTAATCTTAAAGAGAAACTCAACTCCTCAAAATGAGGCAACGTGGAAGCCGGGGAGGGAGGGCAACACTAGGAATGTGATGTCGGTGAGCAGAGTAAGCAGCGGGATAAACAGTAGCAGGCACTTAATTCCGAGAACTGGTCTTTCCGTGTGTCCGAGGAAACTAGAGATTTTGGTCCCCATCCCCCACTCCGTTTATTATTTAGAACATTGTACTAAGAAATAACAAGCCATTTTCGCCCAAAAAACAGAGAAGTCTTTCTCCTTCCCAAGCCGTGGAGACTGGGTGCCTCTCTAAGAAGGAAGCTGCCTCTATTCCTGGAACCTGCCTTGGTGCACGGAGTGTGGGGGAAGTGAGCCATTCCCTTTTGTGAAGCCTTGAGAGAGAGAAGAGGATCCTGAAATTCCAGACAGTTCTTTTCTACTCCTTCCTCTCTCCCAGTGTGCATTAGAGCCTGGGGCTTTGGTGGATATGGCAGCTTATCCCGGGTATGGGCGCTTTCTCTCATCCTCCACCTTCCCTTTGGTGTAGTTACCGGAGGTGATTAACTCTTAGTAAAGATGCTAAGGCTACCTGGAAGCTGCGGTGGAATAGGTTTCCTCGGGAGATGGCGCCACAGCCCGCTCCCTCGGCTAACCATCAGCTGCTCAAAGCACAGCACAGGAACGGGCCGGAATTCCAGCCAAGCAGCTTCGCCCGCCCGCCCGCAACGTAGAGGCTGACGAGTGTCCAAGTGTCCAAAGCGATCTCAGAGTCTCCTGAGAAAGGGTCACTCTCGTGGTCCTCCACCTTGCACCTGCGCGTCCTTAGCCGCGCGTGTCCCTAGCGCCATCTGTTGAGCGCTGCTACTCGTGATATCACCGATTCCAGGGTTCGGGAGAGACTGGCGTGATAACCTGAGGGGTAACTGCTCAGTGCCCACGGCCTGTCCTGAGCGGTCACCGAATTAAAGGATTGTCAGGGTGGACGTGTTAAGGCGTGGGAGGTCTAAGCGCATCCCTCCTGCTGCAGTACCGATCCAGGAGCACAGGGCCAATAGGGGTTCTGATGCTCCCGGACGCTGCAGGTGAGTCTCATGGACCCTGGCTAGGGTCCCAGGTCCGAAGACTCAGAAGGGGACTCTCAATGGGCGCCTTTTTCAGAGGGCAGGACTTTGGAAGGATCAGATTCAGGGTCCAGAGGAGCTTCCAGCAGTCCGGGAGGGGGCGATATTCACCAAGCTCTTCAGAAGAGCAAATGCAAAGCAGGGGTAGCTATGGATAGCGTTTGTATGGGGAAAGAAAGGTCGGAAGCAGAGGTCCTTCCAATACGGGGAAGGCTGATCTGCAACGAGGGGTTCCCTTACTCAAACTCCAAGATGGCATAAGTGCATACCCACCTATCTCCAGCTTCCTCTCCTCCTCCTTTTGTTGCTCTGAACACACACACACACACACACACACACACACACACACACACACACACACACTCCTCTGAAGGATACTCTCAATTCCTTAACATCATCCGTTATTCTCAATTCTTCCTTTCCACAGTGATTTGATGACAGGTAACAACCATCCATCGCCAGCTTCTGGGCTTCTGACTGGAACCTGATGCTGAGGCTTTGTTCTGTGGAATCCCTACAGATTCGACCCTGACAAGTCTTTCTCAGAAGGTGTTAGGAAGCAACTTGACAAACCAGAGCCCAAACCAACATTCCACAGCTCCTTACCAAGGCCCCACTCCCTGGCCTCCACCTCCTTTGGGTAAATTCAAGTGAGGAAGCAATGGGAGGCCTCCAAAACTGTTAAGGTTCTCTGATGTCTTGAAGAGCCCCAAATGCTATAGCTTGCCTTTGAGACTATGATCATCCTTAAGCACACGATAATTTACAGACCTCATATATATGACTCCCCATTCAAGTCCATGCTTCCATAATAAACTATGAGCTTCCCCCAAGACTGCCATTAATTTTATTAAAATGACCCCATTTTGAAAAGTAGGCTTTGATGGGCACACACCTGTAATCTTAGTAGTGGGGAGGGTGGGTGGAAGTCCAGAAGCTCTGGCAGCCCCCTACCCCATACATGGTGAGGTTAACCAGGGTTAGATGGCAAGCCCTTTCTCAAACAACCAGAAAAGTCAGTTTAAAGTCTAACTTTATCAATCTCGTTATCTATTTTTGAAAAATTGCGTATATACAACTATTTAACCATGGTTAAATAATTTCACAAACTTCCTGCATTGCCAACCTGATCTCATGAAGACAGCAGCAGACCTGAAGACTTTTCAACCTTCAATAAAAAAAAGAAGAGGATTTTATGGCTGGGGTGAAAAGGAGCTGGTGAGCTAAGCCAATGGGGCAGTCTGCCTTTACTATGTGCAAAAGCATTCAGACACATGGCGACCCTTTCGCAATAAAACTTTATTGATGATCGTTTGAAAGTTATAGCAACTCCAAGGTTATAAAACTTGCCATAAAATACCAAACAGTCATTAGTTTACCTGACCTCATTTTAGTATAAGCTTCCACAAAACATTTTATTTTGTTCCTTCCTATAAGTGGAGAAAGGCTCTCGAGGAGGCTAAACACAGCAGCCTTTGAGAACCCAAGATCTGCAATTTGACATCCTGACCTTCATGTCTACAAATAAACATTGAGATTTACATTCTAGTCTTCCCTGCAAATATGACTATGGGGATGCTAAGAACAGTTATGTTTCGGGTCCAACCATCCATTTGTGGAACATGGCCCAACTTCAATTTTAGATGAGTGTTGTTTCTCTTTGGAAGATCTGCAAATCGTCTTTAAGAGTTGGTAAGGCCATTTGTGTTGTAAGTCTAAGGAGCAAATGGTCACATGTTGTCATGTGACCTCAAGAGTGAGTTGTTTAAAAATATAATTGGAGCATAGAAGAACTGAGAGATCAATGAACCATCTTCCACCCTCAATCATGAGTGGAGAAGAAGGCAGCTGCCCTGGCAGAGATGAGCTCTTTGGACTCCACTGTAGAAAAGAATTCAAACCTATATACCAAGAAACCTGCACGAGAGAAGCTAAACTTGTCAATTTGTTCCACTCACTGCAAGTGTGGACTTAAGCCACAGATCAGAGACCCTGCCAGAGAACACCCATAACATCTCATGGTCCATTTTGGTCTGGTGGAAGCTTGTGTTCTGTGAATGCTACATGAAAGCTAGGCCAATTTACCTGCTTTAGGGGCAAAGGAAGGGGTGAGCAAATACAGATGTAAGGCTGACCTTGTGCTAGCTCTGTGGTAATTTCTCTCGAACATGGAAAGGTCTGGATACACTTTTCATGGGTTGTTTAAAACATAAGCTTCCAGATAGAGCCAAGCATATATGCATTTATGGTGGTTTAGGAATCTAAATTAAAAGAGAACTGCTTTATGACCTCACTGGAACTCATCTTGATAATGTTATGCTTAGTTTCCTGGTGCGCCTTAAAATATTTTGGGGGATTTCATGGAATTTTAACCAGAAAAGAACAACTTAAAAAGTCAAAACTTGGTGCAAAATTCTTCTTTCTTCCACTGAATGGTGTGTGTGCTTGTGGTTGGCAGAGGAAGCTAGCATCTCCACAGACAGGGAGAAGAGGAGCTCAGGAAAGAGGGATATATAGGAGGAAGGCTTCTAAAGAGCAAACGTTCCTGGTGCCCCCCCCCAAAGTTGGTTGGTATTTTTAAGTTGTCATGTTATAACCCACATGCACAAGAGTTGCCTTGCATCAAGAAAATGCTATTGTGTTTCTTCAAGTTACCATCAACTTCCAGGAGTGGGGAGGGAGGAAGGCTGTGAACCTATAGCCTCGGGACTGAGTAAGGTATCTTTGTCAGGCTTAGAACCAAACCAGAAATTGGAGCTGTTGCTTAATGATAGAGCTCTTGACTACTATGTGTGAGACCCTACATTTGATCTCTACACTGAAAAAAAAAAGTGTAGGCATTTTAAACTCAGACCTTTGAGCATGGGGACATTTTGGAAAGGCTCTCACAGTGAGCAAACATCCGGATAAGAAGACCAATTGTCCTTATAGCTGAGATGATTACATTTATTTATCAAGATCCACATGAATGCATAAACTTATTGGCAATAAGACATTCTTTAGTGATAGCAGAGAAGATTTTTGGTGGGGATGATGTAAGGGAGAAAAAGGTCTTTTTTTTTTAGGTTGTTACAGAAAATAGATCTCTTTTCCTCCATCAGCATCCTTCTCAAGGAAGGTCATCCAGACTCCCCACACTAATGTTTTACTATGGTCGTATGACTAAGTCACTAGAGACCTCTAGGCTACTCTGTGCGAGCATTTTATTTTCAGGGGTTGACTTCAGGAAGGATGCAGTTGCAGTCACTTTCCTGATTGTCCCTTTGACCAGATTCTAGCACTTAAGTGGACCCCTAAAGCACTTTTCAGTTTTAAGAAGATTGCAAAGGAAAGCGAGGCACACTTTTCATCTGCTTATATTCTGTTCTGCTCAAAAGCTTTTAAAAAATGTTCATAACATCCTGTTTCTTCAAGTGTTCTCATTTGCTTTTCTGGATGACTAGTCAACTAAGGTTTAAGTAAATGATGAGGGGTATGTCTCCGGATGCTTTACCATACATTTGTTTGTATTTTTTTTGGACAGCTGGGTGATAGAGTTATGAAATTTCAGATTGTATCTCGGGTTCTGGTGACATGTGGAGACGGCATAACTTTGCCCTCACGCTTTATTGAAACTAGAAACATTCCCAGAAGACGAGGGAAAGTGCAGGCTTTAAGTAGTGTCATCCACGTGTGTGTATTGCTCATCCTTCTACAGAATTCAACGTTATTAAATCTTTTTTTTACCCTAGGGGTATATTTTCCTCAATGAGACTAATTTGGTCTGATAGAAATAATGCTTTCTCCTATGCACCTAATACCTTTATCCCCCAAGCATCCATGTGCCTTAGCGGTTCCATGATGAAACACATTGATCATACGGTATGGCCAGAAGCCATGGCTCATTTTACAGGGAACTACAAGGTTAACCCTGTGTTTTCTGTCCTTTCTCTCTTCTGACTTCCTTTCTGTCCTCGAAGGAATGCCAAGCCTTAAGATGATTTTGTTTCCCAGCTAAATGTTACAAGTCAGTCTGGTTCTAAAAGCCAGCCTCTTAACTACACTTGAATTGGAAGACAAGGCCAGGAGAGATTGATTTTGGCGGTCATAATCATTAAATAATCGGCTACATTGGAATTTCCAGAACTTTAATAAATAGCACGTCTCTCTCTACTAGAGCCTCTCCTATTGGGGAAACTGTGGATGGCAAAATGTTTTTGTTGTTCTAAAACAACAACAAAGAAATCGAGAAACTGAAAAATGAAGAAACCCAGAAACCGTATCTACATACATCAGTTCCCACTCGAGGACTTCATTTGTGTTAGAGTTGAAAAAATAAGTAGAACTGATTTTGAACTATCAAGCTCTATGTCTTCAGTTTCTGAGCTATCTGAGAAGTCAGCGAGCTTTTTTAAAAATTTCTTTTCTTTTTTTTTTGTGAATTATAAGCTAATTTGCTCTCCTTAGCTTTAAACCTCTTTGCCAATACTTACCATTTGATTTTTTTTTTTAAAGAAAAAAGTCTAGCAAGCAGCGCTAAAATCTGCTGGCTCGATGCATTTACACTGCAAAAGGAACCTACCTGCCCAGTCTAGTTGGCTGAGATGCCTTCCTTTTCAGAAGAGCGGCAGCAGTGGTGGCAGTCCTGGTTGCTGGAGTGGCTTGCTTAGAAAGACTTGTTAATGAAGCCAGGGTGATTTAACCCAACTAACAGAATCTTGATTTTTCTATTTCCTGACTTTCAGGGGGTTTACATCTTTAGCCTTAAACTGGCATTATGAACGATTTTTTTTCCAGCATCCAGTAATGGGATCATTATTTCTCCCCTTAGTGAAAGGCTGTCTCTAAGAACAGAACCATGTGTTGGGGCAGAAGGCAATCCCAAAGGAACTGGATAGGAATCGCTCTGGCAGTAAAAACAGCTAAGGGAATTTGTGTTGTCAGCTCGCCAGAACATCAGATTCACACCTCCGGTCCTGCAAGAGGTGCTAGGGGGCTTTTAAAAAAGTCCTCTGTAGCTGCGACCTTGGCTTCCCAGCCCACGAAACAGTGGCTCACCCTTTAGCCATTGCTTTGGGCTGCTGTCTTGATCCTGCAGGAAACAGAACTAGTCTTCTTTTCCAGGTCCTCAGATTCTCCCAGAGAATCTCTGTCCAGATTGGCAGAACAGATACAGCTACAGTCTATGCTGGACACTGCGTTTTGGGTGCTAATCTCAAATCAACAGAACCCCATCCCCTCAACCATTAAACCTCCTGGACTGAATATAAAGCACAATAGAAACCACACAGCAGCACTCTGCTATCTCCTGTAAGGCAGACTTTAATAAGAATCAGAACAAAACACAAAGTGTTGTTACTATTCTCTATCAGCTCCCCCTTTCCTAAATTCTCCCCTCAAGAAACCACCTTTTTACTTTTTGTGTTCTGTGCCCCTCCTTTTCCCTTTTTAAATTAAACGCTTTGACAAAAGGCTGCATGACTAAGACACGCCCTTAACCGCCCGTGTATCTGTTTAAAAATGTACAGGTAGTTTTGCTAGGTGAGTAAATTGTTTCACTTTGTGAGTAATCTTTTTAAAAGAAACAATTCTGCATCCGTGCAAAGGACAAAAGTCAACATTATTCTTTGGTTTTCAACTAAAATAGAATTTAGGCAAACTGGGCTCCTGATAGAATGCTTCTTGCCCGGCATGCATGAGGCCCCGAGTTCGAAGCTTAGCACTGCAAGAAAATAAAAAGATGTGAGTTAATTTATACTAACTTTACTACATTTTGTTGTTGAAAAGGCAAGTCATGGAAAGTCGGCAATCTCTCCCAACTCCACCCTTAAAAACAACTGTACCTGGTGTGGAAATTCGTTTACTCTGCAATGATATTATACTTAGTTATATAATATATACATCTTAGTTAAGTAAAGGAAGAATTAGGCGCATAGCGGGTGTTTCGTGTATTTTCCTTAAGCTTCCCTGTGTTTCTGTTGAAAACTGCTTGGTGTGTGTGTCCCTAGGCTTTTTTCCCAGAAACCCCCTTTCGGTAGAAGAGGGGTGGGTTTACCACCTCTTACTCGTTCAGACTTGCAGCCTGTCTCCACTGAGGAGCCTGCTTGGGGCGTGGAGCAAGGTCAGCTTCTTAGCAGGCACCGACCGCTTGGGTGGAATTTTTAGTCAGGCGTTGGCAAAAGTAAGAAAGGTTTTCTCTGGTTTCTTAGAAGGGAGTTTCTTGAAGCAGTCTGCCAGGGGTCCTACCTGCGCCTGCGCAATCTCCAGAGAGGGTCAAGGCTAGGAAGAAAAGAAGATGTGGTAGCTTACTGGTACCAGGCTGGAGAAGTTTCAGGAGAGTCGACTGCATTTGAAATGCTGCTTCTGGCCTCCAGAGCTCTGGTCACCTACGCCAAGATGAGGGCTGTGACACCCGTCTGGAAGGGAATTTCAGTTGAAAACACCAGTTTGAAATTTCCATAGTTCAGCCATCTGGGAAGTGACTTTGCACATCCTCCTCCCCCCACAAAACAAAAACAAACAAACAAAAAAACCAAATTCACCTTGGTCCAAAGATAAAACAAGTCTTCCAAGCCAGTAAAGATCCTTGACTGGAGGGGACCAAATCTAAACTTTCTCTTCTCTTGGTTGCCATTTCTCTCAGAGCTCACTAGAGTCATTTTGTCATTAAACGTGAAATAATTCTTGTCTTTGCTGTCTTCAGGGAAATGTAAGCAGGGAAGGACCTGACCTGGCTTCCCGGCTTCCCAAGGCATCTTCAGGGAAGAAAAGGGGCCGCTGCAGGAGCTCTGCAGAGAAAGTGCAGCCACCACGACCTCGTGCACTTTGGGGTCACTTGAATTCACCAACTGTGTTGATAACCTGTTCTAATTTTATTGTTCTAGGCACCTTTTAGTTTTGTTCCCACTGTAGTGATCTTTAAAGGAAACACACACAGGGATATGCCAGCACAAAACCCCAGAAAAGCCAAGGTGAATGTTTCCCTGCTTGGGTTGACAAGCGGAGAGTACACCAAGAGTCATGCCTGTCCTGGCAGTTACAAAGCAAACTGAGCTGAAAGAGCAAAATTTCTTCTGGTCCATCTTTTGGCCATGAGGCTGGGCGTGGCTGGAGGATGCATGACTCCCTTCTTTGCCTCCCTGCTCAGCTTACTTGGTACTAGGAAGGGCCAAGAGCTGGGGTCCAAGTTCTGTTTCCCACTCTCTTCTGGTCAACAGCAACCTATTCAGCTAGCATTCTGTTCATGCTGAGGTGTTCTGGGAAGCAGGTCCTCTTTGACAGACTATATGTGTTAGACTTAGGAGAGGTTCTCTTTTCTAAGATATGGGGGAGGCTGGGGAGTGTCCAATTTTCTTGTGGACACTTGCAGTAGAGAGTCTTCTCTGGGGGCCTTTAGTGCCAAGCTATTCCCAAAGGCTGGGGAAATGGGAAGAGCAAGGGGCCTTTTGGGCTTCTAACTTAAGTCCCGCTTGATGCGCATTGCGACCTCCTTTAGATATCTTAAATGTCCACCTTTAACCTACACCCGCCCTCGTTTCACCTGTTGTAAAGTGGAGACAGGAGCATCCGCCGCCTAGGAAGGTTATTGTGTTTGTCTTCCTTGGCTCTCACTGAATAGCGGGATGAACTAGCAAAGAATGGGTCCACCATTCCCCCACCTTCCTCTAGCGGAGGAACTTCTTTTCAGTTTCTAGCCACGGGGCAAGGACAACAACAAATCAACGATCCAGAGGGGTCCCTGAGGGAGGTGAAAGAAAGATCCTGCAAGGAAGGAGGTGTGGGAGGTAAGTGTTTCCATTAACACGAAAGAGCAGTGTTTGGGGTTTAACGCTTTGGCGCGTGATGAAGCCTAGTGTGTTATTTGGAATCCAGCAAAAAGTTAAGACTATAGGGTGAAATGAAGCCTTCGATTTTTCAAACGCCCTTCCCAGACTTGTCCGAGCGAATCCATAATCCCGCGCCTGTAGGTGGCGCTGCAATGAGGTGCCTGGATGAAGAGAACGCCGTCTGAGGACTGAAAGACATTAAAAGGGGAAAAAAAAATCTAACAAAATTTCCATAGCTACCTTTCTACCTCTCCACTCCCGCCTGCTACCTTTATTTCAGGGGAATAACGGGGACAACGCTGCAGGACCAAACGCTCTGGTGCTTCACACAGGGCTGCTGCTGAAAGCCCAGGGAGTGCTGGACCTAGAGGTCCAACCTCTAGATTCAGTGTCTAGGTGCGAGGCAACATCCTGTCACCAACTGTGACTGATTCCCAGATCGCGGCATCAACAAATATGCTAGTGATTCTTCTTGCAGACTGATTCAGAACCTTGAAATACCATACATAAATCGGGTCTAAAGCGCTTTGGCCCTAGCTGAGCAGTTCGCGTCCAACCAAAGGGCCTAGGGCTGCAACCGGGCCCCAAGGTGAGGAAGCGCTTAGATCCCATAGTGTAGTCTGTGAGCAATCCCGGATCACCCAATAACGGGGTGTGAAGCATAACCCTACCACCGTAACCCGCACTTCACTCCCGGGCTTAGCAAGTACTGTCCAGAAACCAGGACTAGAGGCGCGGCCTGGTTCTCCCTTGTCTTTTACAGAAAGCTCCAGACCATCTCATTGCACTAGCACACCCGCCCGAAGGGAGATTCTCAAACAACTGTGCTAAAGAACCCGCATTTTTGCTCCCTCCCACCCTCGCTACCCGCTCCCAGCCACTAGTTGCAACTTTCAGTGTCGGAAGCTCAAGGTCATTGAGTGACCGTGGCCCGCGTCCTGCCGCTACAGTAAATCGTTACTAAAATTGCAACCATGGCAAAGCGAGGTCCCCTTCTGACAGCTACAGGGTCAGCCTGCTCCCCCCACCTTCCCAGCCGCTATCCCTCTGTAGAGACCTGATTCACGGTTACACTTTCTGTCCCTCAGCCACGAGCTTTACTCCTTGAACAAAATACTTCCTTTTCATTTGAGGCTTTAGTAAACAAACGCAAAGGTACCGCAGGAGGCTCAGAGCCGTCTTTCTGAAAGCAGTTCCACTGTTGAAAACTGAAAAATGGGTGTAATTTGCTTTCAGAAAGTGATGTTAGGGTCACAGCAATTTCCCGGGCCGTTATTTATTTTTACTTTAAAGTCTTTAGTGAAGATTTGCTTATATACTCGGAAAGCTTCCAGTACGAGAACCCCAGCAATCCCGCTTGCCTTCAGCTAGGGAGGGGGCTGGAGGTGGAGAACAGTTACTGAGTGACACTAATATAGGGAAACTGAACAGAAATGTCGATTGTTTTTATTGTAATAGAAGGAGTGAGCAAACAGAAAAACCAACCCCGGCTGATCGGAAACAGGCAGGCGGAGAATGAAAAGTGGGTTTCAGGCCACAACAGGCCCCTCCCTCCCCTGGCCTGGGAAAGAGAGAGCCGGCGCTGAGCGCTCGCTGGACCCTACAGCCTCCAGCACGGGCTCCTTGCGACTGTCCAGTCCAGGCACACCCAGAGCATCTTTCCAGCTCTTGCCCTCCCTCCTACAGCCTTACCTGCTACAGAAGAGGAAAGGGTCTCGGTGTGCGTGGTTCTCTGGCCGAAGCAAGGCGGAACAGCCAGGAAGCAAAGCTCCTAGAGTCCTGGGGCTCCGCTTGGGGTCCCCTGTAGCTTCTGCTTGCGCTGGGTCCCTGGGTCGTCAGCAGCTTCGCCGGCGAGCCAAGGCCAACAGGTCAGTGTGTGCGCACCCCTCCCTCGCTGTCCTTCTACCCTAGGCCTGGCTGAGGACCCCTGCAGGCTGGCCCTGTCCCCAGACTTCAGGGGTTGTTTCCTCTGCCTGCCGCTGCCACCCGAGACTCGGGACACAAATTTGTTGGGCTAGCCTTCTAGGGTGGACGTGGCCTGGCTGTGGGAGCGGGCCGCGCCGCTTGCCCCGACATTTGCCAGGAAGCTCAGTGGGTGAAGGCACCCAGATACGAAGGAGCCTAATTGCTTTTTCTAAGTCAAGAGCAATGCAATGCCGTACTCACCCTGCGCCCGCGTGCTGTAGAGGAACCGGACTCGAGGTCCAGTCTTTGCCTTAAAGTTTCCCCCGAGAACTCACTGCCTCTGAAATTCCACGTCCCGGAGCTCGACTCCGGCTGCCTCTGGGAGCTCCCAATGATCCTCAGCAGGGCAGAGTGGCTTGGGTCTTGCTGGGTCCATTTTGCTCCTAGCAGGGTACAAGCTGCGGAGTTCGGTTCCTAAGTACTCTCCCCTACCTCCTGCGTTCCTGGCAACTGAGGCAGAGAAAGACTCCCTTCCCTTCCGCCGTCACCACGGACCTGCACGCGCACAGAAACTGTCCTTAAGTACTGGCTGAGATCAAATGATGGTTCCCAGAGTTGCTCGCAGCCAGGAGTGCCGCGATGCGTTGTACAAGGCCTAGGGAAGAGCTGGACTCCTCAGTCTGCCCGGCCTTGGGAAGAACTGGATTCCTCTTTCTGCACATCTCTCAGAATTCGCTAGTGCCACAGGTGGCGGGTCCGTGACACTGGGACCCCTGACAGATTTATGATGACTTTACGAGCGTCTAGCCGGGGTCGTTGGGGGGCTGGGTCGAGTTCAGCAGAGGAGGAGAGCCCTAGGGCTAACGCCCCGCAGCGCTGTGCGGGCCTCGCTGCTCCTGCGTCTCTGGGTTTGACTTCCACAGGCGGCTGCCCAGTGCCGAGTGTGTAGAATTCAGGACTAACCTCCTCCTTCACACCCTCTGGTCCTCCAGCTTCCAGTCTCCTACTGAGTAAATATTTACCCAGAGAAGGGGTCGCCCCAGAGGAGGCCTTAGCGCCTAGGGAAAGGCTTTTAGCTTCTCTCTGGCCTGTGCCAGATGCAGGCCTTTCTGGCTGTTTTGGTTTTGGTCTTAAATTTCTCCTTTTAGTAGAAATTCTCCCGACTCCTGTATGACCTCTTGGATCCAGACTTCAGTAACCAGGGACTCTGGCCCTCAGTGGTCCTTGCACTTTCTTAAGTCCGGCATCCCCGTGTACACTAAGGCTCACTGGTACAAAGTATCTCCCCCCCCTCTCCTCCCCATTGTGTATTTCTCTCTCTCTCTCTCTCTCTCTCTCTCTCTCTCTCTCTCTCTCTCTC
>NC_022009.1:56939838-56945992 GCF_000317375.1 Microtus ochrogaster | reverse complement strand
CTCCTCCTCCTCCTCCTCCTCCTCCTCCTCCTCCTCCCCACTTTTGCTACACCTCCAGGGATCATGGGCTCCTTGGCATCCAGGGCACTCGGTGCCCACAGGAAGGAAGGTTCAGCACTGGCCACTTCTTGGAGATGACGTGTCTCTTCTCTGTTCCTGCATTCCAGTTCCTAAAGTCCCTAAGCCCCGAGTTTGTTTTGTCATGGGTGCTGAGTGTCCAAGATTGACTCATTCTGTGCTCTCCAGAATGCTGTTAGGAGGACCTGCGGGAGACTTAGGTGAGGACCTATGTCCAGTAAAATGCTACCTGCGCATGCCCAGGGTAGGCACAGCAGCTAAGACTGACCCATCAACTGCCAGACCCAGCAGACAGAAAACCTAGAGATGCCTATGGACCTGTGCAAGAGTGAGGGAGACGTGCCACAGCCAAAGGATTTGCAGTGACAAGAATGCTGTGTATTAAATCTCCAAGCCAGAAGGCTAGACACACAGGTCTTTCGCTCACTCTGGGTTAATGAAGTTAGTTAGAGGCTCATTAGGACACCAGGTCTTGGCTCTCCACAGGCTGGACACGATGTCCCGATATTCCAGTTCAGAAGAGTGTGAAATCCTCAATGGGTGCCCCGAAGGGCAAAGAGCACACCTGGAGAACACTACTTGCACGGGTTTGCGTGGGAACAAAGGTTCCTCATCCGGGGCACAACATAATCTTCCCTTTGCACAAGTCTCAGGCAAAGTTACAATCTTCACTCAGTTCCAGTGTCACAAGACATTTATACAATAGCACGGACGGGGTGCTGCTTCTGAAGTCTGGCTCCCCGAGGCTCTCCCTGTTACACAGCATCAGACTGTGCTACACAGAAGCATTGAGCAGGGAGACAAGGGTAAAACCACAAAGTCAAACTGTGCAAAGACTTTAAACATTTGAAACCGACTAACAAAAGCTAGGGGCCATGTTCAAGTATTTCTGTTTGTGACATCTTTCAGATTCCTGACATGGTACACGACATTTGAAGTAATCTTTCAAGCCCTTCACAGCTCGGTAATTTGAATTCAGAGCACATGCTCACACATCACAGAAGCAGGCACCTGGAGATCAGCGTTTGCTTCCAAGACAGGCTAGATTTCCTGGGTCCTCGTCAGTGGGGGCCACCGGATTTCTCTGTGCAGACTGGAACCCTCGGGAGAATGGGAGCACCATCCTACAGCCTGTGTGTACAAGAGGGGCCAGGTGTGACAGAGACCCAGTGCTATCGTCCCCTTTCCTGTGTAAGACAAATCCCCCGACCATTCAAAGTGCGTCTCTTCCTTATTTTATTTCACTCTGCACATTCTTGGCTTCAAGAATTTCTTTACCCCAAATCGTTCTATCTTCTTTGGACTTCGGGTGAATGAAAGTGAAAATCCACAGCTGGGCAGAACTGTAGAATCTCTGGTCGCTGAAATGAAGTCGTGGGGTATTACATACAGATGCGATTACTTATATGTGGCCTCGATGGCCACCTTCTTGGGGGAAAAAAAATCTTTCAAGGTGGCTCACTGGTATTGAGAACCCTGACACATTTTAACACCCAGGACCCTGCGTTCTGGGTGAGTGAGGCGGGAGTGTGGGGGTGGGTGGCCTCTGTCACCAGCGCTCCAGGTATCAACCCTCCTTCCCGCACGGAGGTCTTGCGCTCTCTTTAGTCGGGAGTTTTAGAATTCTCCACGCAGCACTAGGTCCCTGCCAGCACCCTCCTTGGTTTAGCCTCTCACTTCGGGCCTAGCCTTCCCCGGCAGGATACGAGAAGGGATCTCCTTGTCCTTAACACCTCAAGCTTCTCCCCTATGGTCTCTCCGTCTCTCCGTCTCTCCGAGATCGATCCTGAGTGGACTGAATTTGTGGGCAAGATTCTTTTTGACAGTCCCCAAAGGTCAGCATCGCAGGTAGTTCTCAGACATCCTCGCGTCTCGGAGTTCCCTTAATTGTCGTGTTCCCTTGCTTGCTACCATAGAGTCCTAACCTCCAATTTCAATTCAGCAGTCCATCCCTTCTCCAAGAGGTGTCCTCGGCCCCTACCCGCTTAAAGTCACCCAAATTGAGACCAAAGCTCCCATTCGCTTATTCAGCGTTTTTACCAGCTTGATTTTGCATTCTGTTTGTGGCGCCCCTGGGGGAAGATGTCAAACACTCACATTCATTGTATTTAGTCACCCAGGTGCGGAGCCAGCCTGAAATAGACAGCGGAAGGAGTTTCCCGGACTGAGCTGTCACTCACCGGTCTGCACCAATTACCACGCAGATTGCCCGCGGGCCCACCTCTTTTGGGGTGTGTCACAAGTGAGTGATAGACTGAGCCGCCCGGCCCTGCTCAGCCCAGCCCACGTTGCTGCTTAGATTGAAATGCAGAACTCAAGCCTCTTTCTGCCCGGCACAGACTTCCTTTTACTCTTTCCTTTGGCACTCTCGTCGCCTCCTCCTGGGAAGAAGCCGAGGCACCCGCGGTTTGGAGCAGCGACAGGTCGGCCTAGTGAGAGCGAGAGAAAAGTTTCTTTCTGGGAGTGCGGAACTGGGGCCGGGTTGGTGTACTGCTCGGAGCAATGGGTGAGTGGCGGCGGGGACGCTGTCAGAACCGAGGAGGGAGGGAGCGAGCAGGCGAGGGCGAGAGGGAGGGAGCTGGGGCGCGCAACTTCGCGACCGCGCTCTATTGACTCAGACCGCGTCCCTACGAACAAGCCAAGGGTCAGCGGCAACAGGGGAGCAGTGGGAACTCCCGCTACCGGGTGGCAGTTGATGCCATTTTCGGATCTTAAGAGAAGAGGGCCATGGCAGGGGCTAGTACCGAGCTCCAGTGTCAAAACAAGTTTTGATGCACACGTGTTTACACGTGCAAACAAAACAGGACAAAAACAAAACAACTTCTTAACTTTCCCTGGATTCTGTCTAACCGCGCTGGGGGAAGAGGGTAAAGCGGTGGAGGGAAACAGGGGCCAAGCAGGCAAGGAGGGGCGTGCTGGCGCATCAGTACCGATCTCCCCGCCTGCTTCAGAGAGTTCTAAGTGTCTCGATGCCCCAGCTCTCTCTACTTGTTTATAGCTGGAATGCTCCAAGTAGGAAGGAGGTCTGGCCGCAGCTTATTTGGGGCCGTTTGTCCCAGGCCGGAACCGTCCGGTTTCGGGGCAGCACCATTCCAATCAGGAGGGTGTTATAGCCCTGTCCCCGGACTCTCGTGGACGCCGAGTGGCAGGCGGCTGTCCCAAGCAGCGGGTGCGCGTTGTTGCGCGCTCTATGCTCCTTTTGCAGAGCCAGCCTTCGGGGAGGTGAACCAGCTGGGAGGAGTGTTCGTGAACGGAAGGCCGCTGCCCAACGCCATTCGGCTTCGCATCGTGGAATTAGCCCAACTGGGCATCCGACCTTGTGACATCAGCCGCCAGCTACGGGTCTCGCACGGCTGCGTCAGCAAGATCCTGGCGCGCTACAACGAGACGGGCTCGATTTTGCCCGGAGCCATCGGGGGCAGCAAACCCCGGGTCACCACTCCCACCGTGGTGAAACACATCCGGACTTACAAGCAGAGGGACCCAGGCATCTTCGCTTGGGAGATCCGGGACCGCCTGCTGGCGGATGGCGTGTGCGACAAGTACAACGTGCCCTCGGTGAGTTCCATCAGCCGGATTCTGCGCAACAAGATCGGCAACTTGGCCCAGCAGGCTCATTACGACACGTACAAGCAGCACCAGCCTGCGCCTCAGCCCGCGCTACCTTACAACCACATCTACTCGTATCCCAGTCCCATCGCGGCGGCCGCTGCTAAGGTGCCTACACCACCCGGGGTGCCGGCCATCCCCGGTACAGTGGCCATGCCGCGCACCTGGCCCTCCTCTCACTCTGTCACCGACATCCTGGGCATCCGCTCTATCACCGACCAAGGTAAGGGGCTCAGAGGCGGGTTACTGAGCAGAGTGGGTTCCTGCACGCTGTCGGGAACCCCAGACCTTAGCGAGTGTCTATCCCACCACCTGTGGGTTTTTCTTTTGGAAACCTAAGGAGTCTTCCCAGGGGGTGTCCTGATCTCATTAACTTGAAACTCTTGCCCCTCCGTTTCCTTGCCACACACACAGTCTACAGCCTCATCTCAAACTACCAGACCCATAACATCCCCCATCCCCAACACATGGTTCGCATTTTCCACCCTCCCCCGCCTCTCGCACACTCGCGGCCTCAGCCCGGCTAGTCTGCTTGGAGAGCTCAGCCGGCCGACTTGGGGAGCAGTGGGGGAGGCCCTAGCCGGCTAGGGCCTGCGGGCTGCAGATGCTACTGCCGGTAACTTGCTTGCCGATCAGATGCAGCAGCTGAGAGTCCCGCACGCTGTGGAAATTGTATTATTATTCTCGGATTCTGGCAATCAGGCCAAATTTGCTCAGGCAGGAAGTTCAAATGTCACCTAATTGGTTTCATTCTTATGCTTCATTTTCCTCGGAAACCGAGGTCCAGGTTCTCTCTCTCTCTCTCTCTCTCTCTCTCTCTCTCTCTCTCTCTCTCTCTCTCTCTCTCTCTGCAGTTATAGTGACAATTGCTTGACGGTTCGCTGTTGTCCTTTCTGCTGCTGCTGTCTCTGGGTGTTGCTCCCCGCCGGAGTCCCGTTTACCTGACAGTCCTCGGGTACTGGGAAATGCTAGTGGCGGTTGGACCCCTTCTCGCGCAGGTTTTCAGCCTGAACCTTGCGCTGTCCTGAGTGTCTTTTCTGCCTGCTCAGAAAGATCCCCGGCACTCTGCACCCAAAGACCCGGCTTCTCCGGGAGGCTTGGGTTTGTTTTCTTTTATTGTGCTGCTAAAAATAAAATGTAAAAGACTTTAGCTTCGTTCTTGGTGTAGGGAGAAAAAGAAACTTAAAGTGTTTTATTCGCTCAATTTAATGCCTAAATTTTAGTGTAAGGTTTAAGAGAGGCAGAGGAAAAATTAAAGAAAGAGGAAAATATTTCCTGTAATCATTTCTTGCTTTCTGAGTTTCCACCGCACTGGCACAATCTCCTTTTAAAGTAACGAAAGCAGTGCGTGGTTTCTCCTCTTCTTGTTTTCTGACTGGGAATTGACCAGAGTTAATTTGGAACTAGCTGGAACCTTAGTTGGAGATGTTGCCCTTGATTTATAGGATAAACTGACCTCACTGACATTTAAAGGAAGCCCCTGTTCGTGGGAACGTGTGCGATCAGCAGAAATGGGGGCTCACAGGGGGATCTCAGTTTCTTAAGATAACTTCAGGCTTGTGCCCACCGACTGCCTTTTGTCTGGGAAGGCAAAGGCCAACAGGCCTGAACCAGCCATGGCTTCCTGCTGCAAAAAATGAGTATACCACCTTTTTCCTTTTTTTTTTTTTTTGGAGGGGGAGGCATAGTGAAACTGGGCGGATTCTTCTCTGGGGAGTCCTGCAGTGAGACCAAATGCCAGGTAGGAAAATATAGGATAATTGAAGGGAGTGATGGTTCCTTGTAGATATTGCTGTCTATTTATGATGTCACTTTTAAACAACCAGGTTTCTGATAAATGTGTGCTTTTCTCCAAATGACCACGCTTTGAAGAACCTGTATCAGAAAGAAGTGTCTAAAATCAAGTTTAAACAACACCGTCAAATTTCTATACACAGGGCCAAGAAATGTCTTTTCTTCAATATGCATAACTGAAGATATTATGGCAATCACCTTACTATCTCTTTTTTATGTTTATATATCCTTTTAGAACAGAAAGATAGGCACATGGCTTTAGCCCTTTTCTTGACAGCGATTTCTACTTTCATTCTCTTAATGATTTATTTCATCTTCTCTTTCTAATACGTAAAAAAACCCTTCTTTATAGTTGACCATTGACACGGTATTTCCAGACTTAATTTTAAAACTAAACATATAAACTTACGCATTTAGCAGGCAGAGGTTGTCGGGAAGTCCCATATCCACACACGATGTGGAAATCTGTGCGTGTATGTTTTGCATTGTGGGCAACGTTCAGTTATTGTTTGCAAAGGACTTTGCAGCTCTTTTGTTCTGTCTTATTGACATAACTATCAGATCTCCACAGTGCAGTGAGCATTTTTCAGGCTGTCTCTGAGCAAGACACACTTAAACCAGCACACCTCTATCCCTCATCTGTCGCCTCCTCCTCCTCCTCCTCCTCCTCCTC
>NC_022009.1:56935591-56939720 GCF_000317375.1 Microtus ochrogaster | reverse complement strand
CCACCACCACCACCACCACCACCACCACCGCAAGCCTCAGTCAGATCTTTGCCACTCTCCTTCAGTAAGGACAGAAGTGACAAATATCCAACTTCACTGGTTTGGGTTCTTTCTTCCATTTGGAAAAATTCTCTTTCAATCCTTTCCCTGAGAGATCAAAAAGGGAGAAATGAAATCTAACGCTGGTTTAAACAAAACAAAATTCCGTCCGGCGTGGGTGAAACTTAATTCAGAGGCCTACTTCCAGGTCATTAAAACTTCCCTAGGCCCTAAAGCTGAAAAGCGAGGTGTCTAGGCTTGGGCCCGGCGCTGGTAGGAGGCCTAGAGCAGGGGAGCTGACCCAAGGTCTCAGCCCCAGAGCCCTGTGGTTAGGGATTCGGGTCTTGTCTCAGGAGGGGGCGCACGGGTTGAGGCCGAGCCTGACAACTCTCTTCCACCTTCCTAGGAGTGAGCGACAGCTCCCCCTACCACAGCCCCAAGGTGGAGGAGTGGAGCAGCCTGAGCCGCAACAACTTCCCGGGCGCGGCCCCGCACGCAGTGAATGGACTGGAGAAGGGGGCCTTGGAGCAGGAGGCCAAGTACGGGCAGGTGAGGAGGAGAGGGCTTGGCCAGGCGGGCCTGCTGGTGCGGGGGACTGGGAGATGGAGGGGACGCAGAGTCTTTCTGAACCTCTACGCGGGGTTTTTAAAAACCCGGGCTGGTGACCCACGGGTGCCAGGAGATGGATCCCGGGTTGACTAAGTCCAGGCGGAAGGCTGAGTAAAAGCCTGACCTCCCGCTGCACGTGTGACCCCCTAACCTTTCCATCACACCCAGCAGTCATAGTTAACCCAAGGCCGAGCTTCGGAATGGCCGGCCTTGGGGTTCAGAGCAGCGCCCCGCTAGCGGGATGCAGCCAGGACACCGGCAAGCCAGAGTCTCAGGACTTGTAAGAGGCTGCGGGGCCCTGTACAAGACAGTTCCCCTGCCTTGTCCGGCGATAATGGAAGAGGGGCAACCAGATAAACGTAATAAAGTTACCATTTCCCGATTAAAGGTCACATCATAATTTCCCAAGGGAGGTTAGTGAGAAAACCTCAAATTATACGGACTGGCTGTGGACCGTTTAATTTTCCTTTCCCTCCCCCTGGCCCTCCCTCTTCTCTCTGAAGGAAAATTTAAAACACTAGTGTTTCTTTTTCTCTCCCCGCTCCACCCCGCCTTGAGAAGAAGTAAGCAGCTGCCACACTTTTGTGTGAGTCCAAATTCGTCGGTATGCTAGAATGAAGAGTTCAAAACTCAAAGGCGGACTTAAGGCAGTTTAAGGCATTTACAGAGTAGACCCCACCTCCAAAGCAACAAAGTACTTAGTCTTATCTTAAAGCCTTAAAACGTTATTTCTCGTTAAAACCAATTATAATATTTATTGGAACGTATTATTCTTATCCGTCGGGGGACATCTTAACTATCATTTTCTCTAACAAAGTACATTTCTATGTCCTAGTCCCTCTCAAGTGTCAGGATGCATTAATAGCTAGTTATCCCCTGGCAAATAGGACTAAAAACAGCAAGGGAAGAAAGGCGCTTTTATCAGTCTGCTTCCACTGTAGAGAATGCCCATGAGGTAACATCAGCAAATTCACCATTTTCTTTCGCAAAGACCTGCCTGGAACAATGAGCTCAAAGAGGCCACGTTGGTAAGCAATGGTTAGAAGCCTGGTGCTTTGGTATGGCTGCTTCTTAAGCAAGCTGTGGTCCCATTTAGAGCCTCGGTTTCTTCATTTTCAAAATAAGGAAATAATAATCCCAAAGTCAAAAGAGTCAGCAGAGTCAACAGATTTGGCTCTTAGAAAACATTCTTTGACCTCTGTAGTTATAAATGGCAATTAGAGAATGACTTTAAAAACAAGTGATATTCATATGCATTGTTTAGAAAATCCATAGTAAGAAACATTCTATCAAGCATTTGTGACAAACAATAGTTCGAATACACAAAGCAACAAGAACAGTAGCCTAGCAAGCATTTAACAGGAGCTCACTGCCTTCCACTGCTATTGCACTGCTATATCACCGAAAAGTGATTCCAAAGAGCAATAGCAGTGGAAGGCAGTGAAGTCTAGAGTTCCGAATAAGCTCCAGTTCCCACAGGCAGTCAAGGAACACCCTTCACCAAAAAAGCTTTCCTCACCCAGAAACCTTCAGAGCCCCTTTCATTTCCCCCTCCCTCGAATGATGTGTCTGCCAGGGAAGCCTGTTTAGAAATGGCTAATTTATAATATGCTTTAAAACTAAACTTACAGTTTATTTAAAATAAATAGCATTTCAAGTAATTTGTTGTTTCCCTAAAACTCTCTTACAAAGAATTTTAAATTACTAAATTATGTTCTATAAAACAAAGAATTTAAGGATAAGATAGCCAGATAAATGCTGTTTTAAATGTTGTAATACTTAAGAGAGCAGAACCCCAAATAAAAGGATATTTCTGTCAAATTTATATTTGAAGAGCTCTTAATTGAAATGCTATCCCATACTGCCGTGTAGGCAGGTAATTCAAATGATCTACAATCACGACACAGAAAGAGTTTCTAAGCACAGCATAGATCAGTGCATACTCATTTATGATGAAGATGGAAGATGGGGTAAGGAGGCAAACATTTCACCTTAGGCATTGATTACACAGAAACTCCTAAAATTAATATGAGTAGGAATTGTATATGTGTGTATTTCTCTTGCAATATTCAAAAGTTAACTTTAACTTTACAAGTCTCACTCTGCCTACAACATATTGTCAGCATAGTCTGATAAAAAGGATAATTCAGGTTCCAGTTGCTCTCCTGGCCAACAAAACTTGAAAGTTCTTGACAAAAGAAAACTGAAAAAAAATAATTGGCTGTAATTCATTTGGGCATTTGAAGTTGTAATTAATTTTTGTGCTATTCTTTAAATCTAGTTTTCTTTTGGGGTGCTGGGGGTGAGGGGAAAAGGGGAATTTAGATTCAGAGCTCAGAGCATGTTTTCTTGAACTACACCTGCCAAATGACCCTAGAACAGTTGGCAACTGAGCACAGATCCTATTGCTTACCATAATCTGGAGTTTCTAGCTTTAGCTCAAACGTCAAAGATGTTTAGAACATTAGAAATTAGAAATTAGAAATTAGAACTGTGTGCACCATGTTTCAAAATTTGTTTAGAATATCCAAATTTATCTTACACATTAATGTTGTACCGTAATTCATATCGGCATTCCATTCAGAAGTCTTTGTTGACTAGAGTAGAAGAGTTTTTAATCTTAGATTTTTCAACTATATTGGGCAGGAAATACTTACTCTCATCTACTTGTGAAGGGAAACAATGTTTTCTTGTTCTTCCTATTTGATTTTCTTATGTTGAAGGCACAAAATCTCGACTTAATGTGATCAAGTGAAAAAATGAAACAGATAAACAGAGGTGTTGGCTATATTTGTCATTTTACATGGGATTTGGTAAATTAATAATTGATTTTATTTATACAATTCATAAATAAATGCACTGTATTTGAAAAGTTTTCTCCAAATAGGCATGTTTCCTCAGAACAAACCGGTTGCTCACCTGCTATTGGTTCCCAGTATATTCATTTTGAGGTTGAGTATGTTAATGGAGCCAGTAAATTTAATATAACACTCATTAGCAATTGAGATGTCAGAAATAGAGACTAGTCTATAAATACTTGCACTAAAAATGTTCAAAATTAAATGAGTTGTGAAGACAGTTGAATTTAAAGATGCAGCTTAAATTTAAAATTCTCATAAAGTATTTATTTGTGCATCATTTTAAGTGATGTCGGGATCATCTTGTATATAATTTCCTAGTGAAGTATTTTAAAAACTTTGTTTGATAATTAAAAAACAAGTAAATTCAAAAAACTGAACCATTTTCCTGAATATAGTTTTTTCATAAAGACAAAAATGAAGTTGCACTAAATTTTCTTCACAGTAAATAAAGTGCTAAATTTTGTTAAATTAACTTATAATTTTATAGAGAATGAAATTTTAGGCAAATTTCAGTAGTACTTGAAATCCATTCTATTTTTGACATACATGGTCTAATTTGATTAATTTTCAACCAATAGTATTTTAAAACAAACTTAATAATTATATATATATATTTATAT
>NC_022009.1:56931587-56934738 GCF_000317375.1 Microtus ochrogaster | reverse complement strand
TTCTCTCTCTCTCTCTCTCTCTCTCTCTCTCTCTCTCTCTCTCTCTCTCTCTCTCTCTCGGTCACAAGTGTTTGGATACTAATGCATTTCCATTCTCTTAGACTGGGAGGGATACAAGGAACAACCATAAATCAAATAGTGAAATGGCTTGTTGGAACTTTTATTTACTTTTGCCAACAACTTTATTCATTTGACTTGCTTGAAGTAAATACTTGTTCTGTAATAAAGGGTGGGTGTGGGGGTTAGCTTTGTTTTGTTCTTAAAATAAGAGAATCGCACCTTTGTGTTCACAAGTCTTCAGTAAGTTGTTTATGAAATGGCCCTGATCTGTCCCATTTTGTGAGGATACAAAATGGTTAGGGCAGGTCCTTGTCCTCCAACAGCCTACCAACTCAGCCATGTTTGAGTTAGACCATCTAACTCAAACTCTGTTACGACATCAGTATTCCTCTAGAAGATCTCTTCTAGTGTTCATGAGATAAAAGCTGTCTTTTTTCCTGAGACAGTTCAACAAAGGAAACTAACTGTCCTGGGCATGCAATTTGTCTGTTTTTCTTCATAACAGTAAATCTCATTTCCAAAATGAAGTAGAAGGTGGTTGATTGTGAGCTTTCTTCCAGAGAAAACTGTGTGAGAAGGGGGCTAAAGGGCTGCAGTCTTATTTATGAAATATTTAGGCAAAGTAATTTTCAGAAATGGGATTTCTATTACATTCCTATTGCAGGGTTTCATTTGGAAAATTTGTTTACTTTTCCCTTGAGATTCCGTATGTTGGTTGATTTATAAATCATATTTACAATCCAATTAAACAGTGTAATTTAGCATGTTTGCTCCTACTATATTTATGGTGTACATTTGCTAGTCTCCACTCAGCCTAACGAGCTTTTCAGATTAATTACATGCCCTTCACTGCGAACATTGAGCAGATTTGGGGGCGTTGAAATTTGCTCCTTTACTGGAAAGCATAAACAACCTGGTGCTACCTGTGGCTGCTTTCCTTTGCTGTGGAAAATTTTAACCTTTCAGTGAGTTCTTCATAAATAGTGATCACTTTACCCAGTAGAGATTTATTACTTTTGTTAATGTCATGTTTCAAAATGAATAGTGAGAAAGTGGATATTTATTGAGTCACTGGAATGAATGAACAGAGAAGGAGGCTGGGGGCAGGGACATTTTGAAGCATATTTGCTTTTTTCTTGCTTATTCTCCCCCTCTCCAGTCCAATTTTGAAATCTGAACTCCCAGCAGCAGATTGAAACACTAAGACAAAACTCTGCTCTTGTCCTGCACAAGCCATAGGCGTGAGGAAAAGCCGCCAAGAGTTAGTATTCTAAGGCTGAGAATTTCACCCCTTTACATGACCAGGTGCCTCTCTTTGTACAAGATGAAGCTACCTCTCACATCTTGCTGCTCCCTCTCGGGTTTTTTCCACAACACAGAGGGGATTGCACTCGTAAACTGACAGCCAGTAAATACCATGGTGTTTTGCGAACCTTGAAATATTCAGAATTACCACAGATGATAACAAGGCAAGTTTGGTATTTTAGGTATGAGAAGTTGGGTAGACATGGAAAATTTAATAGGCTGTGTTATATTTGAATGACTATAGCTATAGAGTAAACGCAGCACACGAAATTAAGCTTAAAGCCTCCCCACGCAGGGAGCATTATCTGAGGTGAGAGTTGAGCCAGTCTTTCTGTGGGTCATATTTGGGGGTGGGGTAATAAGTGGGCCCACGTAAGGAGATGTCAGACACAACAACAGAACAGCTTATACTGCATCAAGAATGAGGGTGCGTATAGTAAATTCCGCCACCAGCATCCAGCCAAAAGGACAGGTAGGAAAAGTTTATCAGAGATGAAAAACAGAATTCAACAACAGATATTTTCTCCCAGATAGATCATTATTTTACCATGCACATTAAGTCTTTTGATATTAGGCACTTCAAAAATGTAAAGTCAAGTTTCCTATTATTTTAAAACTAATTTTAACACTTTCCTTTTGTGCTGGAGATCGAACCCAGGGTATTATGCACGCTAAGCTAAGAGCACTGAGCTACACTCCCAGACCTTAATATTCTTATTTTGTTTTTCTGGTTATACATTGGTATTAGTAGTATTAAACACTAATTAATAGTAGGCAGGGAGCAAACACAGATGTGAACATTATTTCCTAATTCTACTGGATTGATTACATTCCAAACTAATTTTTAATGCATCTTGGGGAAAATAAAGGTATAAAATAAAATAATGCATAAAAGCAATAATCTCTGGAACACTAGGCTATGCCCCATCTTCCCCTGCAACTTGATGCCTGCATAGATTTCCATTACCCAAGAGCTCTGAAGCAAGTTCTTTTGAGACATAATTAATTCTTCTTAAAAAAGGGGACATAAAGTTTTTTTTTTCATAAGGAGACAAAAGAATCTTTTGCTGTGGTTTGAGGCTGCATTACACCGCCTTGTGACTGTCTTGGAAAACACACAGAAGACCAGCAGCATCAGGCAGGAGTGATGGGCTTTAAATGCGTGCCCATTTTTCAATTTTCTAAAGAGCCTTGCACATAAAAAGAAGATAGGCCAGGCGGTGGTGGCCCATGCTGTTAATCTCAGGACTCTAGAGACAGAGGCAGGTGGATCTCTTTGAGTTCAAGGCCAGCCTAGTCTACAAAGTGAGTTCCAGGACAGCCAGAGCTAAACCTTGTTTCTAAACTACCACTTCCTCCTCCTCCAAACAAACAAACAAATAAATAAATAAAAACAAGAGAATTTCAGTTTTATTAAACAACAATATGAAGTCATGTCTTTGTTAATTGTTCTGAGTTTTCTTAAAAGGCCATTATTTGGGGAGCCCTTTGAAATACATTTTAATTTCATCTGGGTATCATGGCATATACCTGTGCTATCTGATTGGAAGGCTAAGGTAAGAAGGACATGAGTTTGGGGCCAGTCTGGGTACATGGTGAGGCCCTATTTAAAAACAAAAACAAAAGCTGGGCACATTTGTACACACATTTAATCCTAGCATTTGGGAGGCAGGTGAATTGCTGTGGGTTTAAGGCAAAACTGGTCTACACAGTGAGTTCCAGGACAATCAGAGATACATAGTGCACCCTGTCTCAAAAAAAAAAAAAAAAAAAAAAAAAAAAAAAA
>NC_022009.1:56927373-56931487 GCF_000317375.1 Microtus ochrogaster | reverse complement strand
TCACAGAGAAACTTAAATATATATGCACATATATATATAATCTTGTAATTGTGATAAGTTGAACAGTTTATAAATGAGCTATTGTTTTTTGTTTTTGTTTTTAGAGACAGAATTTCTCTAACCCTGGCTATTCTGGAACCTGATCTGTAGACCAGGCTGGCCTTGAACTCAGAGAGATCTACCTGCCTCTGCTTCCTGAGTGCTGGGATTCAAGGCATGTACTACCACCACCCACCTGAGCTATTGTTTATTAACCCTTACCATTTTCTAAAATATTTGGATATTTCTAGGTGCCTAGGACATAGGAGGTACTTAAAGATCTTTTCTCTTCTTTTCTATTTTTAAAAGAATACACAACGACAAAAAGAAGAATATAAAATATGTGTTCTAATATTTAATATGTATCAAATATTTAAGATGAGGTTTTGTCAGAAGTCTGTGGGTAATGCTAATGCATATCTATATATATTTCTACAATGTGTGTGTATGTATGTTTAGATATTCCTTTTATACTCAGAAAATAGGCCTAAACCCCACTATTATATTCTCACAGACATGGAAGTAAAAATAATGACCAGATGAGTTAATTCAGAAAACAGTTTTTGGAACTGAACGAGAAGGGATAGAGTTTATTGGTGGGTGGCATACTTGGTATATACAAAGCTCTGAGCTCAATCCGAGTACACAAAAGAAAGCACCATTTCTGTCCTAACTTAATTGGACAAAGCATCTAATATGTGCCTGATTTACTGAGCTCTAGGGACTAAATCATGTTTTCTAATACAGTTCCAGTATTTACATTACCTTTTCACTAGGAAACATGTTGACACATTGGGCCAGTCATGTCATTTCCAGGAAACAAGATTTAGTCTTTATCTTTACAGAGTAGAAACTGAGAGGAAAAAATGAACCATTTGAAGGGTGGGGAGTACTCGTGCCAGGAGGGATTAGAAATCAGGGTGTTTTTGGTGTTGTTAGTAGGAACGATACCAACAATGATTTATTAGATGCCAAGAAAGCACTGGTTTCTAGACAAGCTTGCCTGCCGGAGCCGTTCCATTTTGTTTGAAAACAAAGATTTCACATTAAATTCATTTAAAGGGATTTATCCATATGGCTTTAAAAACAAACAAACAAATAAAAACCCAATCTTTGCAAATGCAAAATTTCCAATTTCAAAACTACACATACTCAATTCATATTTGTGGAGAAAATTTCTTTTCTGATAAAACTGTGAAAAATATATTCCTGAACTTCATTAAGAAAACACACAACTCCAAACCAAAACAACAATAAGAAAACCAACGTCAAAAACCCTTACTAGAAAAGTCCCAATTTTACGTGTCCTTTGTCCAAGTGGCATTTTCAACATGGCATCTTAAAATATGGCGCATGTTTTATTTAACCAAGGGTTTGCTCATTTTGAGTTTCTAACACAGCAGCCCGCACCTTGTGGCCCTTCAGTCCTGGAAATGAAAGCTGTATGAAACAGGCCTGGCACAGTGCTTTAACAAAGGAGCTGAAGGAAACCCAAGGGCCAGGAAGGTTGACAAAGGCTGTGGAGAGCTGCATAATCAGGGTTGACTCTTTCTCGCCCTGCCTGGCCTTCGTAGACTTTCAAATCACAAAAGTAAGAAGTGAATTTTCTGGCTGTAGCTTCCTCAAAAAGAGTTTGTAGAAAGAACAGTATCTTGCTTTTCAGCACTGTGTTTGTTTAAGGAGCCAGACTGGATACTTTTAGGTCAAAGAAAGGTTAAAAGGAAGTCTAGAGGAAAAAAAAAAAAAAAAAAGACAGGCCAGAAGTAGAACCGGGATACTGTGAACTCAGTCCGAGTTTCAAGTCTGTGTCTGAGGACTGGAGAGATGTGGAATGCTGTAATGTGATTGTCTTTCGGTTCTTCTTTCTTTCCTCGCAGGCACCAAATGGCCTCCCAGCTGTGAGCAGTTTTGTATCAGCATCCAGCATGGCTCCTTACCCTACTCCAGCTCAAGTGTCACCTTACATGACCTACAGTGCTGCTCCTTCAGGTTATGTGGCTGGACACGGGTGGCAACATGCCGGCAGCACCCCTCTGTCCCCTCACAACTGTGACATTCCCGCATCGCTGGCTTTCAAGGGAATGCAGGCAGCCAGAGAAGGTAGCCACTCTGTGGCGGCTTCTGCACTCTGATGGGAACTTCTATTTCCAGCCGCTTCACTTTGGTCTCCTCTCCCAGCAAATCCACCCCCTCTTCACACCCCACCCCTCCAGTGGTCCGGCCCTCCTGCCTCGAGAGCTGGCTGTATGGATTCATAATCTCTGTGCTGATGACACTTAGATATTTCTTGTCGTAACTTCTTTCTTTTTTGCAGGAAACCTGGCGTGACTTTAGGATTTAAAAACAAAAGCAACTCTAAAGATCGAATGAGGCATTTTGTTGCTCTCCCATTGTGTTAGCAAAGTGAAGAAACCTGTACCCCTGAAAGGGCTTATGGGACTTTACAGACCTACCTGTCCTTGGTAAAACCACACCTGTATATTTATTCTAAATTAGCCTGAACTTTTGAAACGTGCAATTGTTGAGATTTTGCAAAATCAATAAATAAAGGAAAACAGATGTAGAAAAAAATAAGCTATGTGATACCCTTTAATCAAATAATGTGACCAGATAATGCTTAATTCACCATTAGGAAACCAATCAATAACTCACTTGTGTGATCTTTTGCTTATTTTTAAGAGATGACGTATTTTGTTGAAAAATATGTATAGATCCCAAGCAATATCAGAAAATTTCCTCCTTCCGTTGGTGTTTTGACTTGGTTCCTAATACAATAGTGTTTATATTCCTATTAGCTTGTAAATATGGACCGTGGATGGTGCGTTGTGTCTTCACAACGGGCTACTCCTCCTCCAACACCACGACCTCTATTTCCCTCTTCTTTTTTTCTTTTTCGCAAAGGTGACTTTCTGGCAGTGTAATTTTCTATATTTGGTGGTGGGTCACTCGGGCTCTTGGACCTGGACTTGCCCCCAAATTGTGTGTGTGCAGTGAAGGCTTCAGCATCTCACGAAGGATACTTTCTTTCTACAGCAGAGGACTCCAAACACAGACAAAACAAGCCACTTTCCTATTTGTATCCCAGTCAAACACTCATGCAAGCATAGGACAACGAGAGGCTGGACTGTACCTGTACCACACGGCTCTGAGGGAAGTCACCTAGACACAAGTCTAATGTGAAGTGTTTTCTACAGAGACACTTAAAATGAACTTTATGGGATGAAAGAAAAAAAAAAACCACTGTGAAATGGAATTGTACTGTTATTGTTGGCTTACCTGTGTGTTCAGCAATCTCAGCCCCAAATTATCTTGTAACTTAAGAGGAAATGGAGAATTCTACTTTAATGAATGTAACAATGGCTTTCTGTGAAGTTTACATTGTGTACCGAAGCATGTTTCACACGTAGGTCAATAGGTGTTGGTACGAGAAATACAAATGCTATTTAATTTTTAGCAAATTCCCGTTATTCATTTATAGAATTACAGAACAGAGATGAACTGCTAAACATTTCTAGACCGGTTTGATTTTCAGTTTCATGTCATGAATAGACTTGCAGGATCTGCTTATGTGCGTGTGCCCCCCATGATTATATGGTTTATTTTAGAAGAATTCATTTTCTTGGACAAGATTCTACAGTTTGAACTCCTGCTTAGAAGGTTTCCCTTGCTTGGAAAAATTGGGCTAAAAGTAACTTTTAGGACATTGGCACAGTTCATCTGTTGAGATATTAATGTACTGCAGGGCATCTTGGTATTAATATCATTCAATAACTAAACAGGTTCCTTTCCAGATGTGGGTGTTAAAGATGTCAGCTTGTTGGCAGATTTGGTTCCTTTGCATTTGTGCTGTGCACAGCTGCCATGCTGTGCAGGTTTCTCTGCCTGTCCTAAAGCTCGGATGGCTAGATCAGCTCGTTTTTGAGTCCCTAGGATATAAACCGCAAGCAGATTTTTGACACAGAGTTATGTTCAAGGAACTGCTTTTTTTTTTTTTTTTTTTCAAACAGCAGATGTCTCATAGAGAGCTTCGCACTGCATTTCTTTTTAAAGCAACCGGCATTCACAGCTACAAACA
>NC_022009.1:56925292-56926703 GCF_000317375.1 Microtus ochrogaster | reverse complement strand
CCTACAGATATACACACAGACAGAATATTGTATACATAATAAATAAATAAATATTTATTAAAAAAAAACTGAGAACAGGAAAACAGTGGAGCCAGGACTGCTTGGCCTTTCGAGCTGTTACTGTTGGCCAGTGTTAATGCCCCTCCCTGACTCTACCAGGGTAGACTTCTGACTGGCACGAACACCTTCATGATCCCCTTTCCATCCGGTGCTGTGCCCTGAGTCCTCTCTCACAGGGTGCCCATGTGTAGCACCTTCAAGGACAGAAAGCAATCACACGACACAAACACATTCTGCTCCTGGCTTTCTGTTTCTAATGACCCACATATTGAATATTGGACTAAAATACAAATGAGGGAAAAAAAAGCATGTTGGAAAAGATGTACAACAGAAGGCTATGTATGTATATACAGTATGTCAAAAGCCTTTTATTTTTATACTTCAAATGCTCTAAATTAATAAATACAAATAATTACCATGTCATTTTTACTGTTTATTTGCAAAATGTTGTGGTGAGAATCCCCCATAGTAGAAACACCCCACAGCAGTAGTTAAGAACAGGTGCCATCTGTAACATGCTGACATCTTTTCATTGTCGACTTGAGCTACTGAAGTCATCTCATTTGAGGCTGCAGACTTAAAAATCAGCTCTGGGTATATTAAGACCAAAAAGCTGTATTTTTTTTTTTTGACTGCATGTCAGTGCACGAGTGCTTGGAAATGCTAAGAATGTATTTTCATTTTGAAAGATTTTCCCTTTATCATAGACATTTTAATATCCTAGACTGTTGATTTTATACTTAAAGATGCCACTTATACCCAAGAATCTGGAGAGCAGTTTTATTTCCCTACATCCTTTTTAAGGATGGCATAGGTAAGGGATCAGGACAGAGGTGTTTGGAGGCAAATACAGGAAACAGAGAAGGGCCCAAGGAGTGCATCCAGTTTGTGACTTAACATAAAACTATTTCAGTAATAAGACTTGTCTTCACAATGAATTATGTAAAGGGAATCAGTTTAATATAACACCGTGTATTCTATTTGTAATAAAAGACTTCAAATAGCATGATTTAAAAATAACCCAGTTAAACCACCATGTGAAATACAAAATAGGCTTAGACACCAGACCCTAACTGTGTATTATTACTAAAGAAAACCGGTAGACTCACATTTTTACACAGCACTCACAAAATTAAACATTCTCAAAGGACTGTTTTGGTGTATTTAAATTTTTTCTTTCTTCTCTTTTAAAATATGATTTATGAAAAAATAGTCCTTATAAAAAACTTTTAAAGTTTGGCTTATAACTCAGTCTTTCTTTGAATAATTCTCAGGGAATTAGCCACAGAACAATTTATTTTTAAGAATTTAAGTATTTTTTTAAGTTTTTATTATTATTATTATTAAAAAT
>NC_022009.1:56914498-56923907 GCF_000317375.1 Microtus ochrogaster | reverse complement strand
GCTTAACCAATGAAATCAACAGATTGATATATGACACTCCCACATCACTTCCCTTTTTCTGTTTGAACAAAAAAAGGAAGGCTTTGAGCTCTGCTCTCTGAGGCACACGCGATGAAGCTCCGACCCAGGATGGACGTAGGCTAGAATCTCCCTGGTAAGCCACCTAGTGGGCTACACTAGAAATAGGCTAGTCCAGGTGCTAGAGTTAGCAGAGAAGAGGCTAGATAGAAATGGGCCAAGCAGTTTGTTTATTACTTAACCATTGAAATCAACAGATTGATATATGACACTCCCACATCAAGTGAGTACATACCATATTCATCTTTTTGGGTCCGGGTTACCTCACTCAGGATAGTGTTTTCTATTTCCATCCATTTGCATGAAAAATTTAAGATGTCATTGTTTTTACCGCTGAGTAGTACTCTAATGTGTAGATGTTCCACACTTTCTTTATCCATTCTTCCATTGAGGGGCATCTAGGTTGTTTCCAGGTTCTGGCTATTACAAATAATGCTGCTATGAACATAGTTGAACAAATGCTTTTGTAGTATGATAGGGCATCTCTTGGGTATATTCCCAAGAGTGGTATTGCTGCATCCTGGGGTAGGTTGATCCCAAATTTCCTGAGAAACCGCCACACTGATTTCCAAAGTGGTTGCACAAGTTTGCATTCCCACTAGCAATGGATGAGTGTTTCCTTTACTCCACATCCTCTCCAACAAAGGCTATCATTGGTGTTTTTGATTTTAGCCATTCTGAAGAATTTAAGTATTTATAGACTTCTCAGAAAGATTATTAAATGAGTTTTTATTGTGAAGCAGTGTGAGTCGTATAGCTTTTATGAACTGTATCTGATCTGGACCCCATTCCTACCAAACTTACACACTCCACTGCTTCCTGTTCCTGTTCTTCTCACAGTGGGTCAAAGTGCCTTGTCAATCTGTCTAAAACTCTAAACTATCAGAATAGGTTGTCTTCCGTCTTCACCGTACATCTAGCTTAGCTGGCTGTCTTCTCTTCATGGGACTGCAGATCACATGTCCGTTGTTAATGGGAAAATTTTCTTAGCACGTCACCAGTTTTCCTGTAGCCATGCATAGGTGTGTTCATACACCAACAACATCACTGCGCCACCTAGGAGAGAGAAAAGCTGCATCTCATCAGAGTTCTGAGAAAAGGCATCGACACTGCTCCCTGCTTCCACCCCATGCCACAAAGGCTCAGGAGGCCTTATCAGACTGGGGCTTTTGAAATCATCAGATCTGGAGCTCTGAGGCACAGATAGAAAACAACTGTGGAAAATTCTCAGAGTAAAATCAAGACCATCATGTGTTTCCAAATGCATTTTTCCCCCCATGAGTTTCTGCGACTTTCATCATTTCTCATCAGATTCTTTTTCAGGCACTTTCAGCTTAAAAAAAGTAAATAAATAAAGACACATTTAGTCATGTAAAGGCATGTGACTTTTCTGCGAACAGAAAACTTTCAGATTCTTACATCTAGCCAAAAGATTTCTCGTTTTTTAGACATAATTGGCATTGTCTTAGTTGCATTTAGAAAGAATTCTCCAAGATTGTGCTTTGACAGACGCATCTGACTTTTAAACTGAACTGTGCTGTTTGGAAAATACTTTCTGAATATCTTAAAACACTGCTTTGCAAAACTTAACAAAAGCAAGTTGGGAGCTAAGCATCATTGCACTTCTCGGCCTCAGATGGGTGCAGATGTGAATTTGAACATTTGGAGGTAGAGCTGGGTGGCACAGGACCACCCTTTGTCTTAGATGAGAATGCTGTGTAACTGGTTGGGAAGTGGTTTGCTGTCAAAGACATCAACAGGAATACGACTCAGGGAAATAAGCACAGAGGATGCTGGACACCTGCACTCTGGGGCAATCATTTGCCTAGCTAACACTACCTGATGTTGTGAATAGGATGTGTTTTGTGACTTAGAATGGCCTGTGTGAAAAAAAAAGTTACAAAACGCAAATGTGGACAAAAACTCAGAGCATTACTTAGAACAGGCTTGGCTGCATGGGTGGAAGGTTGATCTCTTGGAAAGAAAAGGAACTTGATTTGGATCTTAGATATTTTGCACAAACTGCCATATGATTTTAAAAAAAACCCTACAGGCTGCACATGTTTGTGTAACTATAAACCAAAGATAATTATCTGCCTGTAATTTTCATTTTTAACCCATGGAGATACTCTATTAAAGTCATGTCAGCTGGTAAAACTCTCCTTGAATTCTAAAAATACAAACAAATGAACAAACAAGAAACCCTATGGAGGGTTGGTGTGTGTGTCTGTCTATCTCTGTGTGTGCATGCTCACTGCATTTACTTTTACTAACTGTTCACAATGTAAACACGTTCATTCATGCTTTCCACCCGCCCCCAAGACAGGGGGGAGAGAGAGAGAGAGAGAGAGAGAGAGAGAGAGAGAGAGAGAGAGAGAGAGAACTTTGATTTTCAGCCTAGTGAGATCTAGAGGAGAAATCAGGGACATTGTTAGCCACATCGAGCTGCTAAAACATTAACAAAAACAAGATGAAATGGATTAAGGATGAAAATTCCGGGTGCCCCGCTTGCTTTCTTTCCTTAATCTCTTCCCTCCCTCCACTCTCTCCAATCCTCTTCCTTCCCTCCTTCCTCCTTCCTCCCTTGTGATGCTCCGTCAGCGATCTACCTCCAGCCCCACTCGATGTATCTTTTTTTTTTTTTTTTTTTTTTTTTTTTTTTTTTTTTTTTTTTTTTTTTTTTTTTTTGGTTTTTCGAGACAGGGTTTCTCTGTGGCTTTGGAGCCTGTCCTGGAACTAGCTTTGTAGACCAGGCTGGTCTCGAACTCACAGAGATCCGCCTGCCTCTGCCTCCCGAGTGCTGGCACTCGATGTATCTTAAGTTTAATTTTTGAATTTTATTTTAGAAAGCCCCACAGCATTCCATATGTGTGCCTGCCTCCATGCCAGGGAGAGGATGGCGGTCAGAGGGCTGCTTACTGGGTTTCTTCTCTCCTTCCACCCTGGGGGAAGCCACTCAGGTCGCCAGGGTTAGTGGGAAGCATCTTTACTCACTGAGCCATCTCTCTGGCCCCCATTTTCTTTTATGCTATTTTCTTTTTTCCTTTAAATATGCTTGGCCTTAACTCAAAACCCCACCTTTCTCCTCTAAAGTCCTCCCTTTGATGTTCCTAGGACTTGCACATTTGAAATGAAGGAGAACCTAGGTGTTTCCACTAGGTAACTGGTTCTTCACAGTTTGGTTTAGGCTGGGCAGTAACACAACAACCCTTTCCATCGCACTTAACACCACAGCAACTTAGGGCACCTAAAAACCTACGCAAACATTTGAAAGCCTCTAATAGAACTTGGGTCCAGATTATTTAAGAGTTTTGGTTCAAGGTTCCAGGGGATTATTACCACGTTAGCTACATTCTCCCTGGTTACTCTTTTCATCCCTACTCTTTGAGAAAACTGGCCTGGGATGGACCTGTGGGTTTCACTGGTGTTAGGTCTGTTCCTAAGTCTTTAGTGTTTGGTGAGGGAAAGGTACAGAGATGCACAGCCCTGCCAATGTTTTTATTCCTTAGTTGGTTTTGACATGTGGGCCAGTGATTGACAGGAGACAGGTCTAAATGGCAACTATGAAGACAAAGCCATGCTCAGGTGCCCACAGAGGTTGGGGTAGGAGATGGGCAGCATGAGCTATTCTCCAGCTTCAGCTCCCGTGCTGCTTGCTGTTCTCTCTCTAAGGTGGGGAGACCCGTCCCTTTTCTAGATGGAGAGTCGAATGTAAACACACCTGTGGAAATACAGGAGGACGTGGGTGTTAAAATGGAGGAACAGCAAAGGGAGGAATGCTCCAGAGAAGACAACCAGCATGTCTAAGGAGGGGCACGAGATCTGGTTAAAAAAATGTCTGTGCGGTCTAGAACATATGTTCATACTTAATCATAGGGTGCCTCGTAATCCAGGGCTATTTGCCCAGGCGGCTCAGTCTCCAGCAGCTATTTTCTTATCTGTTTACAGAGAGGCAACTGACTCTCCCTGTGGGAATGTCGGCCTTCTCTCTCTCTCTCTCTCTCTCTCTCTCTCTCTCTCTCTCTCTCTCTCTCTCTCTCTTTCTTTTTTTCTTTTTGTAGTCTCCTGTCCCCAAGCCAGGAGTCTTCACTACCAAACTGATGGGGTCTGGGACAAGTGAGCGCTTCACTTCATAGAAGTGACGGGGAGTGAGGTTCAGGGAACTCTTGATGCTCAGGGAAGCAAGCCCTCTTCCTTTCATCTTTTGAAAATGAAGGGGAGGCAAAAAACAAGATTGAGCCTGGAGCCCAAGAGAGAATTTTAGCAGATGGCTTTCTCTGTGAAATCCTCAACTCAGCCTGAAGCCACTGTGTATGACTTGGGGCTCACTCAGGCTTGGGTGGCTGTGGATCTTTTCCCACTGATAGGGCAATGACGCTCATTGGCCTCCAGCAAAGCCATAAATAGTATTTTTAAACAAAGGTAGAGTGTCTCTAACGGATGCTTTCTGTAGCTTGAACTGATAACTTTGTGTCCTAACATTTCTTCCTCCCCCAGTGTGGTAAATTTCATAGGCAACAAAAGCAGAGATGCCAGAACAGTAAAGAGGGGAGGACCTAAGTAGTTAGAGCATTACCTGGTCCAAGTCTCATCACCTTGGGAACCAGGCCTTTGTATAAGGCTAGAATCCTGTAACAGAAGAGAGAGAAGGGTGCAACATTTTTACTCTGGACATAGGTAGGTAGACCCCAACTTCATTGAGAGCCTCCATCAGTATTTGCAAATAAACTACTTGAACTGACACCCACCCCCAACCTGACAGTATCTGGCTTGGTATTTGCTGCAGCTAACTAGATGAAGGGAAAGTAAATCAGTTCTTTATTACAGGCTGTGCTGGTCCTGGCCAATCAGAAACATGCCTTTCATCAGTGAGATGCTTCTTGCTTTCAAGACAGCCATGTATATGGGCAAAAACGACGTTTGTAATTGAATTTAAAAGACTGCAAGCCCAGTCTTCACTTAGGAAATACGATGCAGTTTAGGTGGAAATAATAAAGTATCACTTGTTTACTTGAGAAACTAAAACTTAGAAAAATGATTAAAAAAGTCAAATATTTAAAAATTTAAATATCCAGATTTTCAGAATGCTAATATTAGATCTTTTAAAAGTACAGAGTTAGACGATATTTTGATTAGCTTTTCAGGCAGAAGACAAGTATCCTGCCTGCATGCCAATAAGACATACAACATATAATAACATCATGCACGTTAACAGGTCAAGAGTTCATCTGAGCATTCTCAGGCAAACTTTTAGAGTTTTGTATAGCCGTGCCTCTCGGCACGATCATGGTGGTGGGAGGACACTGGGCCAATAACAACTCATTACTGTGTGGCCTTGCAAAGCTTGACATAGATTCCACAGACCTCCTTAGACATAAGGCCAGCCTAGGAAGGCCCACTGGCTGTCATCAAAACAGACAAGACCCGTCTCAACAATCCTTGAGCCTTGCACATTTATTGAAGGAACAATCTGTTACCCTTCTTCCCGGTAGACTGTCGCCATTGTTTTAAAGCAGTTTCTGTACTTGATCTCTCCAGGAACTGGCTGGGGCCCTTGGATCCTAGTCTTGGCAACATCAAAGGGGATGTTAAAGACAGAGCCCATTGTCCCCGAGAGAAAACCAATCCCAAATTTTCTCAAAAACTCCAAGGTTGGATCCTAAAAGAAAAGAACAAAACAACAGAAGGGGAAGTGGAAGCTCCTAAATTGGTTAAACACTGTAGAGCGACAAGTCCACAGAGCAGACCATCGTCCTCCCGGCACCACGGCCCTCCCCTCCCGGCACCATCGCCCTCCCGGCACCCCCCTGTTATTCCAGCCGAGCACATTAGGATTTCCTAGGCTGGAACTTGTTTTCTTGACAATCCCATTGGCTATGTTTTTACACATGGTCTAAATTGCTGAAGTACACATTTCCTCACACAGGATTTATAAACACAGTTCATAAAGAAAGACTGGTATGGCATATGGGGATGATTTGTATAATTGGGCTTCACAATGTACTTAGTATTACTGTATCAAAACAGGAGAAATCCAAGCACACTATTAGCTAATTGGCCAGAATATTTTACAAATGACAGCAACTTCCACCATGAAGCCTACTAAAATGCTCATGTGTGTGGACCCCAAATGTTAAATTAAATCAAGGCTGCTCTCGGTCTGCTGCTATTCCCCTCCAGGTTTTTTGCATTTATTTTCACGTGTAGCTTGATCCACTGTACTGAGAAGTGCTAGCTTCCTGTTATTAACAAACCGACTTGGGGCGGCTGCAAAACAGCCTGTGACATTCTGTGCATTAGAAACAGTAGTAAGTCACTGGGCTAATTGGCTCAAGAATTTACAACTCATTGTTCCCGAGGCTTACTCTTCCTTCATGGAACAGAAGGAAAGGAGAGAAGGATGGGGAAGAGATGGCAGGAGGAGAGAAGGAGACAGGAGGGGATGGGGATTCTCTCCTCTCTCTCTCTCTCTCTCTCTCTCTCTCTCTCTCTCTCTCTCCTCTCTCTCTCTCTCTCCATGTGAATGTAGGCCCTTCACATTGGTCTGACTTGACTTTCTGATCCTCCTAGCTCTCCTTTCTGACATCAAAGTATTTAGTTAGGTCTTATGTGGGAGTCACTTTCCTCGGGTCTATTTCTGTGCCTGGAGAGCTTGCCGTAAGCTTTGTTATAATGAATTTGCTGGGAAGTTCTCATTGTTTGCAGCCTCAGTGTTTGCCAGAAAAGAAGCCGTACCATGTAGTAGGAGCAACTAACCCTGATGACCTCCCCACGTCACCTTCCTCTGACTCTTTTCATCAATATTTCAGAGACATTGACATCCAGAGACAACACGAGCTTGTGTGATTACACTTTTTAAAAACCTACAAGAACCAGTGTGCGTGTGTCTGTGTTTGTGCGTACCTGGCTAAGAAAAAGAGGGGTAGGGTGGAACAAATACATTTTTATATTGAGGTCCCAGTACTACATGATTCTAGCTACCATGGAAGAAGGAAACTCCTGGAGGCCCCTAAATTCTCCACTAAACCAGAGTCACGATCACTGAAACTCCTATGAGGTTAAATATAAAAAGCACGAGCAAGGGATTCGGTAATAATTTTTGGATCGGGGCCATACAGGTGCCAGGGAGGTTTAAAGGGATTTAAAAATCAACGGGGTGTTTCTAGAGGAGAAACAATGCGCTGACTGCAGAATGACTGAGGTGTGTTTCAATAATTCCCCATCCTTCGTATTTCTCTTTTACAAGGAGAGAAAAATGCCTTCATGCTGCCCTTCTGCATTACTGCACAGAAGCAGGACCTGGGCTCCAGAGGGGGCAAATTTAGCACCTGCTCAAGTTGTCTGACCGGGGGCAAGTCATTGAACCCCTTAGAGCACAGTGTACAAAAGGTAGATTTTAACATCTACATCTTCTGTGCACTGTATCATTTTCTTAGAAGGGGTGGTAGATATAAAAGTCTTCCCAGCTCTGTATAAGACTGGCAGAAAGTGGAGGGTGTTAGGATGAACCAACCAACCTTCTTTCCTGTCTTCCTTCCTTCCTTTCTTTTATTCTTTCATATCATACATTTGTTTGTGTGTACACATGTGCCCACTCTGGCAAGTATGTGGAGGTCAGAAGACAACTTTCAAGAGTTAGTTATCTCCTATCACAATGGGCTCTAGGAACGGAGCTTGGAGGGCAAGAGTTTGGGCACAAGTGTTCTCCCCCCTGAACCATCATGGCAGCCCCAGGAACCATGTTTTCTGAAGACACAAAACATCCTGTAAAAAGATGCTCCTGTAGTGTACCTGTGACATAGCTGAAATCCGTGTTTTTCCCCTATTCCGGGTGATGGCAAAAACGACAATCTTTATACGCAGCTGGCTGGGAAGGCCAGGGAACCTTGTTAAACATCCAGACTTTTCCTATCTCCTCATCTGTTTGCCAAGGATTGGTGTTGTATTGGAAGGTTATCTAAGACACCAGTGAAACCCTCTGTGCTTGAGACACTGTGGGAGTCTAAGACCATGGAGACCTCCAGGTCTGTAGTGTGTGCATTGGCAGAAGTACATGTCAAACCCATGTTTTTGTATTTTCCCCAGCATAATAATAAGACCCACAGGAGCTCCTAAGTACAGTTGTCAAGTCTGGGTCCTACTTCAGCCCCTCTCTGTTTCTCAGATAAGCTGCCTCCCTCTTGGGAAAGAAGACTGTAAACGGTTTCTATGTGGGGCTGGTGCAATGGCTCAGCAGGCAGAGGCTCTTGTACACACATAAACCTGGCGCCTTGGGTTTGAACTCTGGATGTCACGAGGTGGAGGGAGAGGACTGACTCCTGAGAGTTGTTCTCTGACCTTCACATGCATGCACCCTCATAAATAATTATGAAAGTTATTAAAACCATGATGAAAACTAGTGATTTGGAGGCTCTTCATAGGCAAAATGGAGGGTCAGTCACCATGTTTGTGGGCACTAATGTTCTTCTGCTGTGGCCAAAAGACTATCCCTCATCAACTGGCTTCTCAATCCATGGCTATTCTGTTCCTTTGACTTCATGACCTGCTTTTTGCTGGATCTGCGGTGGGACAATGGTCTGTACCCTATCACTGGCATTTTAAATAAATGCTGATTGGCCAGTGGCCAGGCAGGAAGAATAGACGGGCAACTAGGCAGGAAGTAGAGGCATGGCAATGAGAATTCTGGGAAGAGGGAGTTTCAGTCTGCAGTTATCACCCAGATACAGAGGAAGCCAGACACAGAGCAAGCAAGATGTAATGTCTCCACGAAAAAAGGTACCAAGCCACGTGGCTAACACAGACAACAGTTATGTGCTAATATAAGTTATAAGAGTTAATAAGAAGCCTTAGCTACTAGTCCAATCAGTGTATGACTAATGTAGACCTCTGTGTGATTTCTTTGGGACTTAATGACTGCGGGGCAGGGCAGAAACCTCAGCCACCCCTCTCATCTTGCCTCTGATGAATTCACTACACCACCATGCACAAGAGCCTTCCGGATATATTCATCAGGAAGTTTTCTTCTCTATTCTAAGACCCTGTTTCATTCACAGCCATCACTCTCACCCATTTCATCTGCTGTTTGTTTTTGCACATCTCTGTCTTCCTCACCAGACTGTGAGCCCACAAAGCATGCATAGAAACATGCATCACCTTTCTTTGCATTGTCTGTCTCCCACAGGGGTGTTGTGGCACATGCCTGTGCATGTACACAAAATGAATAAGACCATGTAAGTAAAGAAGTATGAGGTATGAGGATTGTTGCAACTAGAACTCTAAAGAAACACGAGAGAAAGGGAGGAAGGAGAGAGAGAGAGAGAGAGAGAGAGAG